>NC_057862.1:337923185-338523185 GCF_019393635.1 Dromiciops gliroides | reverse complement strand
TCAGCAAAAAAAATTAGCTATTTTTGAAAATGTATGTCTCTATTGGAATTTGAAGTTCAGCACCTCTCTGTCAAGAGGTAAATGGTATTTTCCCTTACTTTTGGAATTGTGGTTTCTCATGTTGATTAGAGTTCTCAAGTCATTTAAAGTTGTTTTTCTGTATAACATGGGAGGCATTGAATAAATTGTTCTCCTACTTTTATTCACTTCATTCTATAAGTTCAAAAAGGTCTTTCTAGTTTCTGCTGAAATTATCTTTTTAACAATTTCTTATAGTATGATAATATTCTGTTACATTAATATGCTACATTTAATCATTACCCAAGAAGACCATACTCTTTTAGTTTCTAATTTTGGGCTTTCATGAAAAGAGCCACTAATAATATTTTGTACATATATATATATCCTTTGCCCTTTTATTTTTATCTCTTTGATGGCATATAAAGGATCTAAGTTTTCTTTCCAGAATGATTGGACCAATTCAAAGCTCCTCTAATAGTTCACTCGTGAATAGGTATTCCAAGTACCCCTCCAGTAGTTGTCATTTCCCTTTTTTGTCAGTTTTGCCAGTTTGATGGCAATGATATGGAACTTCAAGTTGCATTGATTTGCATTTCTCTAATTATTAATAACAGAGCATTTTATGATTATATATTTAAATTTCTTCCTGTAAAAACTGTTTATGTTCTGACTTTCCTTTGAGGAACTGTTGTGAGTCTTACAAATTTGGGTTGGTTCTCAATATATTTTGGAAATGAGATTTTTTATCACAGAAATATACAAAAAATTTCCATTACCTATTATCTAAAGCAAAAATACTTACAATTTTTTTTCACTTTCAAATTTTCTCTCCTTCTTCCCCACCCAATGGAAAGGCAAGAAAAAAATTAAATATTTTGACAAATTTGTAAAGTAAAGCAAGACTTCATTAACTATTTTTCTTACTTCCCCATCCTACCCCCAAAGCAAGAAAGAGAAAATATTTTATTCATCTGAGTCAGTCAGTTCTCTATCTGAAGAATGGATAGCATGTTTAATCATGAATCCTTTGTAATTGGATTATACGCAGTTTTGCTGGATAGGTGATTCTTGATTGCAATTCCAGTTTCTTTGCCCTCCAGGATATCATATTCCATGCCCTCTGGTCCTTTAATGTAAAAGCTGCTAGATCTTGGGTTTTCCTGACTGTGGCTCCATCATACTTGAATTGTTTCTTTCTGACTACTTGCAATATTATCTCCTTGACCTGGGAGCTCTGGAATTTGGCTATAATATTCCTGGGAGTTTTCATTTTGGGATCTGTTTCAGGAGTTATTGGTGGATTCTTTCAATTTCTATTTTACCTTCTGTTTTTAGAATATCAGGACAATTTTCCCTGACAATCTCTTGGAAGATGATGTCTGAGTCTTTTTTTTAAATCATAGTTTTCTGGTAGTTCAATCGTTTTCAAATTATCTCTCTTGGATCTATTTTCCAGGTCAGCTGTTTTCCAATGAGATATTTCACCTTGTCCTCTGCTTTTTCATTCCTTCAGATTCGCTTTATTGTATCTTGATTTCTTATAAATTCATTAGCTTCCATTTGCTTAATCCTAATTCTTAAGCAATTATTTTCTTCAGAGAGCTTTTCCATTTGGCCTTTCAAGCTGTTGACTTTTTTTTCATTATTTTCCTGCATCATTCTCATTTGTCTCTCCATTTTTTCTTCTACCTTTCTTATTGTATCTTCAAAGTCCTTTTTGAGCAGTTCTATGGTCTGAGACCAATTCATATTTTTTTTTAAGCTTTGGATGTAGGAGCTTTGACTTTGCTATCTTGTTCTGAGGGTATATTTTGATCTTCTTTGGTGACAAAGAATAGTCCACATTTTTTTCTGTCTGTTCATTTTTCTATCCTATTTATTCACATTTAACTTCTTAAAGTCGGGCACTGCTCCAGGAGAGTGTGCCAAGCTTCAGGGGGTTCCAGGTGGTACAATTTAGGGAGAGGCAGGTTTTCCACTTGCCTGGCCTATGCTCTAGTCTGTAAATAGCCCCAGGCTTGCTTGCTCTTTAACTTGGGAACAGAATTCCATTTCACTATGTTTGCTAATTTCAGATGTGCCTGTGCTCCTCCCCCAACTTAGGCTGCCACTCAAGATTGCTGTCTAGTTCCAAACATGACAAAACCATTGAGTTGTGCCTCAGTGCCAGCAGAGATCTCTGTAATCTTCCCCTGGCCAACCACTCGACCCTCTCACCAGATTGTGAGCTCAGTTCCAGAAGTAGCTGTTGCTGCAGCTGATTTCAGAGGCCCTGGAGACCTCTTTCTCTGGTGTGGCCTGGGGCTGCATCTGTATTTAGCGCAGCCTAGGTCTGGGTTCCACTCCCACCCCAGTATAGCAGACCTTTCCTGCCAACCTTCTAAGCTGTCTTTGGCTGGAAAATGATCTCACCCCATTCTTTTGTGGGTTCTGCTGCTCCAGAAAGTATCTTATTTGGAGGGTTTTGGTGTGATTATATGGAGAGTTCTTTAAAATTAAATAATATATTTCTAATTACTTTTAAGCTCTTTCTATAGAGGAAGTTTTTAATATAATTTTGTTGCATTATGATCAATAAATTATAGTTGGGTAATTCTGTTTTTCTATAGTTTTGTTAAGGTATTTATAGTTCAATGTATGCATGGCAAGATGTTTCAAAAGTGCTTTGTAAAGATAAGAGGTATATAAACTCCTTTATTTTTTTATTCTGACATTTTCAGAGCTCTCTTCTCTAAGTTTTCTAAAGTTCTATTTATGTCTTTAACTTTTTTTTTGTTTCTCTTTTTGGTTAAATTTATTTATGTCGGGAAGGACTATATTAAGATGTCCCACCTTTATAATTTTTATTTATATAGAACAATAATGTTATTACATGCATATGTTATTTGGTTGATATTGATTCTTTATCTATAATGCTTTTTTTTTTTGGCCAGGCAATGAGGGTTAAGTGACTTGCCCAGGGTCACACAGCTAGTAAGTGTCAAGTGTCTGAGGCTGAATTTGAATCCAAGGCCAGTGCTTTATCCACTGGGCCACCTAGCTGCCCCTATAATGCAATTTTGCAGAATGTAATTTACCTGCTTATCTCCTTTTCACTGTTTTATACTCATGATAGCCTTATCTGAATTCATGATAAATGTTTGCTAGTTGTCATTATATCTTCAATATCATAATTATTGGAAATATTTGATAGTTTTTTTAAGTTTACTATTTTCCTTCATATCCTAGTAGTATTCATTTTATTTATGCAAAAGATTTTAAATGTCATTAAAATAAAATTACCCATTTTATCTTTCATAATAATTCTTTTGTATGGTTCTGAAGTTATCTGATAGACATAGCTGGTCTTGTTTCCTCGTAATGTTTTTATGGTATGATATTTCATATTCAAGTGACATTGCCACATCAAATTTATTGTTCTATATGATATAAGCTGTTGATCTAAGTCTAATATCTGATTCACTCCTTTACAATTTTCTTAGTAGTTTTCCCAGAGAGGAAGTTATTTTCTAGGTACTTTAGGCTTTCATATTCATAAAACAATGGATTTTTTGTTCAATTATTACTGATTCTATCTTGTTTAACCTATTCCACTGACCTACTTTTCAATTTTTAACCATTACCAAATTGAGTCAGTTATTACCTTTTTATGATGGGGCTTATGGTCTTAAAATGTAATACACCCTCATTTTGTATCTTTTAGAATAGTAAATCCATTAATAGTCTAGATTTTTTGGTCCTTCAAATGAATTTTTATCTTATGTAGATATATAAATCTGTACATTAGTTTTGGTAACATCATTTTTATTATATTGGTGTGGCCCAGCCACAATCACTGAGTATCCTCCAGTTAATAATATGTTCCTTATTTCTTTGAGGAGACTTTTGTCATTATATTCATAAAGCTATTGAGTTTCCATTGGTAGGTTAACTTCAGGTATTAAATACCTTTTGTTTTTATTTTAAATGAAAATTTTCTATTACTGTCTCCTGATATTGCTATTACTATATGTAGGAATGAATGTTTGGTAGAGAACTGTTAAGCACTTTCTATGTGCCAGACCCCATGCTAAGCAATAGGAATATAAATACAAGCAAGCAAAAGAGTTTCTGCCCTCAAATAGTTTATATTCTAATAGGGAAAGAACACGTGGCTCTTCCAGATCTCTAAAGGTAACTAAAAGGCAGAAGGGAAGTGTTTTTGAGAAATGTCCTGGACATGTACATAGATGCCGAACAAGACTAGAACAATAGTCCAGAAAGAAGTCAAAGCTCATCTTTTGAGCCAATAGTTTGGGGAAGAATCAAAGTTTTAGTGGGAAAGGGATAAGGAGTTGGAGAAGGATGAGTGAAATAGTGGGGTAATTGCTGTGAAGTAGCATGGAAGTGTGGTTCCCTAGGGATCTTTGGTTATTAATAGGATATTTATAGTAAATCATCAAATCATTAGAAATAGGGAGAATTTTATTTGCTCTGTCTCTTTTTATGGCTTCACTTTATTTTTCTTTTTTATTGCTACTGATGGCATTTCTAAAATTATTTCAAATAGTATTATGGAAAGGGTTCATCCTTTCTTTGAAACTGAAATTAATTTCTTTGAAAATAGAAATGAAAAGTTTCTAGTGTTTCTCTATTGGATAAATATTATTTTTTGTTTGTAGATAGATACTTTTTATAATATTAATAGATCCTTCTTTAGATTTTATAAGTTTTTTAAACAAAAATTCATGTTGTTTAAAAAAGTATTTTTTCTGTTTATATTGGTATAATGATGTTATTTTGGACATTTTATAAATTTTTAATATCATCTTTTCCTAATGTCAAACTATCCAGACAACTTTGGTATAAAATTGACTTAAACACAGATGAATTTTGGGGGGAGGAGTACACATTGTTGTGGTCTTTTTTATCAGAATTTTAATAAAAATATTTTATCAAAAATATTACTCTATAGTTTTCTTTCTTACTTTATTCTTCCATGGTTTAGATCAATAATATACTTCCTTTAATATGTTTAAAAATCAGTGTGTGTTGGTATTAATAGTTCTTAAAAAGTAACATAGAATTCTGCTGTAAATCCATCTGGATAAGGGTTTTTACTTCCTCCTTTTTGCAATTCCTCAGTTCAATTTCCATTTGTGAGACTATATTATTTAAGATGTGTTTTAGACATTTCTGATTTGGGTATTTTTATGCATTGTGTAGATAATGCTCTGTTTTTTCAAATTCATTGTTTTGTTGATGTAAAATTATTCATAGTTTCTCATGGACTCTGATAAGTTCTTTTATTTTTCCTGGATTTGTTGTGATTTCTTTTTTATCGTGTTAGCTATAGTTTTAAAAAAATCAGTTTCTTAATATTTAAATAGTACATGATCTTAGTTTTATTTGTTCTAAAATATTTCTTCTTTTCAATTTATTTCTCCTGTAATTTTCAAAATATCAACTTTGGGACTTATTTTCCCCCTATTTATTGATTTTTTTTCTAAATTAATTATTTATTAATTTCATTTTACCTCTTTTTCCTTATTTTTAAATATATGTCAACAATATAATTTTCACCTCAGAAAAATGCTTTTAACTGCATCTCAGAAGTTTTGGTATGTTTTCTTATAATTATCATTGTTTCATGTAGCTATTTATTATTATTATAGTTCATTCTTGAATCCATTCATTATTTAGGAATTCATTACTATTTCCAATTAAAGCTATGGTCTTTTGTTTCTGCTCCCTGTAATGATTACTGTTTCTGTGTGTGTATAAATTATGATCTGTAAAGGATGTATTTAGCATTTCTACTTTTAAACAATTACTTGCAATTTCTCTGTGTTCTTATACATTGTTAATTTTTGCAAAGGTGCTATGTGTTCTTGAGGTATGTGTATTCTTTAATATTTCCATTCAAAAGAAGCCACAAATATTTATACTCTAAATTCTCCAATAGTTTGTTTAGTTTTATATTTTTCTTTATCTATATTAGATTTGTCCAGGTCTGAGAGAGAAACACCAAAGTCCATTATCATTATTATATTACCTATGTCTCTTTACAATTTAGTTAGCAATAAAGGTACCAGACCTACAGTGAGTTGGTAAATATTTACTATCCATCTCTGCAAAATCAATCCATAACACACTTTTATTTATTAAAAAACAAAAACAAAATATTTATTAATGTATATTGTGTGATACTATATAAGAATCAACACATGGTACAACCTGTGTGTCTGTTTATGGCAACAGTTAGCAGCTACTTGAGGGGTAGGATTCCCGAGTCTTTCCTTTACTCCAAGTACAACACCCATTTCCCATCAATGATATCCTTGACTGAAATGTGAGTGATGAAATGACAAGTTTTTACAGATTATTTTCTGAAGTAGATCACATTTGTCAGACATAGCTGACAAGGAGTAGATAATGCAACATCCAATGGTATTTACATTTCTTAATTACCAAAACCAAAATTGACCTTTTAACCTGATAGAGTACTTCCAATTCTCTCCTACGAGGTTGCCTTTTGTGTATATAAAATCAAAAAATGAGATATTAATCCAGGATCATCCTGAAATATTTCTACTTGGTTTGCCCAGGCCTCTCTATAATGCCATTCTATTCAGGGGTGAGGAGGGAAGTCACTAGGTGAGTTCTCCCTTTCAACTGACAAACAGTAGCAGGCAAAAATGGAATATTCTTGTTCCTCTTCATAAATGTTGTCCATGTTCAGCTGTGTAAGAGACAAGTTTCACTCATTTCTCTCTTCATTCTCATATAGAGACTTCCAGAAGTACAAACAGCACAATCTGACCTGAGGAAATATGTGCAAATGTGAAAGTCCTCTTTTTATCATCAGGTAATCCATATGTACAGTGATACTGCAACAGCTGAGATTCTTGAAATTTCATCAGAAATTTGCTTAAATCCATGCAATTAAGAATTGCTTAAGTTTGGTGTGAAAGGTTCTGGCTTTTGAAACAACAGTGACTCACACTTGCTCAGTATGTCTCTGGCATCCTGAAGAAGGTTAATAACTGGCATCTGAGACTTTTCTTCCAATGCTGTAACCACTTCCCTTAAGTCATTCCTGTGTTGGTACAGTTGGAGGTTACTCATCCTCTTTTTCTCTGTTTTGGTTTTCTTGCTGGGCCTCATGCATCTTCAGGTGCTCAAACATTTTGTTCTTTTCATTCAGCTCCACAATTCCTCTTCTTCATCACTCAGGAATTCACTTTTTTCATGAAATTCTTCCTCATATATTTCTTTTGACATTGCCACTTATTCTATCCATACAACAACCCATTCCAAGGTACCTTCTCCTCATGTATTAGTTTCTGAGTGTGTTTTATATTTCCATGTAGTAGTTTAAGATTCTTCTGGCGCTTTGTCCTATAGACCTCAGCAGCCTCTTCTATGGGTCAGATTATGTGAGCCTCAGATTCCTGTGATTGTGAACATGACACATTGAGTAGAGTTTTATCATCCATACAGAACAATTTCTGAGGCTTCTGGTGTCTGTCACACTTGCTGGGTCCCTCAAGCCTCTGCTGATGTTGTTTGCCAGTAACAATAGGTTTCCTTTTCCTCAAAATGGGTTTTTCCTTTTTCCTTAAAGTGTTTTTAAAAGCCCTTGACTGAGAGACTTCCCTAAACTTGTGGTAGAACATAGGCATGGGAGGTTCCCTGAAGCCACTGAGACAAGACTGGCAACCACTTTGTCCACAATCGATGGCCACTGGTTCTGTGGGACAGGCCTAACAAATGCTGCAGGTAAGCACATCCTGGTGAACTTCATTAATTTCTTTAGAAGCCATGATCCTTTGATATTCATGTTAACTGCTTCATTTCAGAAACTCAGTTGCAGGAGGAAAAATAGTTTTAAGCACAAATGTTCCACAATGCACATTTAATGTTTAATCAGTATCATTAATATTTTTCAATATTACTTTTTAAGACTAGAAAATCAACAACAAAATATATCAGGCCCTAATTTGTAGTATTTGCTGATTTCTGAGGTGTAAATGGCTGTTACAAGCCAGTTTGAGCTTGGTTCAGAGCACTCCTGCCCCAAACACAAATCCATATATCAGTCTGTACATCCCCACCACACATGCTGAGGCTAATGGCAAAGCAGCACAGAGTGCTTTAAAGATTAGTTTTATCCCTTAGCTATGTAACCTTAGGCAAGTTACTTGACTTCCATGGGCATTTTTTTTTGTCTGTAACATGAGGATGTTGGACTAGAAGGCTTCTGAGATCCCTTTTTATCTTTAAATCTATGGTCAGATGTTCACAAATACATAAAAGACAGATTAATGAAACATGAGTCAGAATAAAAAATGTCTTAAAACTGAGTGTAATCTTAAAAAGACAGATTTGAAACTGACCAATTCAAAGTTCCACTGCTCTAGGTGTATCATTTAACCTTTGTGAACCTCAATTTCCTTATCTGTAAATCCAGTATAGTAATACTAGACCTATTTATGAAGCAGTTCCATAAAATTACATTTGTAGAATTTGTCTATGTTTATTCTTTACTTTTTTTGTATACATGTTGCTTTCCTTTAATAGAATATAAGATCCAATCAGACAGGGAATTTTTATTCTTTGCATGCCTAGTACCTATCATAACGCCTATCATATAAGAAGGTCCTTAATATATATTTGAGTTAAGTTGAATTGATCAGTCGCCTATTCATTTCTTTGATCTTCTTGGAATGTTAACTTTCAAACCTGTAGTGGTACCATGTAATGGTATCATTAGGAAGGTGCACTTACACAAGTAGGGCTAATCCCATCCCTTGCTCTGACCATTTCTTTTCCTCCATTGCTCATTTTAAGTAATAGCATTCCCATTATCACACCAAGAAAGACTAATCAAATTGTCTTAAAGTAAAAATATTCACAAAAGCCTCTGAACCAAATCAAGGATTGAATATGGGCCCCCAAATCAAGAAAACAATTATTACGAAATAAAAATAGAAGAAAAAAGTATTGGTCTGCCTTCTTCTTTTGGGAAATAACTTCTATATTCATTCTCCCCCCCAGATAGAAACAGAATGCCATTTATTAGTAAACTCAAAGAGATTAAATACCAAAAAAAATAAATAAATAAAAATAAGCATCCAAATCATGGTACCAAATAAATATCTATTATAAAATAAGACACTTTTCTCCAATACTTAAATGCAAGAAGAGCATGTCAGTTGATGTTTTCTCCTAGATGGTATTGTAAACATCCCCTGATAGCCCAAGGACTTCGTATGATAAAATTGAGGTATTATTAGTTACACACGTTAAAAGCCCTGACTTAGTTTAGAGAAGAATGAAATTACCGAACTGAAACCTCAGTTAAGATGATGCCAAAAGAGATAAAAAAAGAAAGATTTTTTTTGAGATGACTTCTTTCTATCCTGGTTTCATTGTCAGAAATCCTGAACTGTTTGCTGCAGGGTATGCACAAATTAATTGTTTGATTTTTGCATCACAATATGTTTGGTGGAAAGTCTAATTGCACTTTAAAAATATTGCTTCTATAGCTTGGTTGCAACTGAAGTATATTCCATTTCCCATGTATTTCACAGATAATGAGACTCAGTTGTTTTGTGTTATACTCTATCATTTTCTGGGGGTTCATAAATTATACAATGCACTGCTTAATCTTCCACACCTTCACTCACTCTTTTCTTCTCTGTTTACGTATTCCCACTACATGTCAGCCAATATCTGCATTTTGATAATAAACAGAATGAAACTTCTTGGAAAAACCTGTTAGCATATATAGCAACATATTTTATAATATTTTTCTTGTATTTTATTTCACAAATGCGTAAGATGTATAATGTTTCTCTTTGCTATTGCATGAACTTGGCATTTTTAACTAGCCTGGGATTAGCTTTTCTGTGTGTTCATAAAGCATTAAAGCTTTACTGAACAAAACAGCTCCTTCTGACCTCAGCTAGAAAAATGGAATAACTTTAAGCATGCTCCTTTTATTAATAGATTTTTCCATTTGTAATTCCTTCCCCAAATCCCTCTCCTGTTGCTCTTGCTGCTATCCCTGTTTGTGTGTCAGTCTCTGGAAAGTTCATCATTTTCTTCCTTGCAATATTTCTGATTTAACAAATATTGGGGAACAATCATGTCTTTCCCCCAAGATTTCTTACTTTCTTTACCTACCTACTTGTTTTTCTATTAATAACCAGAGGTAATCAGCTCAGAAGACATAGAGTTAAAACATTAAGAGGTAATACAGTTGAAATTCTCATACAGGAGCTCAGAAGCATCTCAAATGCCTATAACTATTGTTTGAGTTATTTTAAATGGAGTTATCAGAGCAACCCATTAAATGTTGAGGAACTAGACAAGAAACAGGACAGTTGCTTGTGTCTCTGTGCTGTTACATACCCACAGGTAATCACATAGGGTCATCATTTTCAACATAGCAGTGGGCCTGAAAGGTTACTGTTTTGAGACATTGCAGACCAAAATGACATGAGATGAAAAATGCATGTAATAAATAAGAAGAAATAGGACAGCTCAACCATGGCAAAAAAAAAAGTAAAGAAAAGAAAAAGAAAGAAAGAAAGGAATACATGAGGGTTCCTCATGCCATTCAGAATCTCAATCTTTTTCAAGAATCTCTGTTACATATAAGTGTGTATATTTATTTCATTCATCAGTTGTGATACTGTAGCATATTAGGCTTATTCCTAGTAAGGCCTAATTATATAGTTTTCCCCAAAACTGTATTTAATGCATTATACAATCAGAAAGATTATCAATTGTAATATACCAGAGAAGTGATTATATCAGTTCTGTAACAGTTTCTAATGCCTTGTGGATATTAAAATATTATTTCACTTACCTTCTGATTTAGAAACATTTTATCGAAACTAAAGATGTTATGGACTTCACTCTCAAGTGAATGTGTGGTCTTTACTGTATTCAAGGTCTTGGGGAAAAAAATTGTGGAAATCATTGTGTCCTCAGCTTCTTTGTTTTCCTTATTCTGCAAAATGCTTCCCCATTATGTAGTTTGCACATGTCTTCCTTAGTATAACTCTCTCCCACAATATTGCTCTAACCTCTCTTTCCAAGAATGTAATATAATTATCCTTAAAGCTCTCTGCACATCATCCTAACTAGCCATTCCTTGAACTTGACATGCCATCTCCTCTCTCCTGCCTCAAAGTAGGTAACTTCTTCTAACCTTTTTTTTTCCATGTCTAGCTTCTTTCAAGGTTCAGAGAAAGTACCAACTCATTCAAAAAGCCTTTCTCAAAACCCATCTTGCAGGCATGAGTATTCTCTACTTCAAATGATCTTTCCTTGCTTATATTTGTACTTTTGGAATCTTCTTTCCCCTAATACCCACATACCATAATGTCAAATTTTAAAGCATTTTTAAAAATTTTGTTTTGTTTGGTCTTTGTATACCAGCATAGTGTCTTGTGCTTGATCAAAGTTTATTGAATTTAGTTGAATATTTGACTTTTTTCATGCTCTCTTTCCAGGTTTATATTGAACTGAAGGTTTTCTCAAGTCCTTCATGCTTAATTTTTAGCTATCATATTAAAAAAAAAGAGTACCTACATTGATGATACAGGGGAAACAATGTAAGTAGGGCATGCACTTTGAGTTGCTGTTGTTTGCAAAAAGTAGTAGAGATGAATGTATATTGATCCTTTCATTTGTGGATAACAAAACATATTGTGACAAAGACAAGGGTGCTATCTAGAATAGAATAAGGGGAGTTAGCTGGTCTATTCAGGGACTGATGTTCTAATTAACTTAACTTCACTACTATTGTTTTCTAACCTACAGAGGTCCTAGCATAATTATAACTACTGAAATTTTATAGAACATAATGGCTTACAAAGTAATTTCCATATCTTAATTCAGAGTTTTTTAACCTGTCACAAAAGGCTGTTGGTGAAAATGGCTCTTTGCCAAAGCTAAAGCACTGTAGAAATGTGAATTATTGTTGTGGACCCACTCGACCACTCTGAATCTGAAAATGTATTCTATTATTCTCATTTTGGCCAGGAATAGTAAGGGATGGGAAGTGAACTTGTGATTTCATTAGTATAAGGAAATCCCAGTAAGAAAACTATCAATGTAGACTAACATTTTCTCTGCCTGTTAAATCTGAGATTGGTTCTCTCTCTACCATGCCATATTGTCTTTCCTCATTATTTTCTACATGATGAAACTGAGGTCAAAGAGGTTTCATCTTCATGTCTAAGAAGAGATAGAGTCAGAAGCCAAACCTAGTTTTTCCTCTGAATCCAAATCTATTGCTATTTTTACTACAACATACCTGACTCCTCAAACTGTCTCTTCTTTGGAATGATCAGAGATTCTAAGAATTGGAAGGGGCTTCAAAAGTATGGCTAAAGTAGTAATCATTTCATGTAGCTTCATATTTTGTCTACTCCCATATTCTGGACACCTACTCAACATGAATTACTAGCTGCTCCTTTCAGGGAATGGGAGAAAATCTGAGTTTCTTTACTAACTGTACCTGAGAAAGCTATATTTAGATCAGGAAATATTTTTATGTTTTTTTCATAATCAGTCAACTTTGGTGGTAAAATATGATAGTGTCAATCCTAGACAAATAATTGTGTGCCTTCCTGCTTTCTTAAAAGTAGTCAAGAATCATCCTACTTGCTTTTGAGTCACTCCATGACTTCTTTTTCTCTTATTGTTTTTAAGACCAGAGAATTTCATACTGTAATTATTTGGAAAGAAGATTTGTGACATGCATTCATTAGTTTTGGTTCAAGCATAGAATACTTCTTTTGGACTCTCAGAAATGAGGTTATTCAAATGTGATCCCATATATTTGTGCCTAT
Organism: Dromiciops gliroides; assembly: GCF_019393635.1. Classification (NCBI taxonomy): domain Eukaryota; kingdom Metazoa; phylum Chordata; class Mammalia; order Microbiotheria; family Microbiotheriidae; genus Dromiciops; species Dromiciops gliroides. Next base: position 338,510,313 of record NC_057862.1, on the reverse strand, counting down.
TCAGGGAAAAAGGTAGACACAATACAAAATTAACGTAGTTTTCCCCCTCTATAATGCTGGCAACTCTGATTTATCTTAACTTGTGCATCTCATTAAGATGATCACAAATATTGAGAGCCATGTACTCAAAGTATACTTGACTGGGAGGCGATGAAAAGGTGACAAAAACAAGGTTTTTGGAAGGTTTACCTTTGAATATGTCATTCATTTTTAGTTTCTAAGCTAGATGTAGGCTTGTAAGAAAATGAGTTATACATGTGACGATTCTCTATATTTATCTCTGTTGTAGAGGAATATTTCATTTTTGAGTGGAAAAGTAATCTAAACTTCTCTAAGTTAATGATCATAATGTCCATTGCTAATGAATTTGTAGCTATGTGTAGGATCCTATGCTGAGTTCAATACAAGTAGAGGAAATAAATGAATCCTACCCTCAAGAAGTTTACCATCCACTTAGGAAGATAAGGTATATTTTGATATAACCATGACTTAGTTGGTGTGGCTACCCGGGAAGCCCCAGTGTTTTACAGTAGATTCCTTCATGTCTTCTCATCCTATAATGTTTTTGCTCATTTTTTCCCATAAGTCTTCTATACCAGATCCTCCCAATGCAGAAGACGGTACTTTTTTCATTCATTTTTCATTTTGTGGCAACCAATGTAGCCCTTGCATTGTCCCTCCATTACTTCTCATTCTGGCAATCTCTCTGGTCAACCAGGTTTTTTTTGTTTTTTGTTTTTTGTTTTTTAGTGAGGCAATTGGGGTTAAGTGACTTGCCCAAGGTCACACAGCTAGTAAGTGTTAAGTGTCTGAGGCCGGATTCGAACTCAGGTACTCCTGACTCCAGGGCCAGTGCTCTATCCACTGCACCACCTAGCTGCCCCAATCAGGTTTTTTATTCATACAAATCCATAAAGTTGTCTTATACTACTTTTTGATTATCTATACCTAGCATAACATTTTCTTTTCTTTTTTTTTTATTTTTTGATGGGGCAATGAGGGTTAAGTGACTTGCCCAGGGTCACAAAGCTAGAAAGTGTCAAGGGTCTGAGGTCGGATTTGAACTCAGGTCCTCCTGCATCCAGGGCCGATGCTTTATCCACTGTGCCATCCAGCTGCCCCCCTAGCATAACATTTTCATTGTTAGCTTGATTACTGATCATTGAAATCATCATGTTCTATGAGTCATAGCCAGAGAATATCACTGAAAAATACTGGTATTAAATGGATGGGCTTTTATTAAAATAATGATTGGCTAGCACTGAAAACACTAGGCTTCTCTCCCAGGAGTTTAATTTAATCATCTCCGACTACTGCATTCTTAGCCTTTCTCTTTATCCTTCTGCAAATGAATAATGGATAGTCACTTGGCAGATGGCTCATCCACATTCATGTCATTGCCTGAGCAATCTGCATTTTTTTATCCACTTTGTTTTTCCACTGTGTGTAGTTAGGTTAATTTCTTTCTCATTGGTATAAATTTTACTCAGGCAGGTTTATGGCTATTTTCTGTCTGTTTAGGTATAGCCAATTCCATTAAAAACATTTTGTTTAGCCTTTACCACAATTTATACCTTAATATTTTTAACTATATCTTTTACTGTTGCATTTGTACTTACCTTACATTCATTTGATTCACTTCTCAAAGAATGTATTACCTTGATATACACAAGTTTTTTGAATCATAGAAGGAACTCATATTTATAGGTATTCAAGGTTTTTTACAAAGTACTCTACTCACCACCATTCTGTAAACTATGTACAATAAATATTATTACCTTTTTTAATAGATAAAGAAATGGGAACAGAGAGGGTAAGTGAGTTCCTCATGGTGAATTGTTTCTAATTCAAGTGTTCTAAGTCCAATGGTCTCCCATTAGTATATCCAGTATCCAAACTTAAATAGAAATGCATCACTAGGGGCTACATGATCATTTAGAAAATCAAATTAACACTATGTTGTATTGTTATTTTTATGTATTTTGTTAAACATTTCTTACTTGCATTTTAATATGATGCAGACAGGAAGAAACTATAAGATTGAATTCGATACCTCTGCCCTGCTCAATTCTGTCTTGATTTACTTTTTAATTTCTTGAACCTGAACTGTAATTTCCAACATAGGAACACAGGGAAAATTTTGTATTGAACTCATTACATATACCCAAGTGGTAGCAAAAGGCAAAATGGGATTAAAAATCACTATAGTTTTTAGAATATACTTAATTTAGAATTTGATACTTTAAGAGTATGATATTTGAAGAGGCATTCTCCAATTGATAAATAATCAAAAGATATGAACAGATTGTTTTCAAATGAAGTAATCAAGACCATCTACAGCCACATGAAAAAAATGCTCTAAACCATTATTGATTTGAGAAATACATATTAAAACAATTTTGAGGTGCTACCTCACACCAGTTAGATTGGCTAATGGACCAGAAAAGGAATATGACAAATATTGGAGGGGATGTGGAAAAACTGAAACACTAATTTACTGTTAGTAGAGTCATGAACTGATTCAACCTTATGTAGAGTAATTTGGAACTATGCCCAAAGGACTATAAAACAATGCATAACCTCTGACTGAACAATACCACCACTAGATCTGTATCCCAAAAGAGCTAAAAACCAAAGAGGAAAAGGACCTATATGTAGAAAAATATTTATAGCAGCTCTTTTCTTGGGGAAAAGAATTGGAAATTGAGATAATGCTGAACAAGTTGTGGCATATGATTGTGATGGAATATTATTGTGCTATAAGGAATGAGCAGGATGATCTCAGAAAAATCTGGAAACATTTACATGAAGTGATGAAAGTGAAATGAGTATAATCAGGAGAATATTGTACATAGTAATAGCAATAATGTAAAATTATCAACTGTTAATGATTTAGGTATTTTTCAGCAATGCAATGATACAAGACAGTTCTGAAGGACTTATGATGAAAAATGCTATCCATTCCCAGAGAAAGAACTGATGGAGTCTGAATAATTATCAATGATTTTTTAACTTTCTTTGGTTTTCTTGGATTTTTTTTGGTTTATGTTTTATAACATGACTAATATGGAAATATGTTTTGCATGCCTACACATGTATAACCTATATTAAATTGTTTGCCTTCTCAACAAGGGGGGTAAGGAGGGAGCAGGAAGGTAATTTGGAACTCAAAATTTATAAAATCAATGTTAAAAATTGTTTAATATGCAATAGAAGAAAAATAAAATACTAAAGAAATAATTTTAGAAGAGTAAGATGTTTGCTCAGTGACCAAAAGGTACATGTGCTACGAGGGAAACAATCACATCAGCTTTACATCCTTACTTTAAATTCTATTTTATTTTTAAATTTTTTTGCAGGGCAATGGGGCTTAAGTGACTTGCCCAGGGTCACACAGCTAGTAAGTGTCAAGTATATGAGGCCAGATTTGAACTCAGGTACTCCTGAATCCAGGGCCAGTGCTTTATCCGCTGCACTACCTAGCTGCCCCCACATCCTTACTTTAAATGAAATCAGAAGGTAAAAGAAAGTTGCCCAAAATTATTGTATACATGTTCTCCATGAATAGAAAATTAAAGGAGCTGGTTTTTATCATGTGTTCAAAAGCAACAAGAAGCATTATTTAATGGGATACTTGATAATTTTCTATTCAGTGCTCCTGGTAACACAGCTAGGCATCACAGTGGATAAAGTATTGGGCCTGGAGTTAGGAAGTGTTGAGTTCAAATATGAACCCTAATATTTATTGTAACCACTGTATAACCTTGCTGGATAAGTCACTTAAACTTAGACCTGACTCAGTTTTCTTAACTGTAAAATGAGGGCAATAATAACACCTACCTTCCAGAGTTATGAGGATCAAATGAAATAACATATGTTTGTTGGTTGTTGTCCTTCATTTTCAGAGGACCAAAATGATGTCACTATGTTGTGGCCAAGGTACAGTATGCCTGACTATGACTGATCAAACCAATATGAGTTTGAAAGGTTCTCCTAAAGATTGTATACAAATAGCTATATAAACATTTGGAGTAGAGATGTCACTAAATTTGTACATCTCATGTTTTTTTTTAGCTACTACAATTCTGTTTTGCTCATAGAGTACAGCATCTTGAGATCACATATGTAAAGTGCTTAGTACAGTATCCTGCAGGTAGTATTTAACAAATGCTTTCTCCTTTCCTGTTCACCATGAAAACATTTTCAGAAAAAAATGCATGAAGATAATTACAGTCTATCCACCAAAATCTATTCTAGTAGCTCAAGAGAGTAAAATCTTGTGATTTTGATGAAAAGGCAGTTATTTGGAAAAAAGTTGGGGAAAATAGAGCCTTAGCTTATACATCAAAAAAGGTTTCTCCAGGAAGAGTTTGGAGGACACAGACACATTGAACAACAAATAGACTTATTAAAAACCAAATTTATTATAGCCTAACAAAGGAAATAACTAGTTACTGATGTAGGAATTATTCTCTTATCAGTTATTTATGCGCAGTCTAACCACCAACTTATTAAAAATGAAATCAATATGAAACTATAAGAAACTAAGAATGAGATTATATAGCAATAGTATATGATAAGAAAGGAGATTCAAATTTGACCTGACCTAACCCATCCAAACCAGCTGTGGACACCAGAAAAAGAACTTTTTTTTTCAAAAAAGAATCAATATGGATTATTACAACAGTTTTCTAAAGAAATTTAACAAATGTAAATCAATCTCTGAAACATGTAGACCAACTTAGTTTAGAAACTGCTTTAACCAAAAAAAATTATCTACTTAGCAATAAGAGATATGTGGCAGTCATGGATAATACCACTTTATAATATAAATTAATTTCTAACATCTTATAGAAGATTGTCAAAGGTTACAAGATAATTAAAAAAAATTAAAGTGAGAAGTAGGAAAGGGAAACAATTTTACAGTAGACCTTGTTAGAAAGAGCAATAAGTTCTCAACCTCACAATAGTTAAGGATGAAACTGAAAGGAGGAAAAAAAATGAACAAAAAATTGAAAAAAAATTATCAAGCTTTCTCCAAAAAACTCTAACAATCATAGTATTATCACACTTGAACTATAATAGCATGGTCTCTGTTATATTTCATGATGAAACAGAAATGTCTTTGAAGAAAATAAATATAAGAAAAGCAGCTGGATCAAAACAAATATTACCAGAAGAAATCCATATTGGAGCTGGTGAGGAGTAATTTTTATGGCACCGAGGGATCAGTTTTACAAATGCTGCCACTATGTCTATTTAAAATCATCATGAGAACAATCTACATAAGTACCAAAGAAGTCCTTGATGAAGGCATGAGAAGAGACCAGATAGGTTTTTGAAAATGATATTTCAGACAACTGTTTGCAAGGCATAGATCACGATCCCATTATACCTATTATCCATTGACTATGAAAAGTGAAATTGTACTACTCTAAACACCACATTTAAAGTTCTCTTTTACCAAGATGTTCCCCATGTAGATGTTAAGATCATAAAAAGTTCCTTTTAAAGATGCTTCAGGGGGGGCAGCTAGATGGCACAGTGGTTAAAGCGCTGGCGCTGGAGTCAGGAGTACCTGAGTTCAAATCTAGCCTCAGACACTTGACACTTACTAGCTGTGTGACCCTGGGCAAGTCACTTAACCCCCGTTGCCCCCCCCCAAAAAAAAGATGCTTCAGTAGAGATACATGATGATACACCGGTTATTAATATCAAGTAAAACATAAAACAAGAAGAGGCAAACTTTTCAAAAAGTGCTGTCACCAACATAGAATATGATTAGTATAGAGTCCAAATAAAAAAGAGCTTCTTTATACATGGTCCTTGATATATTCTAGTATGCAGGTGACATTGTATCGATTTTATTAAGCCTTGAAACACTACAAAACCTTCTAGTTTAGATCTATAATCTCATTTCTCATAAAAAAAATAACATGAAGAATGCCTATTATCTTAAGTACAATATGCAATTGCATAGACAGCCTATAGAGTAGATCAATCAAGACCTATATCTTGGACAGAACTTAGCTGAATAATGAGCCGGGTCCAGGATTAAAAATGAAGAAGAAAACAGATGGCATTGCCTTTGGGCACTTGCACAGTGACTGTAATGACCACAAGCTTCTCTCTGAAACAAAGGTCAATCGTTTTAGAAATCAATATTCTTTTGGTGATACTATATGGTTGTGAATAATGGAATACTACAACCCTCAAAGAAATAAGGCTATCTATCTTATAAAGGACAATAGAGTGGCATATGGTATATGGTGAATGTCAAATGGCTTTACCAATGCAGAACTGCACAGATGATGAGGCATAAAGGATAATATCAAAAATATATATAATTGAAAAAGTCATATAGTGAGAGCAAAGGATAACTAATAAAGAATTCATTCTTTCCAGTGTTATCTATATAGTATCAAGTGATGTAAAGTACACATCTCCTCTCTCCTCTAAGCACACTAGATGGGCCCTCCTATAGAGTATTTATGGGCAGATATAGACAAGAAATTACCGGGTTGTTGTCAATATCACTGCAGGGTGAGTACTAACAAGCTAAATACATGGCAGGTAATTCATCCATGTTTCCCCCACAACTCATAATTTTCCCTCAATCAGATTTTTCTGTGGGCAGAACAGTGGGATAGAATTGAATGAAACCTGCCAGATCCAAACCAGGTATAGACCTTCTCTAGGATCATCACTCAGCCAGAATGCTTCATGAAAAAGGTGTTCTATGACCTCTATGGGCAGCATAATTGTTAAAAGTTCATTAATATTTGCTCAGATGGGAGATTGGTATCTCTCTGTGCCATGCCTTTCTCCCCATGAGAAGTCCAAATATTTTTCATGGTTTCCCTTCCCTTCCCTTCCTGCCCTAAATAAACTACCATCTTATTCTAAAAAAAAATATTTGCCCAGATGGACTTAAAAATATTTATAACAGACAACAAATTCCTAAACTTTCTTTGTTCTTTTTCAATGCCAAGTAGTATGTCTATAAAGTGGCACAATTCCCTAGAAATAAAAGTGGTATGGACACCTAAATTCCTTCTCCACTCTGGGCACTGTACCTCTCTAAATCTGGGAAGAAAGAGTCCAGAGTCTCCAGCATCTGAGGATAAGGGTAGTGCTGAGATTAAGAAAGGAGAGAGTGTTAAAGGAATGGAATGGGCAGCAGCTGGAACCTGAGCTGGCAGTGAAGGTGCAACAGCTGGAGCTGGAGGGGAATGGGAAAGTATATATACCATGTTGACCCTTTGGTGAAATGGCTCTTATTTACACAATTTTCAATTAATAGATATTTATTGAGCCCTATGTTATACAACATAGTGCAACTTTATCATCCATTATAGACACTAATTAAAATGAATAAACTATATTTTATGTTACCATAATATCACACATTTAAAGCTAGAGGGAACCATAGAGATTATCTTTTCTAACTCTCTCATTTGGTATATGAGGAAAGTGAGTCCCCATTAGGTTATGTGACTTGACCAAGGTCACACAGGGAATAAATGACAGAGGTAGGATTTAAATTTAAGCCCTCTAAATTGAATCCTTGTCTTATACATTTTTTTTAAATGTCCATGGTACTTAGTAGATTATCTTGCATAAACATAGACTGCAAATGTACAATAACTGATTACCTGATTGTTTTATATACATACATACATACATATAACTGATTGAAAAATTTACTAATTGACTGATCTATTATGATGGCTATAAATAGAATCAAGGCTTTTTGCAAAGCCACCAGGCTTATTGCAAAGCAGACTAAAAGCCAAAGGGAAAAGTCTCTTAGGACTCCTCTAAGAATGAAGTTAATAAGACCATTCTATACTTTATCCAAATCTGTCCAGAAAAAGGCTTAAAGAACACTTGAATTTGTTTTGTACACCATAATTTACACTATTATAGCATGATCTGAATTCCAAAGAAGACTGGGATATATGAATGAGCATGACAGAGCAGCCAGTGATGTCATTTTAAGATGAAAAATCTATTTGCATACAGATTGCAGTCAAGTAGAGGCACTTAAGAAAATGGTTTTATTTGTGTTGTACTCTATTTCTTCTTTCTACAGCAATATCTGTCAATCAAGGTACTCACTGGCCGAGCTCAATGTCCAATTCTCAGTCACTTTATTTCTTTAAGAGTTGGTTCTTTTGTTCTTCTCAAGATTTTATTTATTGTACTTTCTGCTACTGGAGGGTTGTGATTCATGACTGAAGTTTTTTTTTTCCTTTTAGAGACTTTAATTACATATATTGCTAAGAATCAGACTATCAACTTTGAAATCAAGTCTTCAGTAGCTTTTCTCCCCCTTGAGGCACTTGTATATCCTACATCAATTTTACATCATAATAACAAAAGGTCTTTATTTGAAATCATTACTAATAATTGTCATTGTCAGGAACGAATAGATACTTTCTTGAATGATGACAGTACAGAGAAAAAGGTTATATACTTCAGTATTCTGCAGGCTGAAAAAGCTGACGTAATATGAACTTCCCTGAAAAATTCATTACCTTTTCTGTAAGCAGAGATTTCTCCTATTTCTTATTTTGGGGAAATGAGATCTGCCTGGACTGGAGAGGACAGTGGGATATGTTGTATCTATTTCTCAGAGGAAATGAAGCTTCATGTTTTTATGCCTCTTCCTGAATAATTGGGTATGTGAGGGAGAATCCTCCCTTATCAAAATGGATGCTTTAAATTTTTTCTTAATCAATGAGATAAAAAACATCCTTTTCATAGGGTCTGTATTTCTAACTTCCTACTATTGTCTTCTTGGGAAAAATGGGAGCTAGGTAAGTAGAAAGAGAAGGAGTACACTCAAGGTCATTGAAAACCATGTAGCACAATAAGAATGATTAACATATTTTTAGATTTTGTTTACTTAATCATTTTTTTAAAGATATAAACAAAAATGATGGACAGAACTCATCATCTTTCCCACTGAATCTACCACCTTTTCTACCTTTCCCATTGGTTTTGTTTCTCACACAAGCAGTAGGACGTTGGGGGGGGGATTTTAACTCTTTATTCTCCTTTTATTCTTATATGTATTCTTGAAAATTCACTTTCAGGGTGGCCTAACCATACCAGATTTCAAACTATATTATAAAGTGGCAATCACCAAAATTGGCTAAGAAACAGAGTGGTGGATCAGTGGTACACAAGACACAGTAGTAAGTGACCATAGTAACCTACTGTTTGATAAACCCAAAGACTCCAGCTTCTGGGATAAGAACTCACTATTTGACAAAAAATGTAGGAAAACTGTAAAATAGTATGATAGAAACTAGACATAAACCAACATCTTAAAAAGTATTCCAAAAAAGGTCAAAATGGGTACATGATTTAGACATAAAGAATTATGCCGTAAGCTAATTAGGAGAAAAAGGAATAGTTTACCTGTCAGATCTATGGTGAAGGAAAAAATTATAACCAAACAAGAGATAGATAACATTATGAAATAAGAAATGGATAATTTAGATTACATTAAATAAAAAGGTCATGCCTAAGCAAAACCAATGCAACCAAGAATAGAAGAAAAGCAGAGGGGGCAGCTATATGGCACAGTGGATAAAGCACCGGCCCTGGATTCAGAAAGACCTGAGTTCAAATCTGGCCTCAGACACTTGACACTTAACTCGCTGTGTAACCCTGGGCACATCACTTAACCCTCATTGCCCCACAAAAAAAAAAAAAAGCAGAAAGCTGGGAAAAATTTTTATAGTCAGTGTTTCTGATAAAGGCCTCATGTATCAAATATATAGAGAACTGAATCAAATCTATAAGAATACAAGTCATTTCCCAATTGAAAAAATGGTCAAAGAATATGAAAAGGCAGTTTTTAGATGAAGAAATTAATGCTATCTATAATCATATGAAAGATGTTCTAAATCACTATTGAGTAGAGAAATACAAATTTTAAAATAACTCTTAGGTACCACCTCATACCTATGAGATTGGCTAATATGAAAAAATATGAAAATGATAAATTTTGGAGAAGCTGTGGGAAATTTTGAACAGTAATGCATTGTTGGTGGAGCTGAGAACTGATTCAACCATTCTGGAGAGCAATTTGGAACTATGCCCAAAGGGCTATGGGACTGTGCATTCCCTTTGATCCAGGAATACCACTAATAGGTCTGTATCCCAAAGAGATCATAAAAACATGAAAAATGACCCACATGTACAAAAATATTTATAGCAACTCTTTTTTTGGTGGCAAAGCATTGAAAATTGAGAGGATGCCCATCAATTGGGGAATGGCTGAACAAGTTGTGGTATATGAATGTAATAGAAAACTATTGTGCTGTAAGAAAGAATGAGTAGGCTGATTTCAGAAAAACCTGGCAAGATTTACTGAACTAATGCTCAGAGAAATGAGCAGAAGCAGAATCTGGAAAACATTGTACACAGTAACAACAAAATTTTGTGACGATCAACTATGAAGGACTCAGCTCTTCTCCACAATAAAATGATCCAAGACAATTCTAAAAGATTCATGATAGAAAATGCTCTCTGGATCCACAAAAAGAACTATGGTGTCTGAAAGCCAACCAAAACATACTATTTTCACTTTATTGTTATTGTTTTTTTTCTTTTTTCTTTTTTTTCTTTCTTGTGGCTTTTCCCTTTTGTTCTGATTCTTCTTTCACAACATGACTAATGTGGAAGTATGTTTTAACAAAGAGAATATTGAGACTCAGTGCTCTCTCCCAATCCCTCCAAATCCCTTCAAATAATGCCATAAGACAATGCCTGGAGCAGCAGTTCCCACAAAAGGACAGGATAAAATCATTTTCCAACCAAAGACAGCTTAGAAGGTTGATCGGAAAGGTCTGTTGTACTGAGGTGAGAGTGGAGTGCAGATCTGGGCCACATCACACAGACCCAGCCCTGACTCCAGGGAATCAGGCCTCCAGAGCCTTGGAATCAGCTGAGGCAGCAGCTACTTCTAGAACTCAACTCATGGATTGGTGAGGGGATTGAGCAGTTGTCCAGGGGGGGTCTCTGCTGGTACTGAGGTGAACTCTGTCGTGTTGTCTATGTTCAGAACCAGAAAGCAGTCTTAAGTGTCAGACAAAGTCGGGGAGGGCTGCAGGCCCACCAGAGCTTGCAACCACAGTGAAACAGAATTCTGGCCCCAGGTTAAAGAGCAAGAAGGCCTGTAGTTATTTACAGAACAGAGCACAGGCCAGGGGAGTGTAGAACTTGCCTCTCCATAAGTCATACTACCTTGGACCCCCTGAAGGTTGGGATAGTATGTCCTGGAAGCAGTGCCCCACTTTAAGAAGAAGTTAAAAGTCAGAAAATAGGCTAGGAAAATGAGCAGACAGGAAAACCTGCAGATCCTAGAAAGTTTCTTTGGTGACAAAGAAGATCAAAATACACCATCAGAGGAAGTTAACAAAGTCAAAGCACCTACATCTAAAGTTTCCAGAAAAATATGAATTGGTCTCAGGCCATGGAAGTGCTCAAAAAAGAATTTGAAGTTAAGGAAGGGAGGTAGAGGAAAAAATGGAAAGAGAAATTAGAGTGATGAAGGAGGGTCATGAAAAAAGTCAATAACTTGAAAAACCCAATGGAAAAGGAGATACAAAAGTTTTCTGAAGAAAATAATTGCTTAAGAATTAGGATTGAGAAAATGGAAGCTAAGGATTTTATGAGAAATCAAAACATATTAAAGCAAAACCAAAAGAATGAAAAAATAGAGGGCAACGTGAAATATCTCCTTTGAAAAACAGCTGACCTGGAAAATAGATCCAGGAGAGATAATTCAAAAATTATTGAAGTACCTGAAAACTATGATTAAAAAAAGATCTTAGACATAATCTTCCAAGAAATTGTCAGGGAAAATTGCCTGAATATTCTAGAAGCAGAAGGTGAAATGGAAATTGAAAAAATCCACCAATGACCTCCTGAGAGATACCAAAATGAAAAGCTCCAGGAATATTATGGCCAAATTCCAGAACTCCCAGGTCAAGGAGAAAATATTGCAAGCAGCCAGAAAGAAACAATTCAAGTATGGTGGAGCCACAGTCAGGATAACACAAGATTTAGCAGCTTCTACATTAAAGGATGGGAGGGCTTGGAATATGATATTCTGCAGGGCCAAAGAACTTGGATTACAACCAAGAATCACCCACCCAGCAAAAGTGAGTATAATCCTTTGGGGAGAAAAGTGGGAATTCAATGAAAGAGGGGACTTTCAGGCATATGTGATGAAATGACCTGAGCTGAATAGAAAACCTAACTTCCTAATCCAAGACCCTAGAGAAGCTTAAAAAGGTAAAGAGGAAAAAGAAATCATAAGGGATATTAAAAAATTAAACAGCATTCCTACATGGGAAGATGATACTTGTAACTCACAAGAACTTTCTCATTATTACAGGAGGCAGATGGAGTATTTAGACAGAGGGAACATGTGTGAGTTGAATATTAAGGGATGATATCCTTAAAAAAATAAAATTAAGGGGTGAAAGGAATGCACTGGGAGAAAGGGAAAGGGAGAGGTGGAATGGGGTCAAGTATCACATAAAAGAAGCAAGAAAAAGCTTATGGAGTGTAAGGGATGATTGGGGAGGGACAGGTAGTGAGTTAGCCTTATTCTCATCAGAATTGGCTCAAAGGGGGAATAACATACCCACTCAGTTGAGCAGAGTAATGTATCTAACACTTCAGGAAAGTAGGAGGGGAAGGGCTTATCCCTCTATGAGTGGTGAAAGAAGGGAGAGCAGATTGGAGGAGGGAGCAGTCAGAAGCAAAACACTTTTGAGGAAGGATAAGGTGAAAGAAGATAGAAAATAGAGTAAATATCATGAGGAGGGAATAGGATGGAGAGAAACATAGTTAGCAATAGTAATTGTGAAAAAAAATTGAAGCAGAGGCAAGAGCGATATAAGATGATGATAATGACATTTGACTGATTTACTGAATTGATTGATTGAGTGGTTGATTGAATGACTGATTGATGGATTGGTGATGATTGGATGAAGATGAGAATTGATTGATGAGAAGTGATTGAATGGTACTTACTTTGCTGGGCTATTGTCAAGAAAATTCTTTGTCAGGTATAAGGTCCTATATCAATGTTATCTATTACTGTTGTAGCTAAAATCAGCCTCATGGGTTTATTGTAAGGAAATATCTCTTTAAAGTATTATATAAATGTAGATTACTATAAAAAATGATGAGCAGGATGCTATCAGAAAAACCTGGAAAGACTTACATAACTTGATGCAAAGTGAAATGAACTGTATACAAAACAACAGCAATATTGTAAGATGATCTGCTGTGAATGACTTACTTTCGGCAATACAATGTTGCAAGATGACTCTGAAGGACTTATGAAAAATGCGATCCATCTACAAAGAACTGATGGTATCTGAATACAGACTGATGCACAATTTTTCTGTTAGTTCCTTTATCTGAAGTTTTGTTTTTGTCTGTTTTGTTTCACAACCTGGCTAATGTGGAAATGTTCTACATGACTACACATGTATAACATATCCAATTGCTTGAGTTCTTAAGGGGGGGGAGGGAGGAAGAGAATTTGGAACACAAATTTAAAAAAAATTGATGCAAAATTTGTTTTTACATGTAATTTGGGAAAATAAAATTCTAAATAAAAAAGAAACAAAAAAAGAAAAAAGAAAGAAAGAAGGGAATATTCACTTTCAGTATCATATCCCATTGATTTCTCTTTCACAGTGCCTACTAAATTGATCCTTTCCTCTTCTTTCTTAAATTTACAATTGTCCCTCTATCCTGTGCTCTCATCAACTCAAGTCTGTATTACGTCAATAGTTTATGAAATATCTCCTAGCCTCTACTTTCTTCTCTTCCTCTAAATTCCACACACCACTGTTTTACTGACAGTTATGAATCACTTTATTTTACATCATACAGAGGAATCCATGTCTTTTTGTCATGTAGAAGTGAAATACAGACTATCCAAGTTGATATTTGATATCATTCAACACCTTCTTCACCTGTACACTCTCTTCTTTATGAATTTTCAAGCCACTGCTCTCTCATGTTTCTCCTTCATTCTGTGTGACCTGTTCATTGCTGGCATTTTAGCTATGTCAAAATCACTAACAATGGGTGTCCTTCAATGCTCTATTCTGCTCTTACTTTTTGTTTATACTATCATTTTGTTGATCTGATGTACTCCCACGAGTTCAATTATTATTTACATGCAGATGGTACCACTTTTATATATCGAGCTCTAGTTTTTCTCCTGAGCTAGAGTCATGCCTTTTAGTCATTCCAAACTAAATGTTCCAAGGGCATCTCCAACTCAGTATATCCACAAGAGAACTCATCTATCCCCTCAAACCTTTTCTACTCCCAAACTTTCCTATTTCTGTCAAGCATAACCAACATTCCAGCTACCCAAAGCTATAACCTCAGTCTCAGGTCATTCAATTTTACTCCTCATATGTAAAAACTGTTGCCAGATCTTATTGCTATCTTCACAAAATGTCATAACTTCCCCTTCCATACATTCATATAACTAAAACACTGGTTAAGGCCATCATCAACTCATACCTGGACTACCATAATAGCCTAAATTGTATCCCTGACTCATTTCTACCCACCACAAAGTATCTTCCACTCAAGGTGATTATTCTATTTTTTTATCATAAAATATTTTATTTTCCAGTTACATCTAAAGATAGGTTTCAACATTTGTTTCCACGAAATTTTTAGTTCCAAATTTTTTTCTCCCTCTGTCACTTCCCTGCTCCTTCCCCAAGACAGAAAGGAATCTGATTTAGGTTATATATATACAATCACATTAAACATATTTCTTCATTAGTCATGTTGTGAAAGAAGAATCAGAACACAATGGAAAAACCTCAATAAAGAAAAAAACAAAAAAACACTACCAAAAAGTAAAAACAGTATGGTTCAATCTACATTCAGAATCCACAGTTCTTTTTTTCTGGATGGGGAGAACATTTTCCATCATGAGTTTTTTGGAATTGTTCAAGGTGATTATTCTAAAACCGGAGTCTGCAAATGAATATACAAAAACAGGGTACAGGTGTGATATCTCTGTTTTAAAGCATAGGTCTGGCCATGTCACCCCCAAGCCCATGTTCAGTGAGATCCAGTAGCTCCCTATTACACCCGCATCAAATATAAAGGCTTCCACCTGACTTTTAAAGCTTTTACAAACTTGTTCCCTTCCACTTTTCCTGTCTTCTCATACTTTATTCTGCTTCATATACTCTGTAATCCCATCACACTGATCTAATTGCTTTTCCTCAACCTTACCTATTATCTTTGTGTTCTTGTACTATCTTTCATGCCTTAATTTCTCTGCCTCATTCATATTAATACTTAGATTCCCTTAGCTTCCATTGTCTACCTTTAATAGAAAGCTCTTCTTAGTTCTTCCAGTTATGAATGACTCTTCCTTTCATAAGATCTTTCATCACCTTAATTCAGGGTATCCCAAAAGTCTTTGTGCAACTTTAAGATTTAATAGTTTAAAACTGTACCCAGGCTTAAAGCTTTCATACCTTAAAAATGCACCGAGGCTCTTGAGATATTCTTTATAATTATATAACCTAGTTATTTACATCTTCTTTTCCCTATTTTAATGTAGGGTCCTTTGCAGCAAGTACATTTGTTGTTGTTGTTGTTTTTGTCTCCATTTCTCAACACTGACACATAGTAAACAATTAAAAAATTCTTACTGACTTACTCACATTCAACATCCTCCTTCAATTATACTTTTTCTAGCCCACCATTCAGCACCATATATACATACTGTCTCCCAAATCTCTTTACTGTTATTCCATTCCAGGATGTTTATTTCTGTTTCCCTGCCTTTTCTACAACTTTTTGTTGATACCCTATAGGTGTATAATTTATATGTTTAAATTGTTCAGGATGCATTAGGATGTTCATGGATTTAGCTGAATGGAGAAACTGAGGAATAGAGCAGGAGTAGAGCCCAGATTCAAATCCAAGCTATTTTTTTCAAATAAGTGCTCTTTCTACTAATTTGCAATACAATAACCATTATTAGATGCCAAGTAACTGTGTCCTTAGGACTAAGGGTACAAAGATGACAAATGACACAGTTCCCTGCCTTCAATAAGCTTTATAAAGGAAGTGCACATTTTAAGACAGATGTTACTAAATCCAGAGCTAAGTCCTGCCTATGACATACACTATGATCCTTACCAGGCAAGTTACAACTTCTCAGTATCCTCAGATAAATTGCAGAAGAGTTGGGGATCTCCATCTGTGCAGGGAATTTCCTCACTAAGAGTTCTGTGAAATCATGCATTTGGACAAAAGATTTGATAAACTAGAGACTACTCAATAGGATCCCCTTAAGATTTTTGAAATCTTATATTGTCACACAATTTAATGGAAGTGATGTCTGCAAAATGTTCAAAGAATCCCGTACTTGTCTAGGTTGGATCATAACATTTCTCAAATACAGAGTGGCTTCTACCTTCATCACAATTGTAATAATAGATAATGTTCATGTTTCAAATCGTAGGAAAGCCTATTGACATTCTTCTAGTTCATTTGCATATTCCTAATTCTGGTGATAGTAAATAATGGTGAATTTAAGAATTATGACAAAGTTCTGCACAAGCTCAATATGACTTATGACTACTCAATTCTAAACAACAAAATAAAATACTTTTATTTACAGTTGAGATTTTTCCATAGGCAAACCTGGGAATTATTTCATAGGACCATGCAAAGTAGAGCTAAAAGGGATTTTAGAGATCATTTATTTCATGGTCCACTGTCACCATTTCACAAATAAGGAAACTAAAGTATATAGAACTTAACTAACTTGTTCTAGGTCACACAGGCGCCAGATGTGAGATTCCAATTCACATCTTTTGACTTGAACATTTGATAAAGGATATTGATAAGCTAGAGAGTATACAGCAGAAGAAAATGAGAATGGTGAAGGGTGTGTAATCCATGCTATAATTGTATTGACTGAGGTGGCTCAAAATGTTTAGACTGAAAAAGAGATTCGATGTGAGTGCAAATGCTGCAATTACTTGAAGGGCTATAATTAAGAAAAAGTAGTAGACAAGTTTAGTTTGTTCTGGGTGGGGGGCAGAAATGGAAACATAGGTGGAAATAACAAAGAGGCAAATTGAGGCTTGATGGCACAAGGAACTTCCTAAAAATTAGTGCTAACCAAATATATGATGGCCTACATCAGGAAGTGGTTAGGTCCCCTTACTGGAGGTCTTTAAGCAGAGGCTGGGTAAAGCCTCATTGAGTGTGTTGCAGTTAAATTCCTTTCTTTAGAATGAGTTGGACTACATGGCCTTCGACTTGGCTTCCAAATATAAAAATTTATCAATCTGTAACTGTAAATACAGTGCTCTTCCCACAATGCCATATTCCCTTCATCAGAGTCCTCATCTTATGTATTCCTCAAAATCAGTAAATGATTCTGCTTTATACTCTCTCCCCCAATCTTCTGAAGGTATCCACTGATCTACTATGATTCTACCTGTCCTTCGCAGAATAAGAAAAAAGTCACTCATCTCCTGAGGATTTCAGCCTAAACAGGTTATAGTTTGCAGGTCTTAGAGTAAGTAAATGGTAAGCACAATGTTATTTTTCCCCCTTCCACAAGAGCGGAGTGAGCCATGATGCACTGTAAGGCGGCACATTCTTTTACTTGAATGAATTCACATGCTTGGTTGCATAAATGAGAGCAAGATGATGGTGTGCATGGTAGAGAAAATATTAAGCACTTAAAAGGTGCTATTTTGAGAAGCACAAAATATGAACTACTAGTCACTGTTGCGTATCCATGAATTTGTTTATGAACACTTGAGCTCCTCTGTTTATGCTCTCTTTCAGGATTTAGACTGGAATCTAACCTTTGCATTAGCAGATTTTTTGAGTTGCACTGCTGACCGGGGTGATGACTTTGGTCTCAGTCTCCATAGCCCCTTGGGACAATTTTTCCTTCATAACATTTCTCATATGATTCTAATTTTCTGACTTGCTTCCTGACTGACTTACTCATTGACACACAAAATCTGACCACGATCTTTCACGACTTACACCAAAGAAAAAAAGTGCATTTAGATGGAGATCATGGCGTTGTCACACAGCTGGGAAAGCGACCATTCATTTAGCTCCAGTGTATTGGCCCAAGCTGTGAAAGTTTCCTGCTAGCTCAGCAGTGGGGGTTTTGTCCTTTTTTCCTGCCCGCTCTTGATCCTAAGCCTAATAGATACAATCATTCTGGCAAAAAGAAGTAGCACACCAGGAAGAAAGAGAGTAAGCACCATTTTTGAAATACATAGTTGGAAGAGAAAAGGGGGTCAAATAAGTGTGAAGCCTCTTGAACACAAAGTATTCTAAACATGCTTATTTCCATTTAATGGAATTTGCTTGCCATCTTTTTTTTTAATTCTGTGCCTCACTTCGGATGGTATTTATAGATATTAAGTTGCTACTGATGTTGGAGCAATTTTTGAGGTACTGAAATGAGCTTCTCCTCATCCCATATCTGAGAATTCTTCTGGAGAAAATGTGAGAAATGATAGACTGTGGTTTATTTTCCCTAATGAGCTCTTTTCCAATCTGCTGCAGAGTGTCAAACCATGCCACCCACCACATACATCCCACCATGGACATCCTTTTTTCTTATCCTTCAATCTTTTTTTCTGTCTTCATTTTCTTCAAACCAAAAGCTTTGTGCCTTTCTTTACTTATAGGTCTCAGTGTCTTAGCCCCAAACTTTGTGTATTCTCTTGGAATGATGACTATGAAGA
Organism: Dromiciops gliroides; assembly: GCF_019393635.1. Lineage (NCBI taxonomy): Eukaryota > Metazoa > Chordata > Mammalia > Microbiotheria > Microbiotheriidae > Dromiciops > Dromiciops gliroides. The sequence continues at coordinate 338,491,492 of NC_057862.1, read as the reverse complement.
AAGAAGTGAATATCATAGGAAGGAGACAAAACAACAATAACAACACATTACCATCAACAAACAGTGATTCTGTTCTGTAGACCTTAACTCACTTAAGGATTGAATAGGTGTTACACAATATATTTTTTACTACATTGAAAAAATACCAAGTATATCAAATAAACCATGGATGACATGAAAGCCGAAATTCTTTATACCAATCATCAAACTTTCACAAGATATTAAACTAAATGCCTTACCAAATATAATTAACAAATAAAATCTGTGGTACTGGATATACAATCTCTTCTTCTGTTCTACTTTATAAAATGAAGTAATCTAAGAGAGGGTCATCTTGTCATTATTGGAGATGATATATACTATTTTGTAATTAATTAAATATGGTTAAGTTTAATACAATTATTATGAAAATAATGAATTAGCTGAAAACCCAGAAATTATTAGCACTTTGAAGATCTTGTTTACCAGAATTAGTGCTAGATCTAATGGAAATAAATTCATTATTTACATAATCCAGAGGTGACAGATAAGAACATACAGTTGGGAGTAGAGTAAGAAAAATTGTTACTTTAATCCAAAACATTCTACAAATCAATCAACACAACAAATTATCAGTGTGATAATATATTCAACACATTTGACATTTACATTAATTGGAGGTAATGAAGAAAATATTTTTTGTTTGTTGGATGAAGTTAAATGGGCTGGAAATGCATATGAATAAAACATCATTATTACCCTCACTATACACCTGTTCAGATTTCTATTGACAATTTGATATTTTTATTAAAGCCTGTATGGAAATCCAACAAACACAAATGACAATTTTTTTACACTCATAGGATAAAAGTAAACAAGCCATGTTCTGTGCATGGGTCTCTTAAACCACAGAGCTATGACAAGTGTTTAACTAGCCCCCAAATGCTGCCACTTAGTCATGACTTCTGGTTTGATAAATTATTTACACTTTGGTAGGTATGAGGCTGGTGGAAAATGCCTTTCTTAGCTGCTTGATCGACAGTATAATTATACTGTGTTTTTGTTTTAAGCACTGTTATGCAGAATTGTAATGCCATAAAAAGTAAATAGGAATTTTATGAGCTTTTAACTTTGACAAGGTCATGCAGAAACGTACCAAAGAGATGTCACAAAAAGCCCTAGCCATCATTAACTGTGTCCTATAAGTGATGCTCTACCTCTAAACTCAGAGTTAGAATCTACAGCCACCACAATCTATATTTTCAAAGGCAGTGTCAATTTAGTAGAACCTCTGCAAACAGTGTCTATGCAGACTTATGTTTTCAAGTTTCTTTTTCATAGATGTTTTCTGATTCATAGGCTGAACTGACAAAAGGGTTTGAGACAATATGGTGATAGGCTCAGCTTCAAGCACACATTTTAGCCATTTCTAAGCATATATCAAGAGAGAGAATTCTCTTCTTTTTCACTTATTCTTAGAAATTTCCCATCATTCTACATTTAACCGAAATTGGTCATTCTGAGCAGATATTATTCTGAGAAGGTGTCATTTGTTTGGGAAACTAATGCTTGTAAACTTAGAAAACTTCTAAAGGAAAGAGATCTTGTTAGTGTGCTTACATCTCCCCTCCCCCCAAATTTGCCTCAGTATAAATGCCTACTCTTCTAAAAACTACTGAGGAATCTTTAAAGTACATTGAACAGATGGGGTTTTAAGGTCTCTCCCAAAAGGCCCATAGACAATGCCAAACTCAATTTATCACATTTGGCAGAAAGAAAGTGATGAATCAAACCAGCTGGGATTTGAACCCTTGGTTCTGGGCTATTCTTACTTAAAAAAAAAAGTCTTCATGATACTATTAGCCAAAAATCATTTAGCATTTTAGTATCTGCAAAGCATTTTATAATATCCTATTTTATTGTCACAACAAACCCCTGAGGTGTTGATGGTTCCCCCTTTTTACAGATGAGCTAACTGAGGCTGAGAGTTTAGGTGATTTGCCCATGGTTACACAGGTGGTAACTCAGGATTCTAATTCAGGCTTTCCTGACTACAAGTCCAGTGTTCTGTCCACTGCAGCAAATTCAGATTTGGAAGCCTTTCACATTTTGCTTTCAAGTTTTTTAAGGTGGTTGTTCATAACCCATACATCTAACACTAATAAGTCTCTCACCTACTCTAAGGATTCAGTCCATATTTCTGGATCTTTGGTTCCCAGCTTGTTTCCATGAAAGAACAAGAGGAACACATTACTATTTACTTTTTTGAAATCAACCCAAGCTTTACTATTGTGGCAAAAATTTTTTCATCTCCCCAAAGTCACTCACTCTCAGAACTTATTCTAATATGATCATTATTAGCAAATGAAGAATGAAGCAATATGGAATGATGGTGGTATTGGCAGGTTTCCCCATTACCCTATTTTGCAAATACTGCCCATCTTGGATCTGAAGAGTTGACTACTTAATAATAATTATTTTAATTGACTCATTGGAATAAATCATTCTGAATAATGACCTCTTCTATATTTCCTCCTCAGAATATGAATTGCAATGTGTCTTGAAAAGGACTTTTTCAACTTTGCTGTGACTCAAGATCACATTAAACGCAAGAAAGAAAATCCTGGTGCTTTAAATATGAAATGGGTATATGAATCAAATTCAAGTTATTGACAATTTCATGGGCCTATTTGCTTTACAAAAATATTGGGAAGAAAAATTAGATAATTACTATGTTGGAAATTTCATAGACTATCATGTAAACACAGAGTCATGTGGGGCTTATAATGGCATTAAGAATATCAAATGTAGGGGGTAGCTAGGTGGCATAGTGGATAAAGCACCAGCTTTGGAGGCAGGAGTACCCGAGTTCAAATCCAGCTTCAGACACTTGACAGTAGCTGTGTGACCCTGGGCAAGTCATGTAAACCTCATTGCTCCACAAAATAAATAAATGAATAAATAAATAGATAAATAAGGAAAAAGAATATCAAATGTAGAATTATACAGTGTCCACCAAATGGCCGAGAAATACATGTTTGCCTGGAGAAAATGTTAAGTTTAACTGTGGAGGAGTAAGTATGTCAAACAGCTTAGTACTACATACCTGAAAATTTCAGCTTTGCAGGAGAAATGGACCTTTATCTTAAATAGGTAGTGGTAGAATGATCTACCCAAGGACTAACTAGGAGAAATAAGTTAGGATGGAGTAAAAGATGATGACTCACATGGGTATGCTTATATGCAATATTTAATAGTAGATGTGCCCACAAAAATCAACCAAGTTGAACTGAGCTCAGACTATGCTTTAAGGGAATCCCTCCATGCCTTAGTAAAATATATCTCTACTGGAAGTTTATATCATAAAATATCAAGTTATTCTGCATCTTCAGGGCTGCTACTACATTGGAAGACAAGAACCAACCTCTCTATATATCGATACCTTGACAGGAAAAAAAACATTCATGATTTGGTTATGTGAAGCAGTGTAGTCGTCATATCATTTATATACCTCAGTTATCTCCTTCTACTAGTAGGTTAGGTGAATTTCAAGTCTTCCTTATAGTATGGTACATAGAAGAGAAAATTCCCACTTCCTTTCATGTGATCTTTATAGGGCTCCATTCAATTGCCAAAAGTAGACATATTTAGCACTTTGTTTCTCACCAACTATACCCCTCAGAACTGATTATCATGCCCCTACCACCAATACCTTTTCTCTTCCTCTTCAGATTATTTTTGTGCATTGTTTTCCCTCCCTAGATTGTAAGCACTTTGAGGGGAAGAACTGTATTTCTTTTTCTTACTTGTTTCCTTATGTTTTGCTCAATGATATTTCATTATCATTGGTTTACTTTAATGATATCTTCTATACATTTAAACACATTATTCTGAGAAGTCCATGTCCTTTATCAGTTTGCCAAAGGGTTCTATGATAAAAAAAAATGTTTAAAAGTTCTGAATCTAAGAGAACTAGCTTTGTTATGGTCTATTGTTATGAATTCATCTAGAAAGTAATGAATATTTTAAAGTGAATGATGATTTGTAGAATGTTTTTAATTATATATATATTCACATTTGTTTGGTTTAAAGTTAACCTCTTATAATTATCATATTATGTATTATATTATAATTGTTATATATTATATATAAATATTATATAATTATTAACGAATATGTTCTTTAAGGCAAAACAGGAAACTCTGAACTAATCTAGGTTTAATTACTTGATCATATTTTCCTACATGGTATCCCTCTTGAAATCAGAGATCACATCTTATTTTTCTTTCTATTTCTATCACTGCTTTGAATCAAATCTTGACTCTAAAGATATTTAATAAATATTTGTTAAATTTTGCATGAAATAATTCTCTTCTTAATGTGTGTGGGAAGGAAAAATACTCAAAGTCCTTCTATAGAGTACATTTTACTTATTTATTTATTTTTGTGGGACCAATGAGGGTTCAGTGACTTGCCAAGGGTCACACAGCTAGTAAGTGTCAAGTATCTAAGGTCAAATTTGAATTCCAGGGCCAGTGATTCATCCACTGTGCTACCTAGCTGCCCCCTAGAGTACATGTTAAAGATAACTTCTTGTCATATGACATTATTTGACCTGCCCAAGATTAGAATATTAAAGGAAATATCTGAGCAACATTCTAAGTATGATTTTCATGACTACTAGTTCTTTAATTATTTTACCCTAAATACTTTTTCAGTTTAGGAGGTCATTTATTTCTTCTTCTTCTTCCTCTTCTTCTTATTTTTTGTAGGGTAATGGGGGGTCAAGTGACATGCCCAGGGTCACACAGCTAGTAAGTGTCAAGTGTCTGAGTCCAGATTTGAACTCAGGTCCTCCTGAATCCAAGGCCATTGCTTTATCCACTACACCACCTAGCTGCCCTGGGCATTTACTTCTATAGATTCAACAAAATAAAGATGATCAGTACAAATGGAGGCAGAAACAGAAGCAATACAGTCATTTGAGTATACTACAAATAACTAAGAGAGAATAAAGGAAATAAACAAGTTAGTCAATAATTATTTGTTAAGTACACAGTATGTACCTGCTCTGAGACAAAAATACTCTTCTCAAAGGCTTTATTTATTGAGGACTCATAAATGTAAACAACTCTTCATTTCTTGGCAGTCGTACCCCTTGGATTCAACTCTATTACTATCATACCATCCCACCCTGTGCAAGGTATCTTCTTTCCTCCCCTTTCAGTTTATTTTTGTATATTCTCTTTTCTCATTAAATTGTAAGCACTTTGAGATGATTATCTTTCTTTTAAAAAAATGTATTCCCAGAACATAGCACATTGCTTGGCACATAGTAGGCATTTAATAAATGCTTATTTTATTTTATTATATTGTAAACAGTGATAAATGGTTTCTCACTGGTTTCCTTTGTAATTCAACATCTTTCAGTTTTGCATTTTAAAAATATTATACTAAGAACAGGTCCATAAGCTTAATCAGTTTGCCAAAAGAGTATATGACAGACAAAACATTTCAGAAGCTCTAATCTAGGAGAACTGGCTATTTTAAGAACTGATACTAGAATTCATTTATAAAGGATTCAATATTTTCTAAAATGAGTAATAATTTATAAATTATTTTATATAAAACTATATTTTTAGACTTGTTAAGTGCTGAGAATACAAAGAAAGGCAAAAGATAGTCCCTACTTTAAAGTACCTTACAGTCCAATGGGGTAGATGACATGCAAACAACTATTCAAGATATTCAAGAGTTCAATAAATAAATTAGAAGTTTATAATGGAGACAAGCAACAATAATCTTGGAGTGTCCATTATCTAGAAATCTGAAGATCTTGCTGCTTCCCCCAAATTCTATTTCTCAAAAGGTAGGTAAGTCAATGAAGAGATATAGATTGCTACACTCATTTCTCACTATAATAAACTGAGGCCACAGTGTAAACAGGTTCTAGGGAATAAATAGAATTTTAAGGGAGATGTTCCTAGACTGTGGTGTACATTGAATTTCAAGGGAGAAGTAATATTTAAAAAGTGCTTTGGGGGCAGGTAAATGGCACAGTGGATAGAGCAACGACCCTGGATTCAGGAGTACCTGGGTTCAAATTCGTCCTCAGACACTTAACACTTACTAGCTGTATGACCCTGAGCAAGTTGCTTAACTCCAATTGCCTCACTAAAAAAAAAAAAAGTGCTTTGCAAACTTTAAAGTGTTATATAAATCATCGTTGTTGTCATAGTAGTCATCACAGTAGTAGAATATTGTAAGTAGTTTTACTACTATTTAATACTACCACCACCCATTACCATTTGTCAGGGAAACAGAACTTAATTTTTACTGAATGGCTTTTGAACTCTCTTCAAACTCTAATACTCTATAATGCTATGGGTGTAACCTCTGCATTTTTTTTTTGTCTTTAAATTCCCAGGGCTTCTGGCTAATTCAGATTATTTTCAAAAGACATTAAGAGAAAATAACAATTGGCAAGACAGCATATCTCAAATTCAACCAGTTCTTCAGGGTCAATAGGATTTCTGAGAACTAGCTTTATAGTTTGGGTCTCTAAGTCTATTCCCTAATACCAGCATTATAAATATATGTTGCTAGCATAAACTCTGTATTCTGCAAATAGTTAACACAATTAGTTATGCAAAGGATGAAGAATAAAGATTATTCAGACAATCTTTGATTATAAGCTAATTTCAGAGACTGTATCTAATTCCAAGTTTAGTACAGTGTTCTGGTGCTATTCTATGCAAACTTATTAATATTTTCAATGATGAGATGAATGTTGTTGGCTCTTGTGAAAGGGCAAGGTCTAGAATTTAAATAATTTCTTCTGGAATTTTTTTGAGCACAAATCGGATTTAATTTAGACATACAGCGATTGCTCCAACTTTAACCATGATGCTTTAGGTACTTTTCAGATATAGTCCTTTTTTCCATTGGGATAAAAGTAGAAGAAAATGATCTTGAAATCAGAAAGTTAAAATACAGTATCACAACTGATTGTTACATAGAGACTACAGATGATTTAATTATGTCTTGAGGACCTAGTAGCATTAGGCCAAGTGGATAGTAAATGCTATGTAATTACAGAGTAAATGAATGATCAAACTGTATTTGTCTTTTTTTTTAAGTGTGGCAGTTGGGGTTAAGTGACTTGCCCAGGGTCACACAGCTAGTAATTGTTAAGTGTCTGATGCCGGATTTGAACTCAGGTACTCCTGACTCCAGGGCCGGTACTCTATCCACTGTGCCACCTAGCTGCCTCCAAACTGTATTTGTCTTATAACCTAAAACACAGGTGACAATGTTATTAATTTTTAAAAAGTGAACATAAAAAAAAACACAAAAAAGGGTTTTCCTGAAAGTAGAATACATATTGATAGGGAATTTATTGCTAAGTAAAAGGTAATAATAGAGGAAGCAAAGATGAGTACTATACCATGATTATTTTGTTAAAATGAATCATTATTTTGGTTAGGAGCAAAGTGACAAGTGCAATCATTGAATGTAACTTCTATAACTTTGTCTTCTTCCAAACAATGAGCAAAGCAAAGTCTCTGGTGTGTGATAAGCACAATGATAGAAGTGCTGTCCTGGTTTACCTTCACTAAGGTCTATAGTACAAAACAGCTCCTTCAGAATATGGTTAGTTAAATGGTAGTTTAGAGGAAAATTAAATATCCTATAGGTATTGTGAAGAGGGCAATGGATTAGTATTTAAGAAATCCAATTCCTCTTTTCGATTTTTCCATTAACTCAGTTTGCTCATTATTAAAATTTGAGGGTCCAAATAAATGAACAATAAAGTCTTGGACTGGCTGTAAGAATCTTTGATTTTGAACTCCATCCCTTATGAAACTGAATAAGGTTTAGAACATAAAGAGCCAGCAAACTTACATTTATATTTCATAGTCAGTCTTGTCAAATATTTTAATTGACAATAATGGTACCAAGGTGATACTTTCAAGATCTTGCTTTCCACAGCTGCTGCTTGAATCTGTCAACATGCCCACAATTCACCTATAAGTCCTCTGCTCAGCTTGACCTGGTCGTAATAGAAATGCTTTCTGCCAACACATCAGACATATAAAAGCATTAAGCTATCTCAGTGATTCAAATCCTTCTTCATGCTGGTGCCATGAATCTGCTCCATAACTTGTGATACTTTATTAATCCTTTTTCTATAGATTAAATGACTCATTTTTTGCATAAACTTTGAATATTCCAGCTGAATGTCCTCTATAATGTTTGAATTTTGCTGGGTCTCATTTCTCTATCTCACCTTTGAACCATTGCTTATGATGATCCTACATAACATGATTTTTCTGTAATATGATTTAGGTTAATCTACTAAATTCTGGTTCATTCTCTTATTCTGTCTTTGGACACCTAGTTTTGTGTATATGTTTGGATATTTACTCAGTTTAGTGATTTGGTTTCATCCCAAACTTCTGAATTCATATCCAGATTTTGACTCATATTTCTCACAATTATTTTATACTCTATGTCTTGCTTTTATCTCTAGATCCTGGCTTTTAACTCACGTTCTACAAACAGTTGAATTCTCTTTACTGACAGGTTCTTAAATAACAAAGAAAAAATGACACTTGTTTTTACCAACATATAAATAGTTTTAATAATTAAGAATATCCCAGTATCAGATTATATTTTTCTCCACAAAAAAACCTGTGAAATACATAGTCTAAATATGAACTGAGTTATAGGTAGATGAAATAACTGACTTGGCATCATGTAAATAATAAGATCAGACAATTATACAATTTTTTGTTCCAAGTTTATCCATCTTTTCACTATACCACATTAGAATTCTTGGAAAAAACATTTTCTCATTTTGTTGTGAACTGATTCAGCCATTCAAGTGACAATTTGGAACTATGACTAAAGGGCTATGGGACTGTGCATACCCTTTGACGCAGTAATAGCACTACTAGGTCTGTATCCCAAAGAGATGATAAAAAAATGAAAAAAGGACCCACATGTACAAAAATATTTATAGCAGCTCTCTTTGTGGTGGCAAAGAATTGGAAATCAAGGGGATGCCCATCAATTGGGCAATGGCTGAACAAGTTGTGGTATATGAATGTAATGGAATACTATTGTGCTATAAAAAATGATAGACAGATTTCAGAAAAACCTAGAAAGACATAAGTGTACTGATGTTGAGTGAAGAGAAGAGAACCAGAAGAACATTGTATACAGAAAGAGCAACACTGTATATGATGATCAACTTTAATAGACTTAGCTCCTCTCAGCAATACAATGATCCAAGACAATTACAGAGGACTCATGATGGAAAATGCTCTACACCTCCAAAAAAGAACTGTGGAATCTGAATGCAGAATGAACCATACTATTTCCACTCTTTTTTGTTTCTTTTTCCTCTTTTTTTTTGAGTTTTTTCCCTTGTGTTCTGATTCTTCTTTCACAACATGACTAATGCAGAAATATGTTTAATGTGATTGTATATGCATAACATATCAGATTGCTTTCTGTCTTGGGGAGGGGGGTGGGAAGGGAGGGAGGGAGAAAAATTTGGAACTCAAAATCTCATAAAAACAAATGTTGAGGGGGCAGCTAGGTGGTACAGTGGGTAGAGCACCGGCCCTGGAGTCAGGAGGACCTGAGTTCAAATCTGGCCTCAGACACTTAACACTTAATAGCTATGTGACCCTGGGCAAGTCACTTAACCACAATTGCCTCACTAAAAAAAAAAATCTTGAAAACTATCTTTACATATAACTGCAAAAAATACTATTAAGATTGAAAAAAAGAAAAAAATTCATGTTATTAATATGTAACAATTGGAGTGATGCCACCTAAAGCTCCACCATAAGGAGAAGGCATCTGAGAGCAAGCCGTGCGGCTTTTCCTTGGTGTCAGGAAGTGATGTTTGCTCGTGGGTACTGTCTATCAAAGTTACCAGCCAATTAGCTTGGAGATGTGTATGCGTGTGGACAGGATGTTCCCAGTTTCACAGTAGGCTTCTGGGATGAAGAGGGGAATGTTTGGTCCTTTTGGTTCCTGACCTCTCCATGGCAGGTTGGATGATGGAGTCTCTTAGAAATAGTTAGATTTTTACCTTTCTCTCTGATCCTAATGCTCTTTAATAAATACTTAAACACTTAAATATTCTTGCTAAAGCTTATAATTTATTGGTGACCACTCATTAGATATTTTAGACAGACTAGCTATAATTTTAGCCCCTTACAAATATGAATTTTCCAAAACTACATTTTTGGTCATTTCCCCAAATATAAAATCATGGAGGGGGAGGAAAAAATATAATACTCTTAATTTAGATCAGTCATAACTGATATAAAATTTCCCCATAAAAGCACCAAGAAAATCAAAGAAACAATGAACTGACAAAAAAATTTTAAGTACTTACTCTGTGCCAGGGACTATGTGACAAGAAATAGAAAATTCACTATAATGGTAAACATGGGGTCCCAGAAATACTCATATTGTGATTTTTGCTTTAAAACTGACAAAATTTTCAAAGGCAAAATAAGGTAAATTTACATTTAGTAAAAAAAAATGTCAATAAACATTTTATTATGGTAAGAAACTGCCTAATCTGGCTTCATTAAGGAGCTTCTTCACTAAGAGTGAATGCCTTATACAAAAAAAACCAAAAACAAACAAACAAAAATGCAAGCCATTAACCACCTTCCTCTTACATTTTCTCCACCATCCCTCAAAAGCAACCAGCAGCAGCAACAACAACAACCATAACTATATCACTAAACCAAATATTTCTCAGAATATTGTTTACGTGAATCGTGCTCAGTGAGTCTACCGTGTGAGGGCATCAGTATCACCTCCTGATTTTAATTAGCATCATTACACTCAATATTCCAAGTGTCTTTGTACAGTTTTAAGCTATAAAGTTTAAGAAGCTTAAAATTGCACTGACTTTTGAAATCACCTATATAGGCTGCCCCTTCAAAAAAATTAAGAAAACAAACACTGAATATAGTATAGATGTTCTTTTAAAAGATGAAAAATTGTTCAAAATAAAGCCACTTTTATTATTAAAAGTAGAACTTCTGATTTTGGAAGATGATAAATATCTTTTGAGCAAAGATATACAAACTCATCTCTAAGGGCTTGAAGGGCATGTAACACTAAGTAAAGGGGTATGGCTAACACATGTCTTTCTGATTCACTGCCACTAATATATTCCTCCTTTTTAACAGCTGACTTTAATGACTTTTTTTCATGCTACAAGACATCTTCTGATAGATATCTACTTGATCATAAATGAATTTGCTAGGAGTCTTCCTTATGGTCTACACAGGTTTCAGTTTGGAAACTTCAAATGGCTTCTTTTTTCTTTGCCTTCACACTTCTCCTCCCCCCAAAATCTTGTAAATTGTCAGTATGTTCATAATTTACAAGCCTATGGAGTAAACTGTTGATCAACAAATCTCATAATTGCCTTTTTGATGTGAGAAAAAAATCTGATCCCATAGCAACAGACCTGCCTGAAGATGTCACCCCAGAACTTGGTATCAATCTATCACCCGCATCTCACTGTGTCTCCTTGGGTCAGTAAACAGCTAGATCATATTACAGCATTGCTGTTTGATGTATGTGAAACTGTTGGTTTGTTTTGCTACCACAAACCAAGACAGATAGCAAAAACTAGAAGTCCCTAAGTTTAATTTTAGGGAATCTGTTATTCCAAAAAGCAATTTAGGAGCAAACTAATTTCAACAGCTGAGGGTAACTCTTAGTATTTTACTGAAGTGCTGATAACCATAGCATTCTACAGCTTGAAAGGAGCTCAGATCTTGAATTTCAGCCTATTCATTTTACAGAGACAACCAAGATCCAGGAAATTTGATTTGACCAGCATTACATAGAAAGTTAACAGGAGAGCCAGAATTAGAGCCTAGGTCTCTAAATCTCAGAAGAGTGACCTTTCTTCCCCATCATAATTCTTCAGGAATACATACCTGATACTGTTTAATACATGTCTAATATATTCTGTATCATAATATGCAAAAAGATCTTGCTTAAGAATAAGTGCAAAGTACTATTCGATGAATCAGTAGAAATTGGATACATTACATGGCCTTTACTCTCATCCAGAACAGTATTTTACCCCCTTTCTAGGCTTTGGTAAAATGTGTAAAACACTAGTTCAAAATCCCTTCAAATATTGAAAAGCATCGTATATTGGGAAATTCTTCTATTGATTAAAGGTATCACTTCATTAAAATCTTGGTAGCTATTATTCTTGTTTATAAAAGAGCTATAATTACCCAAATCAAATGACCAAAGAAGGATTGCTGAGCCTGGATCAATATCAGAATTCCTACAGAATCTGATATTGACCATACATGATTCAGAATACAAAAGTGTTGGCTTTAAGGTCGCCCTCCTCTATCAAGTCTGACCTGACCTCCAGTGATCTCCTTCCTACCTGCAAACACTCTCTAATCCATTATCTATTGAAGTGCTAAACTGTATATAGCTAAATCACAAATCTGACCATGTTACTCCCCCATTCCCGAAGTTCCAATAGTTCTTTCTTGCCTCTAGGATGAATGAAAACTCAGCTGTTTGACTTTTAAAGCCATTTACAAACTAGCTCCTGTTTACCTTGCACAGTCCCCTTCAAGACACACTCCATATGTCAGCCAAATTGGCCTATGAGCTGTTCCCTCTTCGCTGAATTATCTCTCTCATTTTTACTCCTTTATAGAATATCCACCATGCCTCAAATGTACTCTCTTCACCTCCACCTTGTAGGATCTCTTCTCTCATGAAGCCTATCTTAATTCCCCCTTACTCCTAGAAATAATCATCTATATTATTTGTGTGTGTATATATATACATACATATACCTTATATATGTTATTTATCATCAAACAGAATATAAGTTCTTTAAGACTGCTTTATTGTCTTTCTTTGTATACTATGTATATTTCTTAAAACATAGTAGGCACTTAACAGAACTTTATTGGCTGAATTAATATTTCATTAAGATTTTTTGTTTTTTTACGGCAAGGAGGGTTAAGTGACTTGCCCAGGGTCACACAGCTAGTAAATGTCAAGTGTCTGAGATCAGATTTGAACTCAGGTACTCCTGAATCCAGGGCCAGTTCTTTATCTACTGCACCACCTAGCTGCCTCTCATTGAGTTTTTAAAGCACTTATTGTGTCTACCACTTATTTGGCATTAGGCATACACTGTTATCTCACCAGTGGAATATAAGCTTCTTAAAGACAGGGAGTGTTTTTCATTTTGTCCTTATTTCCTCAGTGTTAAGTACAGTGTCTCACATTTAATATCATTCCATAAATACTCCTATCTATATCTATATCTATATCTACATCTACATCTACATCTACATCTACATCTACATCTACATCTACATCTACATCTACATCTACATCTACATCTACATCTACATCTACATCTACATCTACATCTACATCTACATCTACATCTACATCTACATCTACATCTATATCTATATCTATATCTATATCTATATCTATATCTAAACTCTTCCAATGGATACTATAACCCTCTTGATGTGATATGGCTTTGTAGTGTTCACAGTGTCCAGTACAGTATATACTCCATAAGTATTCATGGATTGATACAAAATCTGAATTTTGGGCCAAGGACAAGTGGTTTCCTTTTGTGCTAAATATATGTTATATTCAGCCCTCTTAGATTTTCTGACACAATGTTTTGTTCAATGATATTTGTTAACCAGCTTAGTGAAGTTTTTTGATAAATTAAAACTATTCCTTAAAAATATGATATTTGAATAAAAGTCAAATACCATTTAGCATATACTTAATGTGCACCAAGTAATGTGATAGGCACAGAGAATGTCAATGCAAGTAGAAATACAGTACTTGACCAAAAGGAGCTTAAATTTGGATGGAGGAAGATTATATAAAAAGGAGAAGAAAAGCTTTTTTTCAGTGTATTTAATGAACAACTACAAATCATCAAGAACTATGATTCTGAGAGCCCAAGACTAGATCTCTCATGGTGTGCTCATTAGGATTTTACAAAGATGACATTTATAAAACACAAAGATGAATCTTTCTACCCTCAAAAATAGTGGGGTTTTGCTTATAACAATCAAGTTGAAAAACGTATCAACTCTGATCAACAGAATGACTAACCATTATTCTTTTTGTTTTTGTTTTTTGTTTTTGCAGGGCAATGAGGCTTAAGTGATTTGCCCAGGATCACACAGCTAGTCAAGTGTCTGAGGCTGGGTTTGAACTCAGGTCCTACTGAATCCAAGGCCACTGCTTTATCCACTGCGCCAACTAGCTGCCCCCATTTTTTTTTTAAGAATTCATAACAGTGGAGACACCCCTGAGTTGGCCTTTATTTTTTAATTTATTTTTTGATTTGCAGGGCAATGAGGGTTAAGTGACTTGCCCAGGGTCACACAGCTAGTAAGTGTTAAGTGTCTGAGGAGAGATTTGAACTCAGGTCCTCCTGAATCCAGGGCCTATGTTTATCCACTGCACCACCAAGCTGCCCTGACTAACCATCATTCTTAAGGACCCAAGATTAAATGTGTTACCCAGTTCCTGATAGTTCATGGACTTAGAGTACAGATTGAAACTTTTTTTTTCTTTTCTGACATGGTCCACGGAGAAAATTTATTTTACTCACTATTGTGGTAAAAAATTATTTGTGGTATAGGCAGCTTTTGAAGGACCTCCCCTTTTGGGGGAGAAAAGATTGAATGCTCCCTGAAGGGAGCTTAGAGGGCACTCCTGGGACGCAAGCTCTCCAGTCACTTCCAGAAAGCTAGTTCTCTCTCTGTCTGGGGATTGCTGTCCTGATGGAGCAAGCAACCTTAGACTGGTGGAGTATTCACCTGTTTGGTGAGTTAATGATGGAAAACCCTAAATTCCTTTGAACTAGCTTAATAGAAAACGGCCTGGGGATTGCATAGGCTAAATTTAGAGTTAAGAATATCTATCTGTATTTCTATTTTCCTATTTCCTTAACTTTGGTTTTTATTAGTTTCACCTTTGCTGTTTAATTAATTCTCAAGTAATAAAATCTGATTCTTTTGTGAACTAAAGCTTAGAGGCTCCTTTCTTATTGGCCTGGGAGAAATATCTAAGAAGGGCAGTTCAGAGGGGAGGGTTAAACCTAAAATGTCCTTCATATTTCTGGGACCCCAATATTAAGGCAAGTCACCAAAATAATGTTCCATATATCAAATTTTTGCCCTCACATTATACATATATGTAACAGGAGTTTTGCTTTTCTTGCTTTCTCAGTTGGTGGATGGGAGGGAAGAATGAAGGGAAAGAATATGGATCCAAATAAAATAATATTTAATTTTTAAAATGGCTTATAAATTTCATTATTTTAACACTTTCCAATAAACTGGGGGAAGGAATATATTCACACAGTTGGAATATGTCCTAGATATTAATGAGTATTTAAAGGATGCATATAACATCATGAAGTTGATTGTGTAAATACTCAAGTTTGAGGGATAGTACAAGGCAATGCCAATGTTTACACTAGGCATTTCCAGTGTTCCTTTTCCATTAATTCTAATACTTTCCAAAAAGACTATATGAATTATCTGTATTTAGGGAAGCGTTGCAATCAAAATTGCTGGTTGTTGGATTTGTTTTCACTCCTGCATGTTATGTAGCATCCTCACTGACTTCCAAAAGATCAAACACAATGGGGGCATTGCTGGTGAAAAAGGGGGACCTGTCCAATCAAAAAAAACAAGACAAAGCTAGAAAACACTTAAAAATACAGGCTAAACTAGTCTACATAATACAAAAGACATAACCGGAATTGTATCTTTGTCTTTATTTTGGTGTTATAGAATAAATATATGTGTTTTAAAATCATGGTGTCTTTTATTAATGTTTAAAACACCATTTTATTATGGTCAATATACTGCATATTTTTATAAATAATATGTTTTGTCTAGGGGAAAGCTCCTGGTTTTTTTTTTTTTTTTGGATGAGGCAATTGGGGTGAAGTGACTTGCCCAAGGTCACACAGCTAGTAAGTGTTAAGTGTCTGAGACTGGCTTTGAACTCAGGTCCTCCTGACTCCAGGGCCATTGCTTTATCCACTGCACCACCTAGCTGCCCTGAAAGCTCCTGTTTTTTAAACTATTTTGAAAATTAATACATTAGGGTTTATATTATAAAATTTATTTCATAAATTGGACAGTTCTAAATTCCAAAAGGGCATATCTCTGCTTCAGGAGACTTCTCAAATTTTTTAAACATTTTCTTTTTTTAGTGAGGCAATTGGGGTTAAGTGACTTGCCCAGGGTCACACAGCTAGTAAGTGTTAAGTGTCTGAGGCCGGATTTGAACTCAGGTCCTCCTGACTCCAGGGCTGGTGCTCTATCCACTGTGCCACCTAGCTGCCCCAAGACCTCTCAATTTTTACTTTGATTTCAAAAAATTACTTGGAGGGGCAGCTAGGTGGCGCAGTGGATAGAGCGCTGGCCCTGGAGTCAGGAGGACCTGAGTTCAAATCCGACCTCAGACACCTAACATTCACTAGCTGTGTGACCCTGGGCAAGTCACTTAACCCCAATTGCTTCACCCAAAAAAAAATTACTTGGGAAAACTACAAAAAGAAAACTATAGTACATGTTTAATTTTTTTGGTTCAAGGTGTCTAGGAAAATTATTCTTCTACACAAAGGCAAGGAATAAATTGCTAGCTATAACCTAGCCATTGAATTAAATTACCAGAAACATTCAATATTTTACACAGTGTTAGCTCTTTAGATGAGAAATTTTGTACATTTCATTCAATAAAACCTTTCTACTTATTAAATTAAATTAATATACATATGGGAACAGCTAGGTGGCACAGTGGATAGAGCACTGGCCTTGGAGTCAGGAGGACCTGAGTTCAAATCCGACATCAGACACTTAACACTTACTAGCTGTGTGACCCTGGGCAAGTCACTTAACCCCAATTGCCTCACACACACACACACACACACACACACACACACACACACACACAAAACTAGTATAAAAAATTAATATATATGCCTTGAACAGAATAGACATTAAATTAATTTTCTTAGGCACTGGCTCCCAACTTTTTAATCTAAGGGAACTAGAAGAATAAAAGACAATGGTACCCTTCTGCCATTTATTTGCTTGTATGTGAAATGTGTTTACTTAAGCACTGTGGTCTAATGGAACAATCTTGAAGTTAGGAGCAGGGAAACTAGAGTTCTATTCTTAATTCTGCCACTGACCAGCCATATGACACTGGTCCAGTCATGAAACTACTTAGGGTTTTAGTGTATAGTATATGGAAACTGATGGATGACGTCACTATTTTTGTGCTCTCAAGTGAGTTACAATCTCTTTGGTTTCAAGTTCTTTAACTATAAAATGAGGGGACTAGACTAGATAATGTCTAGGCTTCCTTCTAGCTCAAATAGATGATCCTTTAATTTATACAATATGAAATAAAATAAGATTATAGAAGGAAAAGCGAGTTTAACTTTTTAAACTCACTAAAGGCATGAAGGTATTAAAGTGTTATTATATACTTATAGAATATTGGAGTTAGAAGGGTCTAGACAAATCATCTAGTCTAACCCCTTCATTTTACAGTTAAGGAATGAGAGGTGAAGTGACCTGGTCCAGAGTAAATTGGTGATTAGTGGTTAAGACTAGATTTTTCACCTGTGAACTTCCAGTTCTGTGCCACTTCTATCCTCCAAAGCATAATGTACAAGATGAGAATGAAATGTTCTACCCAAAAGAGAAACCTGGACTAATTTCTACAATGAATAGGTTTTTCCTCATTTCACTTAACTCTGCTTTTTTCCCACTACACTTTTCTCTCCATATTATTGAAAAGAGAAAAGAAGGTAAGTTGAGTGGGAAGGTAACAAATAAACAAGATTCATGGGTCATAGCTCTCATACATATTATGAGACTCTTAGAGTTGGTTTTAAAAGTGCAAGGACTGGGCATTCTTCCATTTTATCTATCTCAATTTATTGGACTCATAGAGATTAAAGTGCGTGGGTAGATCTGATACTTTCAGATGAATTTCATTACACAATTTCAGTCTATCAACATACAATAACACAAAGTAATGGTAATAGAAATAACACCAATAGTGATCCCTACTTCTAGTAAAAATTAAAAAAAATTTAAAACCCTCCTTTCCCCCACTCCAGATTGCCCAGATTGCCTAGCAATAGCATATTGTGCTGCCAGTTGGTAATTCTGAATCAGAATGCCGTTCCTGTACTTTTTTTCCTCCTATGCCAGCAGGGATAGATATAGAGCTCTGAGGCAGAGTACATTGTTTTAGTTTTCTTAAAAGACTTTTCCTTTTATTTCATAGGTCAAATTTTAAATGTCAAATGTTAAATGTCAGATTTTTTTCTTCTTCGCTCCATGAGCTGACACATTATCATTCTTCTCATCAAAATATTTACAGGTGATACTATCTCACCTCTAACACTCCTGATTAACTTGTGCATGGTATCTATGGTTACAATGTTGTTATAGGTGACAAAGAGGAAGAGGAACATACAATATGCAGTGTAAAGTACTGGTACCTCATTATGTCATCAGCATAGTTATCTGTGTTATAGTCAAGGTTTATGAAAACCAAGGGGTATTTCAATAAATGCCCAAACTAAGCTGGATGGATAACCTCAAGATGATGGTATTGGTTAATCACAGGGGAAGAGAAAAAGGACAAGGGTTAAATTGCTGAGTTAACCAAGGAATTTTCATGTAAGGAAATAACCTATGTTCACTCTAGTTCATATCAGAATTTGAAATAATGCTCTCACTTTTAAGTTAGAAGCCAGTCTGTCATTGGAAAACTGGAGATCTTACCATTAGACAATTGAAAATACCAACAACGGGGCAGCTAGGTGGCACAGTGGATAAGAGCACCGGCCCTGGAGTCAGGAGTACCTAGGTTCAAATCCGGCCTCAGACACTTGACACTTACTAGCTGTGTGACCCTGGGCAAGTCACTTAACCCCAATTGCCTCACTAAAAAAAAAATACCAACAACTATTACACACAAAAACACACAACTAAAACAACTTTTCTTACTAATGCAGAGGAAAGAAAGAGGTGAAAGTGACCTTCATTAAGTAATGAAGAGTTGTTCAAGTCCCTTTCCACAACTAGGACTCAGTTTCCTCATCTGTGAAATGAAGAGATGAGGTGTTTTCTTAGGTCTCTTCCAGTTCTATATCCTGAGATTCTGAGATTTTTATAAACTTTATTTTTTAACCAAAGTGACCTTGAGGCTTTAAAAGATTTCAGACTTAACATAATTTTCTTCTTAATTGGTAAATGTTTCTTGTCCTTAATAAATGTCTTTTGTTATTTTAAATTTCAAGTACAGAGAAATTGATCATAAATTGCTTGGTGTGCTAATAATAAGTATGTTATAATGACTAAGAATTTTACACAAAAATGATACTAAAAAGAACATAAGCACAGATTTTATTCTTTTGAGGAAAATGTGAAATAGATAATCCTCTCATAATTTAAAAATAGTATGCTCCTTCATGATTTGTTGGAAAAATATCTTTGAAGAGATACCAGATAAATATGATGAAGAAATTTTGAAAATGGAATAATTCAGATGTCAACTTCTAAACAGGAGATTCGATAAATACAATAAAAGCAAAAATACATAGGACAGTAAAAATGGACCTGTCCCATTTACCTGGGGCCATTTTATCTGTGTGTGAGTTATAGAACTGGTTTTTGTGATATAATGGCATAAACAGCTAATGGCATGGCTCTTTTGGCCCTACTGATTATTTCCATGGATGAGTCTAAAGTTGTTAGATCAAAATGAATGTTGAATTCTATCCAATATGGATTGCAGCATGTTAAAAGAAACATTGTGACATGATTACTATTGCATTTTATGACATGCTCTTGTTGTACTGTCAACAAATATAAACTTTAATCATCACAAAAAGATATTTTGTAAACTCTGTGCCACACTAATGCTTTTATTTTGCATGTTTCTTTTCCCCAAAGAAATTCTTTTTCCTTGAATTCTTAACCACAATTGTAATGCATTTCTGACTGACATGCTGACAAATCTATTCCATTTCCTTACATTATTATACAACCATTGATTATTTCAACATATTTTTGCTTCCTCTTGTTCCTTTTTAAAAGAAATGCTGCTCCTAGCCTCTTTCTAGCTAAACAAAATATGTCTTTGAATGTTTTGCCAAGTCCATGAAAGCATACATCCTCTATTTTAATCTGTCATTTCTAATTTAGAATTTGATATCTAGAAATTGGACATCAGATCAAAATAATTTTCACTTCATCTAAAATATCCTTTGTTTATATTCCAGTGGGAACTTAGAGCCTCTTAGTATCTGTGATATAACAAATAAATAACTCCCTATTACAAGGGAGTTCTGTTATATGTGTACATATATCAACTGTCAAAGATAGAAAATAATTCTTTATATTTAAATAGCACATAATAGTTCTTCTGAGTGCTTTCACATAGTTATTCATGTATGTCTTATGAAAACCCATTGAGAACATGTATTATTATCTTCATGGTTCAGATGGAAAAACTGAAATTAAGAAGTTTAGTGACCTGCCCAAGAGCACACAATTAATAAGTGCTATATGTGGGACTAGAATTCAGGCAGTGAGACTTATAATTAGGGTAATTACCATCGAATCACCATTTTATCTTTTAACTGAAACCCTTAATAGGTTTATTCTACACTAAGGGTCAAAAGTATAGTTAAATATACAATTGTTTGCTGTTTTCATGTTCCAACTTTCCTTTATGAAGTTGTTTTATCTTCTTTAACAAATTATTCAGTCATTTAAGTCATGTCCAAATCTTTATGACCCCATCTGGGGTTTTCTCAGCAAAGATAGGAAAATGGTTTGCCATTTGCATCTCCAGCTCATTTTAGAAATGAGGGAACTGAGACAAATAGGGGTAAGTGACTTGCACAGGATCACACAGCTAGTAAGTGTATGAGGACAGATCTGAATTCAGGAAGATGAGTCTTCCTTACTCCAGGCCTGACACTCTACTCACTGTACCACCTACTTGCCCTATACAACTTTTACAAGAGGCATTATGGTCTATTTTTTGGCTTTTGAATAATTTATAAACATTGCCATTTACTATTTTGCTCCTTACAGGTTATCTTTACAGATTTTCAGAGTTGGAATGGACTTTCTAAGTCATGAAGTATAATCCAAACCTGGCCAAGAATTTCTTTACATTATAAACAGGTAAATGATCCTTTAGAGTTTGCTTGAACCTACTAATGTAGGTTCTACATTTCTATTATTGTAATTGTTAAGTAGTTTCCCCTTATAATCAAGCTTTAAATGCAAAAAGGGGGGTTTCTATTTGATCATACAGGTAATAAGAATGATTAGACTCATTAAGAAAGGAAGTGATATGGTCAGACTTGGGTGTTAAGCAAATCACTTTGACAACTGTGTGGAAAATAAATGGTACCATGAAGAGAATTGAGGTAGGGAGTTTTTTGTTTTTTTGTTTTTTGGGTTTTTTTAGATAGGCAATTGGGGTTAAGTGACTTGCCCAGGGTCACACAGCTAGTAAGTGTTAAGTGTCTGAGACTGGATTTGAACTCAGGTACTCCTGACTCCAGGGCCGGTGCTCTATCCACTGTGCCACCTAGCTGCCCCAAGGTAGGGAGTTCTTAATGATCTTTTCAGAGAAACATCTTTTTTTCTTTTTGGAGAAAAGATTGGTAGCCTCATATACTAAATCACTTCAGGGGAAGTCAGCTCATGAGTGATGAATTCTTAAGAATGAATTTCTGAAGACACAAAAAGAAATAATTCTGATAAGATAGGAAAAATAAGTCTTAGGAAATGAATCTTAATATGATTATTAGTCCTTGTCTAAGTGACCTTAGACAAAGCACTTACATTCCCTGGACTTAAGGTCCTCCATTTGTAAATTGAGGAGGCAAGACCAAAAGATCCAGGGGATCCCCTTAAGTTCTATTTCTAAAATGATTATTCTAAAAAGGGAATTCATCAGTCAACCTCTACTTTTAAAAGATATAGATATAAGATATCTATCTCTATATCTTTAAAAAGCATATATTTATGGCCCCTTCTGCCTCATGATCTTGTGGAGCCCATTGACTTCTCTCTCCTTCTGTCACTCAATTGTCTTCTCTGCAACCATTGTGGCCTATTGGAGAAAGGCTGGACTCAGCTATATCTGGTATTCCTAGATTTGCACAAAAGCAGTAAGAGATGCACTGAAGACTGAATTCAAAGCAAATGCTGAAAAAGCTTCTGGTAGCAGTATAAAAATAGTGAAAGTTAAAAAGAAGTAATATAACCTGACTAATGCCACATTTTCAAGGGGAAGCCACAAGCTTCAAGGTGAAGCTTTTCAATTATATGTTATGGCAGATTGGAAACTGTTTCACTTCATATTTTGCTATTGAGAGGAAAACACCTGTCTGTGTAGATTGACATGCCAATAAACTGAGACCTGGTTCAGTTTTTTAAAAAGCATATATATGATATATATGTGTGTATCTATCCCTTTTAAAAGTAGACATTGATTAATTCCATATAGATATATAGATATAAACACATACATATTTGCATGTATGTATGTGTGTATATATATGTGGGAGATGGAAACAAAGCAGGTAATAGAAAATTAAGACTCACAGTACTAAATGATCAGCATGAGGGGATGTTAAAGGTAAAAATGACCCAAGACTGGTGAAGAAAGCTAAGGACAATGAGAGAGAGGAAGAATTCATCTATATTGGAAGAAAGTAAGGATCAAAGAAAGGATAGAACTGTAACTAGGGGTCTATAAGGTGATGATAACTTATAATAGAGATGTGTTCTATCCCATTGTATTCTTATTTTGCTATTTTATCAGCCAAGGAGAATGATATCTCTACTTGAAGAGATAGAACATCAATTGTTAATAGGGAATGGATACACAAGATTAGTAATGAAATAATAAAAAGGGGGGCCACCTAGCTGCCTGCGTTTCTTTTCAATAACCTAGCAAAGAACTAAATCCTTATGTACTGAAAATAATGACAGCCATGGTTGCTGACCTACTACACTGATCTTTGAAAGATCATGGATAACAAGAGAAGTGCTACAGAATAGCAAGGGAAAAATGTTCCAATTTTCAATAAAAGAAGGAGAATGACAACTGAAAACCATGGATCATTATGCTTGATGTTGATTTCTGATAAAATTCTGGAACATCTGATTAAATAGATTAATTAATTGAATCATCTCACTTAATAAAAAAAGTGATCACAAAGAATCAGTACTGGTTCCTTAAGAAGAGGTCATGTGAGACTAAACTTGTCCCCTTTTTTGATAAGTTTATTAAATGTGTAGATTGAGAGACTAATGTAGATATAGTTTATACAGCTTTTGGTAAAACACTTGACAATCTCTCTTCACTTACACTATTCTTGTGGGAAAATATGTACAAATGTGGGCTTGATAAGAGTATAATTAAGTTAATTCAGAGTTGGTCGAGTATCTAGACTCAAAGAAGAGTGGTTAACCATTTAATGCTAACTTTCAACAAGGTCTCCAGTAAAGTATCTAAGAAACTGTTTTTGTTCCAGAATTGCATGACATTTTTTATAAGACTTGGATAAATGCAGAGTTAACATGCTAATATAGATGATCAAATTGATAAATGTTATAAGATGGAAAGTTTAGTTAACACAAGGTAAAGAAGAGTCAAGGTTTGAAAAGATCTTGACTGACTAGAACATGGAGCAGGATCTAATAAGCTGACAATGCAAGCCATAGTAAATTCTTATGTTAGACTCAGCAACTTAAACTTTAGATCATCTTTAAATTATACAATAAGAGAGGTTCATCAAAACAACAATATATCTAAGGATGTTCTAGGTCAAAGATCTCAAAGAAAAAAGAAAAGGATGTGTATACACAAAAATATTTATAGGATTTCTTTTTGTGGAAGCAAAGAACTAAAAACAGTAGTTACATGTGAATTGCAGAAATAAGTGAACAAACTAGGATATATGGATCTAAGGTAATACTTATTGTGCCATAAGAAATGAAGAAAGGTATGTTTTCAGAGGAACATGGAAAGACTTGCATGAAACAACAGTTAAGTGAGAAGAGCAAGGAGACCAACACAACAGCATTAGGTTAGTAACATTGAACTACTTAAGATCTCTAATTAATACAATGGCCAGTGATAATTCCAGAGTACTGATGATAAATCCTGTTACACACCTCTTGACAGTGTTGTCTCAGGATAAAGAATGAGACATATTTTTTGGTCATAGACAATGCTACTCTAGTTCAGGCCTTGATTACCTCTTTTCTGAATAATGGCAGTCCCTTTATTAATCTCCCTCCTCCTAGTCTCTTCCTTTCTCCAATCCCTCCAATATACAGATTCCTGAATAATATTCCTGAGGCACTGTTCTGACCATGCCACTGTGTAAAACAAAACAAAATGAAACAACTAACCCTTCTGTGGTTCACTATTGCTTCTAGGTTAAAATGTAAATTCCTCAACTAGGCATTTGAAGTTCTTCACAGTCTGCATCCAACTTACCTTTCTAGACTTATTTTATATTTCTCCCCTTTTAGGAACTGTATATTATCGACAGATTGGCCTACTAGCAGTACCCCAAACTTGCCCTTCCATTTCTCATAGTTGTTAATGATCTTCCCTTCTCACAATTGGTAGTGGTAATTCCCTACTCAAATTGACATATTTATTTGTACTTGTACTCTACAGATAACTAAATGAGTAGAAGATTTATTAAGCTCATACTATGTGCCAAGCACGAGGAAAACAAACGTTTAAAAAAAAGTGAGATTTCCTTGTCTCAAATATTTTACACTAACTGAGAAGATACATATGAAAGAGTATGACAAGTAAGATGGAAAGACATAGAAGGACTAAGGGTGAGTATCTCATATGGTAGAGGAACTTTGTTATATCAATAAGTCAGATAACCATTTTCAAGACCATTTAAGGAGCAGAGATAGGACAAAGGGTAAGTTTTGATGTGCCTTAGGAGACAGAGGCAGGGCATATATATGTTAAAGTCTATTGGTCCTCTATTTTATTGGTATGAATAGAGTTGTTAACTACTATCTCATTCAAGTTGTGTGATCAAACAGGCCTGGGGAAGGGGAAAAGAAAAGGAAAAGTATGTCACAGTAATGACAGGCCTTTCCAAAACTTGAGCAGATATGGATTTATTTTTTTTTCCTTTGTATCTTATTGTCTAACCCAGTATCTTATACATATTAGATGCTTCAAAGATATTTATCAAATTAATAGAATTTATGCTAAATGATAGTAAGAACCTAAGAAACTAATAATACTTTACTCTTGCAATATTCTAAGAGCTGTTCCCACCCAATCCAGCAAATTCTATATCAATGTGTTGGAAAAGTAATCTTGTCCTCTATTTACTTTTATAATCTGAAAGCCCTGAAAAACTGTCATGTTTCCCTGAGGTTAAAAAAAGATGGTTTATTGATCACAACTCTCCTGAGATTTTAGATTGCCATGCACTCACCATTTACTATTTGATATCTTGCTCCATTTCGGTGCATCTGAAATATTAGTTCAAAGCTACAAAAGCATCATATAAAAGATAATAAAATACAATAGCCAATCATGTTGTTTGATCATTCTATGGCTGAAGTAATAAATTATTATAGCACTACAGCATAACTCAACATACTCAGTTATATCTTGACTCCATGTTATATTTTGAATTTCATTTTTCATGCTCTCCCAAAAGAATAAGATTTACCAAGAGACTGGGACTTAGAGACCACATTCTGATCTTCACTTAAACCTCTTACTGCCTAGGCTTAATGGCAAATCAGTTGTTGTATTTCAAATTTATCCCATAATTTTTTGTCAATCCGACATACTTCCATTTCTTCTGAAAAAAATCACTTTAAAATTCCCATTGAGTTAAAATTTTATGTATTGATCCATTTGTCTCTATTAAAAATAAAATTTTTAATACCTTGCCACATTTTAATAACTAAAAAATGGGATTAGCCCTAGATAATAGGTGCATTCTACATTATAATTGCCATTCTGTCCCTAGCTCTATTTCACAAACCTATGAGTTTTTTCCCTAACACCAAGCAGAGGCAGTCTTGTTGCCCAAGTTCTTCAATATCAGAAAGCAAGATCATCTTTGTTGAGTATTTAATGTTCTGTAATTCGGCCGTAACTAATGGAAACTCTCTTCTCGGAAATTGAGTGGGGAAGACATTCCTGTACAGTATGTCATTTCCAGACAATGTTCTCTTAATTTTTTAATGCAACTATTATTTTGATTTATAATTGCATTGAAGGGGTTCTTCTTAATTCTTGTAGGGATATATTCTTTGTCATTAGCAAAATCATTCTTAACTCTTTGGAAGGGCTGTTTCTTGTATATATTTAATAATGTAATATTTAATTTAGAAGCATAGAACTTTTTAACTGTATAAAACTGAAATTTTAGTTGTGATTCTAGAAAGGTCATTTCATAGCCCTGTTAATTCCAGAATATGATAATTTTAATTGGTGGGTGTGTATGTATGCACACGCATGCATGTGTTTGTCATATGACTTTTTAAAAAACAGAAAATGACATTTTCATTATTAGTGCCTTAGTACATTGTAATATTGAATTGTTGCTACTTTTAAGTAACTATGGTGTATGTAATTTAAGATTCTAAATGTGGATTCTAATCTGTTCCCCCAGTTTTGGGGGAAACTGACTAAAATCACTGATAAAACCAGTTTAGATTTTTAAGGATTTATTGAAAAATAGAAAGAGAAAGATTGAGAACAGAATTCCAACAGCCTGGCATTCCTATCTTTCCTCAAATTTCCTGTGAAGTCCTCTGCCGCCACCACCACCATCAAGTCAAGAACCCAAAAAGAGAGAGAGCTCTCCACGCAGGCCCTCTTTCCTCCTTCCTATCTCCTCCCAGAAAATAGGAAGTTCCTCAAGTTGATTGGCTGGTAGCCTTGATAGACAGCACCCATGAGCAAATGTCACTTCCTGATGCCAAGGAAAAGCCACATGACCTTGCTCTCTGAGGCATTTTCCTCATGGTGGAGCTTTCCTATAGTAAGTCTCCAGTAGGTGGCATCATTCCAATCATTACACGTGTTAGTATCTCTGCTTGCTTTCTTTAGAGACCTTGTTAAATCATGGAAGCTCTTTCTTTGGTATTTATCTGGCTAAAAAAACCCAACCACCACCCTTTTTCAGTTAGCAAATTCTAATAATCTGGTGATGCATGTATTCAAAATAAAGATAAAACGAAATGAAAGAATTTTGGTTTTTATGGTCTTTTCAGCCAAAATGTTTATAGAACCTTTGTTTTAACCCTTTCATGTTAGTAAGTGGCCAGTAGAAAAAATTACTTTACTAACAGAGAAATAGGTTGAAATTTCTGCTCTCTTACAATAGAGAATTCAGTATTAAAAATATTTCCTATCAAAATCTTGTAAACCATTACATTAGTAGAAACAATCTCATATTTGGAAGCAGAAAAACTAACTTACAGTTCCATTTCTTTAGTGCTTTATAATGACTTTGCTCAAGTCAATTTAACTCTCTGATCATCTATTTCATCGGGAGTGTTTATGTTGTAGGATTTGAAAAGAATCAAATGAGATAAAGTATTTAAAGCAATCTATGATCATATTGTCTTATATTTATGAGCTTTTTAATTGATGCTTTACTGAGCTATCAGTACTGATAACAAAATATTTTTTTTTTCTAATAATAAGGCATGGTAACATTGTCCTGGTCTCATAGTCAGAATAACAGGGGAAGAACAGGGCTTCATGTTCCAGAACCTGAAACTACTAGGCAAGTCAATCAGCATCTGAGTCCCAAGTCAGACACAACTCTCTAAGAACATAATTTTCAGAGCAGGTGCTTGATAGAGGATATTCCTTCATTATGAGTTACCCATTGAAATGCAATTGTAGGTTCAGTATAAATAATATTAATAAGAACAAGAAGAGATAACTACTTTAAGATTATTACATTGTTGTGGTTAATCCTTCGAATGATGCATATTGAAATCCCTCTCTGCCTTAGTACCTGATCCTAATGTATGATATAGCTGAAAAATCCATCGCCCAGTGGCCAAGTGGGTGATAAACTAAAAGAACACTAGGTGGCATAGTAGAGTTCTTTACTTGGAAAGGGTTTGAATCCTGACTCAGATACTAAAAATTTGTGTGAGCCTGAGAAAGTCATTTAGCCTTTCTTAAGTTTCATTTTCCTCATCTTCAAAATGGATATAATAGCAGAAAAATAGCACCTATTTCACAAGGTTGCTTTGAGGATTTATTTACCTATATCTATGTCTGCGGCTCCATAGAAATTTAAAACGAGACTCTAGATATCTAGCAATGTCTATGCTTATAGCTGCAAATCTATGTAGATCTATATATTTATTTTTATCTACATAGATAGATATACATCTATATACATTTGTCTCTATATCTGCTCATCAAATTAGAATGTGTATGCATTCAATGCCTTTAAAACCTTATTGATACTGAGATTAACAATGATAATAACCTTTCTGATCTTAGCTAAGCTATGGTTTTAGACCTTGAGTTCATTATCAGGCATGTCCACAAAATCTTTCTGATTTTTTAGGCCTTGTTATAGTTTGTACTTCTCTCATATGTCCTTGAAGAATCTGGGTTCCTGGGCCAGCTAGGTGGCACAGTGGATAGAGAACCGGCCCTGGAGTCAGGAGGACCTGAGTTCAAATCTGGCCTCAGACACTTGACACTTACTAGCTGCGTGACCCTGGGCAAGTCACTTAACCCTCACTGTACTGGAAAAAAACAAACAAAAATAATTATAGATGGGGCAGCTAGATGGCACAGTATATAACGCAGTGGCCCTGGATTCAGGAGGACTTGAGTTCAAATTTGGCTTCAGACACTTGACATTTACTAGCTGTGTGACCTTGGGCAAATTCTTTAACCTTCATTGCCTTGCAAAAAAAATAAAACAAAACAAAACAAAACAAAAGGTAGCAAAAAATAAAATAAAATAATTATAGAACATTTACAATTCTTGAGAGTCTACCAACCTACCAAGATACACAGAAGAATCACATAAATATACCTCTAAAAGTCTGTTTACAACAATAAAGGCTTAAATACGCAGAAAAAAATTAATTGTTCATGGTTAGGAGTCAACATAATAATGTCAATACAAAAATAATAATACTAACTAAATTGACCTATTGATTGCACATCATATCATTAAAAATACCCAAAGATTATTTTATTGAACTAGAAAAATTAATAATGAAGTGTATATGGAGGGGGCAGCTACAGTGGATAAAGCACTGGTCCTGGATTCAGAAAGACCTGAGTTCAAATCTGACCTCAGACAAGTGATACTTACTACTTGTGTGACCCTGGGCAAGTCACTTAACCCTCATCGCCACACCTCCCCACCCCCAAAAAAGAAATGCATATGGAATGACTAAAGATCAAGATTCTCAAGAGAACCACAAAATAAAAGTGTGAAGGAAGGTAATATAAGCAATATAAGATCTCAAAATATCCTATAAAACAATAACCATCCAAATAATTTCTTCTTAGATTTAAAAAAAATAGGTCAATGTTGAAGACTTTATATACAGTATAGAGAAACAGATTAATCTAATGGTTTACTGTTCAATGAACACAATGTCCAGCTACTATGATAAGTATTCTGTATTCAACAGAATTTCCTGGGTAAATGAAAAACATTCTGGTAGAAATTTAGAATTAATCTAATACCTTGCACTACATAAGATAAATTTTGAGTGGATAGATGGTCATATAATATATACAAATTGGAGGAAAAAAGAAAATATTTTTTCAGAACTATGGACAGTAGAAGAAATCATGAGGAAACAAGGGATAGAGAATATTGTAGGTTAAAATGAACAATTTTGATTAGGCAGAATTAAAAAGTTTTTGCATGAATCTAATGCAGTTATGGGGCAGCTAGGTGTGTCCCAGTGGATAGAATGCTGTGCCTGGAGTCAGGAAGACTCATATTCCTGAGTTCAAATCCATCCTCAGACACTAAATGTGTGACCCTGGGCAAGTCATTTGACCTCATGTGTAAAATGAGCTGGAGAAGGAAATGACAAATCACTCCAGTATCTTTGCCAAGAAAATCACAAAGGGAGTCATGAAGAGTGGGACATGACTGAAAAACAACTGAACAGCAAATACAGCTACAATTACAAGGGAAAGAGTTAAGCAGAAAAAAAAAATTGTAGCAAGCTTCTCAGATAAATGTCTCATTTTCAAGATACACAAGTAAAGGAGTCAAAAAACAAAATAAGAGCCATTCCCCAATTGAAAAAAAAAGAACAAAGGAAATGAATAGGAAGTACTCAAAACAAAATAAATTCAAGCTACCACAGGGAAAAAAAATGCTCCAAATCACTAATAATTAAAGAAATGCTAAGTAAAGCAATCCTGAGGTTCTACCTCAGGCCCCTCCACAAAACTGGAGGAAAAAAAAGGAAAAAAGGAAAAGGAAAACAAAGACAAATGACAAATATTGTAGACATTTTAATAAAGTAAGCAAATTAATGTATTGTTGCTGGAGTTGTGAATTGGTTTAACCATTCTCAAAAAAGAACTTAGAACTAAGTCCTAAAAGTTACTAAACTGTATAAACCCTTTGACCTTGTGATATCATTGCTAGGTCTATATTCATAAAGAGATCAAAGGAAGAAGGAAAGGACATACACACATACATACATACATACATACATATGAATATAAAAGATTTACAGCAGTAGTTTTTGTGATGGCTGTTGTTTGTCCTTCTTTTCAAAGAGGACCACAACAGATGTCATGGTTTGCAATGAAATGGATTTAAGTGAGGAAAGACTGTGCAAATTCACCAGCCTCGCTCTCTCCTTCAGAGTCATCTGGGTCCAGTGACAAGGTAAGTTGTCCAGTAGTGGATAGAGCACTGGCCCTGAAGTTGCGAGGACCTGAGTTCAAATCTCACCTCATATATTTATTAGCTGTGTGACCCTGGGCAATTCACTTAACCCCAATTACTTGAAACATCTGGGGCCACCTCCAGTTGTCCTGGTCTATATCTTGCCATTGGACCCAGGTGGCTCTAGAGATGAGGTTGCATAGCCATGCCTCACTTTAATCCAATTCACCGTAAGTCATGGCATCACCTACCAATATCATGGTCCTCTTTGAGACTGAAGGACAAAAAATATGAATAAAGGACAAACAACACTGGACCAGCCTACCTGGAATCTAGACAAAATCTCTCTGGGTGTTCCATTTTTGTTTTAGCAATAAACTGGAAACTAAGGTATGTCAATAAATAGGGGAATGGCTATACAAATGATGGCACATGAATGTGTCAGAATACTATTGTGTTATAAGACATAATGAAATGGATAATTTTAAAGAAACCTGGAACGATTTGTATGAGTTCAAGGATTATGAAGTGAATAAAACCAGAAGAAAAAATACAGCTAACTAAAATCATAAACATCAAAGAATAACTTTGAAAAATTAAAGATCTCTTATCAGCCATGATTTTAGTGTGATAATGTTGAAGAACATTAATTGCCTTTTGAAAGAGAAAGCTAACCAATACTATGTACAGAACAAGAAATATAGTTTTGGACATAGTCAACATGGGCATTTGTTTTGCTTTACTATGACTATTTGTAATGAGCTTTCTTTTTCTTTTTTCAGTGTGAAGACAAAAGGGAGAAAAAGAAATTCATATTGGTTGAAAAAATGAAATTTAATTTAAAAATCATATTATCAGGGCAGCTAGATGGCGCAGTGGATAGAGCACCAGCCCTGGAGTCAGGAGTACCTGAGTTGAAATCCGGCCTCAGACACTTAACACTTACTAGCTGTGTGACCCTGGGCAAGTCACTTAACCCCAATTGCCTCACTAAAAAAAAAAAAGAATACTATCACGACTGGAAACAATTATATTATAATAAAATAATTATAAGCCTGTGATAAAGGACCTCTGGCTTGTATCTATTCAAATGCAATGTCTTATAATAGAAGAGTTATCTTTTGCTAGATGTTTCATATGCACGCACGCACACACACACACACACACACACACACACACACACACACACACACACACTGAACTAGCCTCTGAGAAAATACCTGGTATCACTATAAACACCATAAATATAGCAATATAAATTTCATCCAAGTCCTTGAAAAATCACACTTCCTACTGCCAAAAACTTAAATATGCCAACAATTGCCAACAACTGGGCTGCATACATGTGTGTCTGTGTGTGTTTGTATGCACACATTCACTCATGCAGAGAAAATTTATGGCCAACAAGAAGAAAGGATGCATCAATTTCTCCCACAAATTTATTATTTTATTATTATTATTATTTTTAGTGAGGCAATTGGGGTTAAGTGACTTGCCCAGGGTCACACAGCTAGTAAGTGTTAAGTGTCTGAGGCCAGATTTGAACTCAGGTACTCCTGACTCCAGGGCTGGTGCTCTATCCACTGCGCCACCTAGCTGCC
Source organism: Dromiciops gliroides (assembly GCF_019393635.1). NCBI lineage: Eukaryota > Metazoa > Chordata > Mammalia > Microbiotheria > Microbiotheriidae > Dromiciops > Dromiciops gliroides. The sequence continues at coordinate 338,458,837 of NC_057862.1, read as the reverse complement.
CCCCACAAATTTTTAAGATCCATTGAAAGTTAGCTAAGCAATCAAAATACAATAAAATCTCTATATGAACTAAACTGATTATCAAAAAGACTTATGAATCAAATCAAATGCTCTAGAGATTCTTGTAGGTTTATAAGACTGACCCTATAATTATCAGTTTTTGAAATATTCAGTGCACAAGTATAATATTATATATAATAATTAGTTATGTTATAGAACAGGGGAGCTATCATGATGTGGCATCAGTTTTGAACTTTGTCCCTGGGGACTCCTATCTCTAAGAGATTTCTATTCCAAAAGATTTTAGTCAAAGTCCTGGCCAACAGGACTGTCATCATCTAAATTATAAAGATATTCATTTTAAAAGCTACCAAGATGTTTCTTAATTGAAGTTGAAGATTTTTTTCTAAGATGTTTTTCTTACTCTAGGTTAATTATACGTATTGATGACTCATTTTGGCATACCTGTGCTACAATCTGTAACATATCTGTTTAATTTACAGACTTGCTAGATTGTTTTGTTATATGGGAACACTAGAATAGAACATATTTCATTAATTTTGCTCCTGGAAGAATGCTGCAAAGATTGAAATGTGCTTAACTTAGCATACCTCACGCCATACTATGTTTGAGTAGAAGAGGGTCCTGGTGCTTTTAGCTAAATCAGACAAATACTCTTGGCAAAATTCAGTGATATAAAAATGCTATGTTACATGTAGAGCCTGGCACACATAGAAGCTACCTCTTCACTGCAAGCAATAGTGAACAATTTTTGAGCAATATATTTCTAGTGAAGCCCATTATTCACAAAGGGACTGACAAAAAGTGAAGATTTGCCCAGATAGAATATGGCACAGAAGGAACATAGGAAGCAAAAATCAAGCAGGATGGGCAAAGTCCTACAACTTTGGAGACCCAGAAGCAGACATACACATGAGAGCAATAGGCATTCATTTGAAAGAGAAGGGTACTTCTCTGAAAAATGGAACATAATCCTGGGCAGTTGTAGCTTGCTTGGCTAAATTGTTAACTTCCGCTTGGACAGAATTTACCGTTATACTGGGATGTGGTGCATATATACTCTTTCCACTTCCTCTTACTCTTCTGCCTCATTGCTGCCACTGTTTACCCTCTAGATTTTCCTGTTCTTTTAAAATCTTGCTTATTTGCTTGCTGCCTGTGTAGTAATTTTGCTCTCAGATAAAGATAATGTGATTTTTAATGCATTCTAACCTAGTATCTTCTATAAATGAGTAAATGAGAACAAACTGGAACTCCTGGAAAAATAGCCCAAAACTTAATTTCAAGGCTTTACTGGAATGGTCTCCATGAACTCCCCTCCCTTTTGCCTTCTCTGTCTTTATCTTCCCTCTTCCTTCCCTCTCCCTCTGTCCTCCTCTCCCTTTCCTTACCTCCACAAAGAAAGGTTTTACTATGAAAGCCTAAAACATTGTAAACATGGGACCAAATGGAAAATAGTCATGTCTGAATATCATTATAATATCTACACTGTCAAAAAAAGGCACACAGCTTCAATCTCTTATTTCTCATTATTTTTTTTAGGTTTCTGGTAGCATCTAACTAGTTTTTTCCCCCCCCATAACATCTGGTAAGTTTATGAAAAATGTTGTTTTCATTATCTTCCCATGATCCTTTTCTACTTTCCCATTCCTTTGAATACCACAGATTGAGAAAGAACATGTGCAGCTGGCTGTGTATGGCACTAGCAGGTCAGTCTTCCATTATCACAGGTAATAGAATTGTTGCCTTTCCTCTGAGTGCTCCCTACAGAGTCCTCAAAAATGAAATGATAGTGGTTTTATGGGACATTTTCTAAGAAATTGCTGTTTCAATAGTCCCAATCTATGGCATAATTAGAATGAGAGAAACAAAGGAAGTCAGTAGCCTCTTATGTTTGAGGGGAAAAAGTAGAGGAAATATTAAAAGGAAGCATAACTCATAATGGACCAGTAGCTATCACTTTTGGTTTAGCCTCTTTGCAAAACGGGGTGGGGAGCACAATAATTATGAGAAGGCCATGTAGCTATTGGTCCAGTATTAGTCAACAGAAAATATAGGAGGGATAGCTTGGGGAGGAAATTTAAATGACCTAAAATGGATCTCTAGACTGACAAGATTAAAGACTTAGTTGGAGAAGATTACTGCATTAAAGGGTCATTGGATTTTAGCTTTCTCCCTTACTCCTTTCTTTGTTGCAGTTAAAGTGTCAAAATGCAAATAATCAACTTTGTTATGTATGATTAATGCTATCAGCTTTTAGCAACCTTGAAGGTAGCATGTTCTAAGGAATTAGTGAACAAGGAGATTTTTCCCTCAGTGATAGGAGAAGGTATTTCTAAATTTATTAGAAACTAAACTTTTGAATAATCTAGCAAGCAGAGTAGGGACATTACACATCTGTAATTATTGATTGGACCTTGGGAGTTCATTTGTTTCCTCTTTTAAATGAGTAAGTATTCAATATGAAAACAAACAAACAAAACACAAAGCAAAATTTTAAAAAGTGATTTAGTAGTTAGGCATTCATGTAAAATATCAGGATAACCTTAAGGAAGTCTACAAAATCTCTCACTTATTTTCACCCCTCTTTAGGACATGCAAACTATTATTATTAAAGAAATACTCTAAGATTACTAGCAATATATTAGTCTTTCAGTTGGTCAGACAACAAGTATTTATTAACATTCATGGGCCATGTGGTCTGCTAAGTTTTGGGGATACAGAACGGGTAAAACCTTAGATGCTGCCATCAAGGATCTCTTATCTAATGGAATAATGTGAAATAAAGAAACAACATGAAAATAAATATGTACTATAAATATATATATATACACACACACGTCTTTATATATATATATATATACACATGTGAGTAAATATATATAGTAAATAAGTATTGTCAGTATTATTGTATTTAATTCTTATGCCATTCAGATAAAAATATAACAATAGCTATAATTACCAAATACATTGAGGAAATTTAACATAAAGAGAGAGGAAATAACCACATCAACAATTTTTTTAAATTGGGGGATATCCTATGGTCTCATTGGTATCAGGAACTCCCCTTATGGCACACCCCTCCCCCATCAATGCAGATTAGCAAATAATCGAAAATGTATTGTCTTAGTCTGTGACTTGGTTCACTAAAAGGTTAAGAGGCTTGTCCATACTTATACATTTAGCAAAAAGTCAGAGACGGGGCTTGAACCAAGGTCCTTGTGATACCAAAGCCTCCTCTCTACCCACAATGCAATACTGCCTCTTTGTCAACATAGAAAAACAAGAAATGACTCAATGCAGTCCCTGAAGTTTTATAGATGTTTAAGAAATGACCACATTCAAACCTGTGACAACATTGTCATAGATTTTTCACACATATAGGACTATTTGCTTTATTCCTGACTTTTTTAAAAAGTTGTGCATTGATGTGAGATGCATCATTTTATAAAATGAATTTATTCTCCCTCTCTCTCCAGCCACTTTTGCCCTGATTCACATAAATAATACCACACAGTTCAATGGTTTACACGCTGAAAGCATGAGTTTCCAAATGTCAGGGATAAGAGGCACAGTTCTATGCCCACACACACACACACATACACACATACACACACACACATTGAGGGAGCATTTCATTCCTTTCTGAAAGACTCAATTTGTTTAATTTACCATAGACATGAGCCTGTAAGAGTTCTTGTACACATTTCACACAAAGCATACTACACACTTCAAAAGTATAAAATAAATATGATATGACTTACCCTAACCTCTTTTCCAGTAACTCCTGCATTCATTCACTCTTCATTTCTAAAGAAAGAAAAAAAAAAGAGAGCACTTATTGCTGGTATGATTACCAGTTATATAATTCTAAACAACATATGATTCAAAACTTAACTGCTGAGTGTCAGCTTTCTTTTTTGATCTCTGACAGGTTGCCGAATCCTGTCTTAATATTTGGTATCATTAACCATACATTTTACCAGTTGTAGACCAAAGTAGACAGGGACACATCTGTTCAGAAAACCTTGAATGCTCCTTTCCCCCCTCCACCTTTTATAAATTAAGGATCCATCTGTCCTTAGGCTTTAATTCCAGACTACATTTTTGATCTGAATTTTATTTGGAGTGTTTTTTTTAAAATTCTACTGAATGGGGCAGCTAGGTGGTGCAGTGGATAGAGCACCAGACCTGGAGTCAGGAGTACCTGAGTTCAAATCCAGCCTCAGACACTTAACACTTACTAGCTGTGTGACCCTGGGCAAGTCACTTAACCCCAATTGCCTCACTAAGAAAGAAAGAAAGAAAGAAAGAAAGAAAGAAAGAAAGAAAGAAAGAAAGAAAGAAAGAAAGAAAGAAAGAAAGAAAGAAAGGAAGGAAGGAAGGAAGAAAAATTCTACTAAATAAGTTGGGAAAAGTTAAGGTATGCACCCCCTTTAGTATCTAAACTAATATTATTCTCATTTCAAGTGTGTATTTACCTTTTTTTAAAATTTGCTCTTATTGATTTAATTATGAAGACTCTAAACATATCTGCATTAGTCAAAAAAAAACATGTCACTAACTCACTAGACAGAATTCAAACTGAGAAATGAATTTTTATGTTTTTGGCAAATATATCTATACCTCAGCAAAAAGGAGTGGGATCCCATGTCTATTGTTTAAAAGCATAAAATTCATTTCAAGGATGTGTCTGACTGAAATATGAGGCAGCACATTATGATGGAAAGACAAACTCAGAGTCAAAAAGACCAGGGTTTTAGTTCTTTACTCTTTATACTGGTGAAATAGGCCTGGTATATACATATATAGACCCAAACATAATTATACATATGAATATACACATGCACATAGGCATACTCATGTGCATAGTGTATACATACATAGTCATGTTTATAACACACATACAGACTATATGCACATAAAGATAGATTTATCTGTGCTTATGTTGTGAAATAAACATATTTCCATACTGCATATAAAATACTGGTTAATTTCTCTTTAGAACATACATAGGCTTATTAATAGCTAAGAAAAAAAGTGACATGAAAGCAAGTAGAAATTGATTGACTTCAAAGAAATAGGTTGAGCTGGTAGATGTTCATCAAATTTTGGGGTCATCTCTTTCCTAATTGTACTTTTAATTTAAGCCAGATTTGAAATGTCTTGTATTGACCCATTGCTATCAGAACTTACAAGTTAATAGATGGCAAAGAAGGACTGTTTCACAGCCAGTGAGTGAGGTAGACAACAGACATCATGAAAACGAAGAATTGGCTGGGTCACCCTCTCCTATCATATCCTGACAGGGGGGAAAATAATGAAAGCTCTACCAAGAACTGTACTTAAGGCAAAAATGAATTTATATGAAATACTTGGTTCTAAGGCAATTAGAGTTTCATTTATAGCAGCTTGTTACGAAAGTAGTGCCAACAGTGCTTATTAATTAAAGGTGTTGTTTCATCCTCAGCCCCTTTGTGAAGAAAGTGAGAATTAACCTCCTATTTCTTGGGAATTGCAGTTTTCTAATCATTTTTAAATGGAGGGTGACTAGCTTAGTCACCTCTCCACCCTTTTGCACATAGACAGCCCACCTTGGAAATAGCTTGTGAAGGCCTTTTCACTGTACATGCCAAAGAGAACCCCATGCTCCTCCTTTCCCCCTGCCCCTGCCATGGGATTTTGATTTATTTTGCACATCAGCCAGAATCTTTGCCAGGGTTCTTTTAAAGTGACTTTGCTCTTCACTTTCAAAGGATGTGTTGTTTCACTTTCCTCAAGAAGCTCTGTACATCAAGGAAAATAACATCAAGTGATAGGGGTTCAAACGGATTTCTAATCTTTACAGCCCTTCAGTACTTATATTTAAAAAAGTGAGGCATAATTTATTTCTGATGAAACCTAGTTGCTCAGCTCTCTGTTAATAGGATCCTTAGGGCAAAAAAAAGGGTACAGACAGAACCATCATAAAGAGAAGAAAGCACTATACTTCTGTCTTTTTTCCCTATACTAGAAACAATAAATTAATAATTATGTTTGCTATGATTATTGTACATTTGTGATAAATTGCTTTCTCCCTCCCCTCTTGGAAATGAACAATGGACCTAGGTAGTCCAGAGGATAAAAAACAACCCAGGGTAAGCATAGTGTCCTCTTTCTCCCCAAATGCTCAGATTCATACGTGTTGTAGGAACAAGTCATATTGCATCATTTATAAGGTTAATGGTTAAATGTAGCTTTTCCTTTTTTCTCTTCTTTGACGCCTTTTGCATGGCAGCCAGTACATTTTCTACTTAATAGAGGATTTGTGCCAGGCATGTACAACTCACGTTGGAAAACTGTGGCACAGTTCCCATATGAGGAAAAAATATATATATATTTTGATCCTAGTGATAAAGATGTATGTTTCAATTGGTTCACACAGTCAAAGGGATACTTCAATACTTCAAACTGCCATTATGGATGGATAGAACAGCAATCTAAAAAGGCCTCTTCACAAAAGCAGTGGAGGTCCATCTGCCTCATTATGAAGCTATGAAGACAGCCTTAGTAAGTACAGTATTAAAACTGTTTTCAGTTCTTCAAAGTATGCTACATTCCCATCATCTTCTCTTAAAAATAATGAAAGGCAAGACACATAATAACATAGAGCTGAAGTGGATGGCATGCAGTAAGGGCTTGAGGCTAGCATTGTATTTCCTCCTGTGAGAAGTATCACCATTTATTATGACTCATTAAAATTTAATTTTGTATGGCACTTTAAAAGGTCATTTTTTTAAATGGCATTTTGGAGCCAACATTACTAACTGGCTAAATAGTCTGAAAAAAATAAAACTTTACCGATTGCTTATCTTAAGTTTTTATTTAAAGTCTTTTCTTTAATCTTGAATTATTTTCTTTTGCCAATGAGCAAGATTCTTTCTAAATGATCTAGCTGACATAACATTTCAGTTAATTTTATATTACACAAGTTAAAATGAGGCCAGACTTTAAAATGCATGTAACTGCAAAATGGAAACATTGGCAAAGTCTACCTGAAAAACGATTTTCTTTTGCTTTCACTGTAGTTAAGGTATACTTCTATAAAAGTAAAGATTATTTTACAAGTGATCAATATTGCTTCAAATTTGATTAGCATGGCTATGCAACTATAATAAATAAGGAAACTTAGTAGTAATCTTGTTTCCATAAGATTTTTATTCCTAGAAAAGATATATGAACTATAAATGTGTATTCATAATCAGTATAACTAGTATAATGTCTCTATGACAAAAAATATATCTATATAACTAAAGAGACTTCATAAACTTTGCTTTAGAAGACATTAAATTTACAGTCAAAAGAAAGAAAGCTTTTTATCTAGTAGGCAAAAAATCATACTACTGCACAAATAGATATTTTTCTTGTCATTTATTCAGGTTAAAAGTATATAGTGACTACTTATTTATGAAGGTAAAAGGAAAAGATAAGGAAAAGCTAGTGAATTTCTTTTATTTCTTTTATTTCTTTTCTGAAGTGTATTCTTCATACAACTACCACTGTCACTACTCTGCTTAAGAATCTTTATGAGGTGAGCAGAACCAGGAGATCATTGCACATAGTAACAGCAACATTGTATGATGATCAACTGTGATAGCTTTAGCTCCTCTCAGCAATACAATGATCCAAGACAATTCCTAAGGACTCACGATGGAAAATGCTCTCTACATCCAGAAAAAAAGAAATGTGGAATCTGATTGCAGATTGAACCATACTATTTCTACTTTTGTTTTCTTTTTTGAGATTTTTTCCTTTTGTTCTGATTTTTCTTTCACAATATAAGTAATGTGCAAATATGTTTAATGTGATTGTACATATATTATTTATATCAGATTGCTTTCTTTCTTGGTGAGGAGGGAGGGAAGGGAAGGAAAAGAGGGAGAAAAATTTGGAACTAAAAATCTTATAAAAACAAATGTTGAAAACTATTTTTATATGTAACGAATAAAATACTATTAAAATTAAAAAAAAAAGAAAAAATCTTTGTGAGTTCCCTATTTTCTCCCCCTAATTCTAGATTTTCTTAACCTAGTGCCCATCAACATTAAAACCAACAATAACAAATTTTCTTTTCTCTCTTTTTTATAAATTAGGTCCATTTTAAAATGCTATGTGTCTCATTTTATGAATTTAAATTTGGCATTTTAAGAAAGAGTCCATAGGCTTTATCAGAATGCCAAGTGTCCATCACACACACACACACACACACACACACACACACACATATATACCCCACAGAAATATTAATAATCCCTGCATAGGATAAAAGCGGGACCCCTCTATTTGACTTTTAAGCTTTTCATAATTCAAGTTCAATCTTTGTCTTCAGACTGATTTCCCATCACTCCCTACTCACTCTACATTATAGCCAAAATAGCTTACTTGTACAAGACATGCAAAAGCCAATACATTCTCTGCATCTGTCCTTACATATACTGCTCCTCTTAAACCACCACCCCATTCCTGGGTTGCTTTCCCTCTTCATTATCCATCTCACAGAATCCCTAGCTTCCTTCAAGGCAAAGGTAAAGCTTCTACAACATGAGACCTTTCCTGATTCCCACAGAAGTTAGGGTTTTCTCCCACCTCAAATTTCCTTTTTTTAAATACTCTTATTGGTCCCTCTCTAGAATTCTCCTGGTATCTTTCCCTCTATTCTTCACAGAGAGTCATACCTTATAACAAAGCCTTTTTTTCTGTTATAAGAAATGTTTTAAACTTATCATCCCCTTCTTTGACGTTCTATTTTTTTTTTTTGTGGTTGCTCATTACATTTGCATTGTTGTAGTTACTGGGAATAATATTTTCCTGACTCTGCTTACTTTTTTTGCATTAGTTGAACTAAAATTCTTCTGCATGTATTCGATATTAACTTAATTGTGTGCATGTCCTTCCTTCCCTGGTAGAATGTAGCATATTGCAGGCAGAGGTTATTTTATTATTTTATTTTTGTGTCCTCTTTGTCTAGCTGAGTGCCTGGCATATATGTCTAACAATACTTGTTGATTTGGACTGAGTAGACTTTAAAGAATTTAGTATTTTAATGGAGTCAGGGGGAGAGAACATGTCTGAATAAGAGTTCAAGAGACTATGCCTATATGCTAATGCAAAAGAGGAAGACAGGATGAATGAAACTGAAGTAGGAAGGGTGTTCAACAAGAAGGCTGCATCACCAAAGTTGGTGAATCTACTAGATAGAGGATTGGCTGTACTGAATTTAGCATGTGAAAAAATTCAGTGGGCTACTTTTCCCAATATTATTTTGTGGATGTAGTCAATTAAAACTAAACTCAGCAACATTATGCCTTGGGAGTATTTTCTTCTTAATATCCTGTGGATCCTCAGAGAATAGAAGCCTACATTACTGTCAGCCTTGAGGCTTCAGTTTCTGACTCCTGATTCTGGGCTTATGCTTTCTCTAACAGCCTCTGTGATACAATGAAGCAGTGGCATTGTTATCAAAGTGTTGGATAGGCTGTTGCTTATTTCACTTTCCAACCAAACACAGCTAAACTAGCAAATCAACACAGTCATAAAAGCTTAGGATCTCCTTAAGAATAATCATTGCCAAAAAAAAAAAAGAATAATCATAGCAAATGAGAAAACTGAACCCATATTTGGGTGGAGACAAGTCTCTATTAATCAATCAGGTATTTATTAAGGTTTCTCTATGTGCCAGGCACTATCCTAGGTGCTGGGGACGAGAGAAAAAATAATTAAACAATCCTTGTTTTTAAGGTATTAGATTTTAAATGGCAAAAGACAAGAAGTTTACACACATTGTATAGTATAGACATAAAATTAATTAATTCTAATATATGCAAATTAGTTTGGAAGTGAAGGGACCAGCCATTGGAAAGATGAAGAAATGCTTCATTTAAAATAGTGTCCCTATGCTGAACCTTAAAGAAAGGGACTCACTGAGATAAGACTAAAATTTTATTATCAAGTGCTAAAGTCTATTAGTTGGCACAGTGTATAGAATGCTGGGCCTGGAGTCAGGAAGACTCATCTTTCTGCATTCAAATCTGGCCTAACAAATTTACCAACTGTGTGACCCTGGGCAAGTCACTGTTTGTCTCAGTTTCCTCATCTGTAAAATGAGCTGGAGACGAAAATGGCAAACCACGTTAGTATCTTTGCCACACACACACACACACACACACACACACACAAAACCCAACCAAACAAACAACCAAAAAAACCCACCACCACCAACAAAAAAACAAAAGGGGTCACGAAAAGTCAGACACAACTGAAATGACTCAGTAACGACAAAACAAAGTCTACAAGACTAGAACTAAGACCGCTTGGAGAACAAGTCTTGTGGAACTCAAGACTCTACATGCTCCCCCACAGGTAACTGTAAAACTGTTTCCAGAAGAGAAGAAATGCACCTAAGTGACAAGGTTTGTGAGGATATAATTTTAACCTATCCACCCTTACACTGTCACAATTCTACATGACAAGTCCAAGACCACATGTGGAGACAATCCTACAACATTCTATCCTATAAAAATTTTAAAGATATTGTTTAGTGTGGGAGAGCTGGCCTTGGAGTCAGAATGACTGACTTTGTGACTATATGACGCTGGATGAGTTATTTAACCTCTAATATCACAGACAAGTTTCTAACACTATGAATCAAAGAAGCAGCAATGCCTTGTGAAAGGGAATTCCCTCATAGTGATTTTTCTACAATGCTGCAATTACATGGAAAGGATGAGACAAGGAGAGGAAGAAGGAAACAGAGAATAAGGTGAGAAAGGTGAGAAAGAGAAAAGAAGAAAGTAAAAGAAATGAAGGAGGGAAGAAGGAAGAAAGGGGGAAGAATGGGAAGAAGGGAAGGAGAAAGAAAAGAAAAAGGAAGGAAGAGAAAAGGAAAGGGAAAAGAAAGAAAGAACTGAAGACTATCTGGAAATGTGAAGATATTTATTCCAACTTTTCTCCATTAGCTACACTGATTATTCTATCCTATCTTCTATGCTTCCTCCCTCCTTATACTTTTCTCCTTGTTATTAAGTTCCTTTTTTTCCTTTATCTGCCTCTTAACATGCTGGTCAATACACATTCTTGTCACACAAGAATACAAACCCAAGATTTCAAAGAATACAAACCCAAGGTACAAGCAGCATGCTCCTACTCCCTCCTGCCATATTTTTAACATTATCCAACTTAGATCTCAACTCCTCATCCTGGCTTCAGCCATGCCAGGAACTCTATTTCCACTGTTTGTTTTGGAGAATGGGTCCATTTTATTTTGGAAAAAAATCCTCATGTCCTTGAACTTTTCCTATCATCATTTAATGCTCTTTCTCATTAAAAGAAACATAGCTTTCCCTTGAGATATCCATATCACTAAAATCCCTCCACAATGGAGACTATTCTTTATCTCATTTCCCCTAATTCACAGAACTGGAAGACAGAGGTCAGGACAGCTAAGTTCCAATCTTCATTCTTCTCACTTCTGCCAGTGTGACCTTGAATTCATGATTTAACCTCTCTGAGCCTATTTCCTCATCTGCAAAATGGAGAGTAGACTACATGATCTTGAAGGACATTTTCTTGCTTTGCATTCTATGAACCTATCTTTTAGCCCTACCTCAAGCAATGCTTCTTAAAATTCATTCTTCTTTCACCATCCCTCAACAACTTTTAGTCCTTCAAAATTGGCACACTCTGATTACGCCATCTTCATCACATCCTCATTGTTGTCATATATCAATATCCTGGAAAAGTTCCCACCTTCCTCAATGATTTTAGCACCTGGCACATAAGCTTCTTTTCTATCTCATCCAATTACATCATCCTCAACAACATTAATATCCATGTTAATGACGTCAGATTTCCTTAACTTCTTCAACTCCAGTGACCTCTATTTTTACTCCACTTTGGTTAGACATCAATATCACCTTACAGCTAACTATCACCCCATTGTGATTTCCCTCTATGACCTTAAATTCTGAAAGTTCTGTCCTACGACCACAAAAGAATCACAAGATATTAAAGCTGGAAGATTATTTAACTGAGATTTCTGTTTATAGATAAACAAACTATGTGAAGAAAGATGAAATTATTTGCCCAGAGTCAGAAGTATTTGAAGAGCTTTCATATGGAATCAAATTCATTTTGCTTGGCTCCAAAGGATCAAACCAGAGGTAAAAGTTGAAGAGAGATAAACTCAGGTTCTCTATAAGGAAAAGCTTCCTAACAATTAGAGCTATATAAAAGTAAAATGGGCTATTTTGAAAGATTGGGGTTTACTCCTCATTAGTAGTGTTCAAATGAAGGCTGGGGCGGGGGGGGGGGGCAGCTAGGGGGCACAGTGGATAAAGCACTGGCCCTGGATTCAGGAGTACCTGAGTTCAAATTCGGCCTCAGACACTTGACACTTACTAGCTGTGTGATCCTGGGCAAGTCACTTAACCCCCCTTGCCACACCAAAAAAAAAACAAAAAAAAATCAGAAATAAATATCAAATGAAGCCTAGGTGACAACTTCTGGTAGAGAGATTTTGGTTCAGGTATAGGTTATATTATTACTCTGAGGTAATTTCCAACTCTGAGTGAGTGGTATAGAAAAGATGCAAACCCAGGTGCTCTCACTCCAGAATCATATGAAGTATTTTCCACTTTACCATACTTTTTCCTACCTTTCCATTTTCCCATTGATTACCCTACAAAACATGTTACGTATCTTGATTATGACCCCTATTTCCTAATATTTCATCCAATTGTCCTCTTACCTTCCTACAATCTCTTGCTGATCTCATTGTCAACCATGGATTCATCTCTATGTTATATAATAAACATGTGTGTAGCTCTAATCTAACTCTTGAACTCCAGTCCTGTTTCACAAAATGCCCAAAGGACATCTCCACCAGGATGCCCTATTGGTATCAGAAATTCAACATTTCCAAAATAACACAACTTATTCCTTTCCCAAACATCTCAAATTTGGATGACAGCTTCACTAGATTCTTCTTGTCACCCAAGTTTATAAGATGTAAGAAATATCCTCTACTTCTCCCTTGACTATATCTCCCCATACACAAACACATGCAATAAGATGCCAAGCCTTACCAATTCTACTTCCAACCTCCTTAGAATTAGTGTCCTTTTCTCAACTCACATAACTACTACCATAATTAAGGTTCTTATTGACTTTCACCTGGACTTCTATAAGTCTCCTAATTGCTCTTTTCGCTTCTACTCTTCACTTCCCAAATTCATCCTTCACACAGCTGCATAATTAATATTCTTAAAACACTGATTTGACCAAGTTACTGTCCTGCTCAAACTTCTTCTGTGGCCTACTAATTTCTTCAGGAAAAATATGTAAATGCCTCAGCCCAACCTTTATAGACTTCTGTAATATGACTCCAGTGTATTTTTCAAATATGTATTCATATCTCTTGTTACTTCCCTTCACTCATTCTACATTCCACCAAAACTAGACTACTCTCTGTTCCCTGAACATGACACTTACTCTTCCATATTCATACCTTTGCAGAGGTAGTCCCCCATGCCTTGAACACATTCACCTCTGCCTCTTTAAATTCTAACTTTCTTTGAGGTTCAGTTCAGGTGATCCTTCTTATAGAAAGCCATTCCTAATTCCTCTCTCTCCTAAAATGTTAATACATTTGCTTATCCCTGTACATGCTGTATGTCCTTAGTGGAATGAAAGCTAGTTATGCACAGTGCCTACCTAATTTTTGTATTCCCAGTGTCTAGTAGACATAATATTTATTGTTGGTTGAATTTGAATTCTCTCATTCTTTCACTTCCATTCTGGTTTTATTTGCCTCCCAAATTAGTCTGGGCTCCAGGATCAACTATTTTAATGATTCATAGATGCCATCATAAAATCCTTTGGGATTTTTTCCATTCTTAACCTGATAATTCTCAATCTCCTGACTCCAAATCTTTGCTCCCACTTTGGGGTTCCAGAGCTATTGCTTGTGTTGAAACTAAGAACTATATTCAAGATAAACTCCAGATCTATAACATCAACTAAGTCATCAATACAACTTGGAAATCATTTTATTCAACCACTAGTGGCTGCATAGCATTCTTCAAAGATATTCTTCCAATTAATTTCTTCTTTTCTTAAATCCTAACTTTATGACCTCTTCACATACTGACAGAGACATCTTATTTAAGAGGGGGTGGGGAGAGAAATAAGCATTGATATAGCACATATAATGTGTGTTGGGCAGTGTGTTAAGTGATTTACAAATATCTCTTTTAATAATAATAATAATAGTAATAGTAATAACTAACATATATATGATGCCTACTATGTGGCAGTAATGTGTCAAAATATTAATTGGGTTTGTGTACATTATTGTTTTGCATAGTTTTCAATTTGTGTTACTTCAAATAAAGTCTCATGGTTCTCTGAGTTTCATCATATTAATTATCCTTATAGCATTATACTAAGCATTTTAGAATTAGTATTTCATTTGATCCTCACAACAACTCCTTGAGGTGGGGGTTATTATTATCCCATATTATAACTGAGGAAACTGAGGCAACCAGGGTTTAAGTGACTTCCCCAGGGATACATAGCTAATAAATTTGAGGCCAGATGTGAAGTCAGGAGATTTAAACTGTCTTCTGTGGACTTCTTCAGCTTCCCTTCAAATTTTAAAATTTTTATTTCATCATCTATCACCCTTTTTCTGCTAGTAATAGAAAAGGAGAGGGTTCTTATCCTTGAAAAGACTAATTTTCCAACTGTGTTCTTTATTTCACCTCTTCCTATATCTTCCAGGACATTTCTTTATCACACACTTTCTACCATGTAACTTCAAACTTCCACTTTCACTGCCTCCTTCCTTTCTAGCTACAAACATACCTAAGTATGTTTCTACCAAACTTGTAAATGTTGTTCCTTATGCCAAGCACCTAAACAATGCCTCTACAAAACATATTCTCAAAAAAAATAGGAAAAATTATGTAATATACTGACTGTGATTGACAGTACAAGTCACTTCAGATTTTCTTAGTTTATCATTAATTAACATAAAGGTGTGTAATTTAAATCTGATCATTTGGCATCACCACTGTCCATTTTATCTGACCTATGTATGGTTGCTTTTAGGTAGTCTTTATTTACATCACTTATTTTTTTATGGACATTGTTCTTTTGCATTTTTTTTTGAATTTGTGTAACTTCCAAAAAGTTTTCTCATGATTCTCTGAATTCCATCTTATACATTATCCTTACTAGATAAAATTATATTAATATATCAAAATATGGTTTACTGTTCCTCAATCACTGGATGCATAGAGTGATTCCAGGCTTTTCTTGCTATTATAAATAGTGCCACATATATATTTGTGTCAAATGTTGGCTTTCTCTTATATGGGGTTGAAAGGGAGGGAGATAGCTCAGAACCCAAAATGTAAAAAAAACTAGAGAAAAAAACCAATAAAGTAGATAAACCTTTGGTTAATTTGATTTAAAAAAAAGAAAGAAGAAAACAAAATTACCAGTATCAAAAATGAAAAGGGTTAATTCACCAACAATGAAGTGGAAATTAAAGCAACAATTAGGAGCTATTTTGCACAACTGTATGCCAACAAATTTGACAATCTAAATGAAATGGATAAATATTTACAAAAATGCAAATTACCCAGGTTAACTGAAAAGGAAATAAAATCCTTAAATGGGCCAATTTTAGAAAAAGAAATTGAACAAGCCATCAATGAACTCCCTAAGAAAAAATCTCCAGGGCCGAATAGGTTTACAATGAATTCTACCAAACATTTAAAGAACAATTAATTCCAATAGTATACAAATTTTTTGGAAAAATAGGTCGAGTTCTACCAAATTCCTTTTATGACACAAATGTGGTGTTGATACCTAAACCAGGCAGAGCGAAAACAGAGAAAGAAAATTACAGACCAATTTCCCTAATGAATATTGATGCAAAAATATTAAATAAATTATTAGCAAGGAGATTAGAGCAAGTGATCACCAGGATAATACACTATGATCAGGTGGGATTTATACCAGGAATGCAAGGCTGGTTTAACACTAGGAAAACTATCAACATAATCAACCACATCAATAAAAAAATTAATCAAAATCATATAATTATTTCAATAGATGCAGAGAAAGCATTTGACAAGATACAACACTCATTCCTATTAAAAATATTGGAGGGGGGGTTGGCTAGGTGGCACAATGGATAAAGCACCGGCCCTGGATTCAGGATGACCTGAGTTCAAATCCGACCTCAGACACTTGATACTTACTAGCTGTGTGACCCTGGGCAAGTCACTTGACCCCCATTGCCCCGCAAAAATAAATAAATAAATAAATAAACAAATAAATAAATAAACAAATAAATAAATAAATAAATAAATAAATAAACAAACAAACAAATAAATAAATAAATAAATAAATGAATGAATGAATAAATAAATAAATAAATGAATGAATGAATAAATAAATAAATGAATAAATGAATGAATGAATGAATGAATGAATGAATGAATGAATGAATGAATAAATAAATAAATAAATAAATAAATAAATAAATAAATAAATAAATAAATAAATAAATAAATAAATAAATAAATTAGAGAGCATAGGAATAGCTAGAGCTTTCCTTAAAATAATAAGCAGTATCTACCTAAAACCATTAGCAAACAATATATGTAACGGTGATAAGTTAGAGGCATTTCCAATAAGATCAGAGGTGAAATAGGGATGTCCATTATCACCTCTATTACTTAATTTGTACTAGAAATATTAGCTTCAGCAATAACAGAAGAAAAAGGGCAAAAAGGAATTAGAATAGGCAAAGAGGAAACAAAATTTTCACTCTTTGCAGATGATATGATGGTATACTTAAAGAATCCTAAAGAATCAACTAAAAGCTATTTGAAATAATTAACCACTTTAGCAAAGTTGCAGGATATAAAATAAACCCACATAAATCATCAGCATTTATATATATATGGCCAACAAAGCTCAGCAGCAAGAGATAGAGAGAGAAATTCCATTCGAAGTAACAGTAGATAATATAAAATAATTGGGCGTCTACCTGCCAAGACAAACCCAGGAACTCTATGAACACAATAACGAAACACTTTTCACACAAATAAAATCAGGTCTATATAATTGGAAAAATAGCAATTGCTCATGGATAGGCCAAGCTAATATAATAAAAATGACAATTCTACCTAAATTAATTTACCTATTCAGTGACATACCAATCAGACTCCTTAAAAATTACTTTTTAGAGCTAGAAAAAATAATAACAATATTCATCTGGAAGAACAAAAAGTCAAGAATATCATGGGAACTAATGAAAAAAAAATGCACAGGAAGGTGGGCTAGCCTTACCAAATTTGAAGCTTTACTATAAAGTGGCATTCATCAAAACTATTTGTTACTGGCTAAGATTTAGAGTGGCGGATCAATGGAATAGGTTAGAAACAGGAGACACAGTAGTAAATGAGTATAGTAATCTATTGTTTGATAAAGCCAAAGACTCCAGCTTCTGAGATAGGACCTCATCATTTGACAAAAACTGCTGGGAAAACTGGAAGATAGGATGGCAGAAACTAGGCATAAGCCACCATCTTACACCGTATACCAAAATAAGGTCAAAATGGGTTCAAGATTTAGACATAAAAAGTGATACCATAGATAAATTAGTAGAGGAAGGAGTAGTTTACCTCTCAGATCTATGGAGAGGAAAACAATTTATGGCCAAATAAGAGATAGAGAATATTATGAAATGCAAGGTGGAAGACTTTGATTACATTAAATTAAAAAGGTTTTGTACAAACAGAAGCAATGCAGCCAAATTTGGAAGGGAGGCATAAAGCTGGGAAACAATTTTCACAGCCAGTATTTCTGATAAAGGCCTCATTTCTAAAATATATAGGGAAATAAATCAAATTTATAAGAATGCAAGTCATTCCCCAATTGAGAAACAGTCAAAGGCTATGAACAGGCAGTTTTCTGATGAAAAAATCAAAGTTGACATATGAAAAAATGCACTAAATAACTATTGATTAGAGAAATGCAAATTAAAACAACCCTGAGGTACCACCTGACACCTCTCAGATATGACCAAAAAAGGAAAATAATAAATGTTGGAGAAACTGTGAAAAAATTGGAACACTAATGCATTGTTGCTGGAGCTGTGAATTGATCCAACCATTCTGGAGAGCAATTTGGAACTATTCCCAAAGGGCTATAGGGCTGTTCATATGCTTTGTCCCAGTGGTACCACTGATGGGTCTGTATCCCAAAGAGATCATAGAATAGGGAAAAGGACCCACATGTACAAAAATATTTATAGCAGTTCTCATTGTGGTGGCTAAGAATTGGAAATCAAGGGAATGCCCATCAATTGGGGAATGGCTGAACAAGTTGTGGTATATGAATGTAATGGAATACTATTGTGCTGTAAGAAATGATGAGCAGGAGTTCAGAGATAGCTGGAAGGACTTACATAAACTTATGCTGAGCGAGCAGAGCAGAACCAGGAGAACATTGTACACAGTTACAGCAACAATGTGTGATGAACAATGGTGATAGACTTGGCTCTTCTCAGCAGTACAATGATGCAAACCAATTTCAAAGAACTCATGATAGAGAGTGTTCTCAACATCCAGAAAAAATAACTATGCATTATGAATGCAGATTGAACCATACTATTTCTACTTTGGGGCTATTTTTTCCCTTCTTTTCTGAGATTTTTCCCTTGTGCTCTGATTCTTCTTTCACAATATGACTAATCTAAAATATGCTTAATGGGATTGCACATATATAACCTATATCAGATTGCTTTCCATCTTGGGGTGGAGGGAGGGAAGGGAGGGTGGGAGAAAAACTTCAAACTAAAAATCCTATGAAAACAAATGTTGAAAACTATCCTTATATGAAACTGAAAAATAATAAAAATACTTTTATTTTAAAAAATAGAGAGGAAAATTAATTTCAGTTATTCCCCTTTTTACCCTTTCCAGTTTTGATCCCATTATCTTTTGGAGTTTGTTTACTCAACTGTAAATAAAGTAGTTGGTAAAAATCATTAAAAACAACAAATGAAAAAAAAAATAAATAGTGCCACTACAAACATTTTTGTCCATGAATTCATTATTCTTCAAAATAATTCTACAGATCTCTCATCCCCTGAAACTTGTAGCCCATACATATCTATCTCTTCTTTCCTCCTTTCTCTCCTTCACTGCCCAAACTCTTCTGTTAAAAAAGCAGTTTGTCTACACATAATGCCTTTACTTATAAAACTGTCCACTCCTCAGATATTTGCATTCTGACTTCCTCCCTCAATATTCTATTGAAACTGCTTTCCCTTTTTCATAATAAAGATTTTACTTGTATTTTTGAGTTCCAAATAGTATCCCTCCTTCCCTTCCTCCCTTGCCCACCTCCCGGAGGCAGTAAGGAATCAGATATAGGTTATACAAGTGCAATTATGTAAAGCATTACCATATTAGACATTTTGTACAGGAAAACTTGAATAAAAGAAAAAAATGAAAGAATGTGAAAAATAGTATATTTCAGTCTGTGTTCAATCAATATCATTTCTTTCTTTGGAGGTGGATAGTATGTTTCATCATTAGTCCTTTAGCATTATCTTGGATCATTATATTGATGAGAATGAAGTCATTCACAATTCTTTATCAAACTGTATTTCTGTCTTTCTGCACAACATTCTCTTGGTTCTGCTCACTTCACTACACATCAGTTCACACAAGTCTTTCCAGGACTTTCTGAAATCATCCTGCTTATCATTTCTTATAGCATAATAATAGTCCATCACCATCATATACCACAGTTTGTTTAGCCATTCCCTAATTGATTGAAACTGCTCTTTTAAAAGTCATTGATAGGGGCGACTAGGTGGCACAGTGGATAAAGCAGCGGCCCTGAATTCAGGAGTACCTGAGTTCAAATCCGGCCTCAGACACTTGACACTTACTAGCTGTGTGACTCTGGGCAAGTCACTTAACCCCCATTGCCCTGCAAAAAACAAAACAAACAAACAAATAAAAAAAAGTCATTGATAGAGGCAGCTAGGTGGTGCAGTAGATAGAGCACCAGCCCTGAATTCAGGAGGACCTGAGTTCAAATCCAGTCTCAGACACTTGACACCTACTAGCTGTGTGACCCTGGCAAGTCATTTAACCCCAATTGCCTCACCAAAAAAAAAAAAAACGTCATTGATGATATCATGACAAATTTAACGCCCCTTTCTTAGTCCTCGTTTTCTCTAACCTGTATGAAAGATTATATACTGTGGACAACTACTGGGGCTGACAGATGATTCTTATCACCACATGTATTTAGAAGCCTGCAGGTGAATCCTATCTCTTCTTTTTTTGTTTGTTTGTTTGCTTGCGGGGGCCCATGGGGATTAAGTGACTTGCCCAGGGTCACACAGCTAGTAAGTGTCCAGTGTCTGAGGCCAGATTTGAACTCAGGTACTCCTGAATCCAGGGCCGGTGCTCTATCCACTGTGCTATCTAGCTGCCCCAATCCTATCTCTTCTTGAAGCAAGAATACCAGTTAATTCTGGGATCATATCACATTGAAGTGGAAAGTTGAAGACGAAAATGTATACCACAGTCTGTTCTCAGTCTCACTTATTTCACTAAATCGAACATTGAGGGGGAATAGAGGGAATAGAGGGAAGATTAATAAGAGACAGTTGACCATTACAACTCATAATTCATGACTGGAGAGAGTATTTTTGAAGCTTTCTTTTACACATTTCTTCAGTGGCTTAAAGTCATTTTTCATAAGTACAAATCATTTATTTGCTTTTTTCCCCCTCTAAACTACAAAGCATTAGGGATTGTTACTTCTGATTAGTGGGGTCTCTAGTTCAGAGGAAAACTAGCCAACTTGCAAAAGCCTTCCATACTCTGGTGTTTACTGGTGCCTGATAATCTTTGCTACTATCAATAATGTAAAAAAACAAACCCCTTTTTTCACTTCAGTGAACTGAAACAAGATAAGGTGTAAAATATTTGAAAAATACTTACTCATGACATGGTTGACACCTTCCTCCCTCCATTTCTTCTACCTTATGCCTTAAGATCCCACAGCTGTAGTTATTGTACTCTCAAAGTCAGGTTTAAACTAGCCCCAGACTCAGACACCAATTTGAAATTTTAAATAAGTACCCATTGTGGCTCTACTGGCTTAGTGTCCAGTCAAGCCATTTTTGTTTGTTTGTTTGTTTTTGTTTTTTGTTTTTTTGTTTTTTTTTAGTGAGGCAATTGGGGTTAAGTGACTTGGCCAGAGTCACACAGCTAGTAAGTGTTAAGTGTCTGAGGTCGGATTTGAACTCAGGTACTACTGACTCCAGGGCCGGTGCTTTATCCACTGCGCCACCTAGCTGCCCCATGCCATTTTTTTTAAGTCCTGCTTTTATTTTGTAAGCTAGATCTAGTAATTATGCTTTTATTTTGTTTCCTAAAAGGGGGGGTACTGGTTATATTTATGTGCTAAAAAGCATCAAATTTCAGGTCAATAGACCTGAGGTTGGACTTGGACAATTTACTTTAGTTTTCTGGGCTTCAATTTCCATTTCTCTAAAATGAAGGAATTGTACTAGATGACATTCTAGCTCTGGATCTCTGACACCACAAATCCTAGTAATTAGGTCAGTGTTAGATTTCCTAGGATAAGGCTACTATGTTGATCTCCCAGCCAATATTTCACTTCCTCTGTGACTGGAGTCTTGCTTTACTCTCACCAGTCATCCTAGAGGCTGGAGTCCTCAACTGAACTCATAGTATAGTTGCTACCATTTGTGACCAGACCTCCCTTGAAGTCAGCCAGTTACCTGACTAGATATCAAGATACCTGTTGTCTTCTACTAGATCCAAGAGGCTCCTTGGGAAATGCTTTTAACAAAACTCCCACTGCTTCTTTACCCCCTTCCCAACCCTGCTCTTAATGGATGCACCACACTCTTCTAAATTTCATCTGCATAGACGTTTTCTTCACCACTTAAGTCTATATGATCTGTAAATCACGACAGGATTTGGAGCACTTTGCTGATTTTTAAGGTGTAAATGGTTACAATGATAATACAAAAATCAGTTATTAAGAGCTGGTTTGGTGGATAAAGCACTGGCTCTGGATTCAGGAGGACCTGAGTTCAAATCCAGTTTCAGACACTTGACACTCACAAACTGTGTGACCCTGGGCAATTTACTTAACCCTCATTCCCCGCCACACACACACATACTCCAAAGCTGGTTTGACCTGGCTCCAGCATTCCCACCCCCAGATACTTAGGGCACTATTTGTCTACTCACTTTCCAGGAGAATCTACAACTAGTGTGAGCCCCTGAGGATTTGCCCCAAGTAGTAATTTTAGAGAACACCCTAGAATTGTCTTAGAGTGTGCTTCTTCCCCCTTTAGTAGCCTAGAGTAGTACCCTGGAAGAGGCTCCCTCTTCCTCAGCCTTATTTCATCTCTATAATCTCGACTTCCTTGCTCTCTACTCCCAACTTCTCCCTGGTGCAAAAATTAGTAGTTACAGCTCTGCTGCTACACTATATCTCTGCTTTAAGAACTCCCTCATGTTTATTGATATTCCAAAGCCCTGGATGATCTAGAATTTCTAGTATGTTCAGTGTAGGTTGGAGTACATATAATTCTGTTCATTTTTTAAATGCAGTTAGAACACAGAAGCATCAAGATTTTCTAAAGTAAAACACAAATACACACATATATATTTGGGGGGTATATATGCATATATTTTTAATTATGTTAGAGTTGTAACTCAGCCATATCAGAATGCAAGATATTCTAAAACATACACATAGGCATTAATCATGCAGTATTTTTACATGACCAAATGCTTCAGGTTTATCCTGTAGGAACTGGCATATTTTTCTCATAACCATATTTTTTCTGTAATTTGTAATAAACCAATAGAGTTTGTGTGTGTGTGTGTGTGTGTGTGTGTGAGAGAGAGAGAGAGAGAGAGAGAGAGAGAGAGAGAGAGAGAGAGAGAGAGAGAGAGAGAGAGAATGTGGATGATAATATTTGTTTGGGAAAATCAAATTATGATGCTGGCTAATTTAGTCACCTTCCAAAGCTCACCAGTTCACAAGTAATTTATTAGCATCATAGTTAATTTTTCTGTATTACTATGATCTGCATTTCTACTATAATTAATGTACATATTTATATATTCATTTGGTTTTTTAATACTCAAAATATAGATTGGGCTTTCCTTTAAGGAACATATGCACAAAAACCATATCTGAGGGCTTTTTTGCACTCAGATTCAAAGTTATATTAAATCAAAGTCCTATTCAGATTCAACAACCACATAACAAACAACAATCTAGATTTCTGCTAATTTCATAATAATTGTATCTGTGAAAACAATCAGGACTGAGCAGTTGCTTCTCTTGTGATTGAGTTTTCTTTGCACCTAGATTTGTCCTTCAGGACATCCATCTATCTTCTACAAAAGACAGTATAAAGGATTGATGTCAAGAAAATATTTATGTTTTGTTCCTAGGTATAGATATACATATGAAACACTAAATACCTGAGCCACTAGAAAATGACACACAATTTGTACCAAAGAGGTGAGAAATTGCAGGACTCTATCATTTCTGGCCAGGGAAAATAAAGAAAATTGCCTGAAGAACACAGAAAAGTTGGAGGAAAATGTTCAGCAATTGCAGATGGATTGCTACTTCATGAGGTATTTTCCTTTTATTATTTTTATCTTTAAATAGAATATGTGGGGTTCCATTTATGCTGCTACTCAGGGTAAATTTGGCTTTCAGCTCTGCTCTGTGATCCTCATTCAGATTCTGCAATTGATGTCAGGCATCAAGGAACATGGAAGTTAGCACAAGACCAGAGCTGCACAATTGTGTAGCTATGGAAGAGGATGAAGCCTCAACATGAAGAAAACTATTTCTGTTATTTAAGAAACTGCATGTCTTGGTTATTCATACCACCAGCCAAGCTCCTCCCTCCAAAGAATCTCAATCACTTAGGGAAAGGGGAATGATTCTATAGAAATATTTAAATCCAACAAGAAATGAATTTTTTTCAAATATTTAACATTTGTCCCTCTGCAACTCAACATATATACTTAATTCAATGGTTTGATTACCAATCCTGGTCCCATTTAGAGCATGTATATTTTCTTTGCCTCAAATTCAACCTGCCTGATTTCTCATCGTGATATGGATGTAACCCTAGGATACTGAAGATTATACCAATGGAACACAAGCCCTGGAATAAACTGTCAAGTTGGAAAATCTTTGAGTTAATGCCCAGTGATGAACTGTCATCTATAGACAAACCTAGCTAAGTTTGGAGATGCATATCAGGCCAGAAGTTTGGACACCAGGTGGCAAAATCTTTTTACCTACAGAAGCTTATGAAAGCAACCAGGAAGATGTGGAAGGGATGCAATCTGCATCAGTAAAGGACATAACCACACTAAGGATATCCCAGGTCTTTTGAAGTATTTTTCTCTCTGATATTTAAATTCTCTCTGGCACTTTCTATAATGACTACTTTAATATTCTGTTGGGATACAGTTCTGTTCATGTATGATAATTTCTTAATTTCCCTGCCCCTACCCTCTCTCTTTATTGCTAAGTATCACTTGCAAATAAAATGAGATTTTTGTTTTTAAGCCCTCAACTGTCCTGCTGCTCAATTTCCAGCTGAAGTTATAATCTTCTGTTTGGGATACCATAGTTGATTACTCTAGAAATAAATGTGATACTCATTATCCACCATTTGTGACAAGGATGGGAAAAGACTGTGATTAAATAAAAATTGGCTTGGGTTGTTTTGCAGATCTCTAACCACAGTATTTTAAGGGCTTCAGCAAAATTCATTTGTTGGTATTTTAAAGTGTGTGCTTGCTCTCATATTGCCACCTATTTTTCCAGGTATGGTATGAAAAATTTACCTTGTCAGTCAGTCAGTCAAAAGCATTTATCAAGCCTTCACTGTTTGTAGAATTGTTTACCAGGCACTGTGAAGCAATACAAAGGAAACAGAAATTCTAGTTATTGCCCCCAAGTAATTTAAAGGAGGAGGATGGGGCATTCATTCAATTAATCTAATCAATAAACGCTTACTGAGTGTCTTCATTGTGCAATTTAAATCTCTATGTGTTGTGGTTGATACCAAAGGTATAACTAGGAATTTGGGTGGCACTTGAAGGTGGAGGTGGGTTATCACCCTGAACACTCCAGGGATAGCATATGCTATAGCTGCCTCTAGTATGACATGAGTATATGGCATAGGTCTCTGGGAAAGGCAGTATGTAGGCAGTACGGCCAGGTGTAGTACGATTACAAGATGTCAGGAAAGGCAATTCCAGGAGAGGTAATGTAACCTTTGTTCAGTATTATCTAAGAGTTAGGCAGAGGGGAAATTCTTCCCTTCCCCAAACAAACATTGAATGATGATATCCAGTGGGTTTTGTTTGTTTGTTTGGGATGTGGGGGGTGGGGGTATCTTCCCTCAAGCTTTTTTCTTTATCTTATGGTCCTCTTAAGTCCTATTGCTGCAGGATAGAAGGGCAGATGTGTTCCCTGCCCCAGATGTCAGTGCCTAGAGGCAGCCTAGGTAGCTCTGTTTCAAGTTATAGTTCTAATCCTTTTCATGTATCCAAAGAATCATAGTATCCATGTATGACAGATTTATCTGCCTCTGTTATAGCTCCAAACACATTAGACCTGTTTCTACTTCAGAACCTCTTCACTCTCCAAGCCATCCTCAACACCTACCTGGTGTGAACATATCACTCCCATATTCTATAAATTCTTCTTGTTTACTATATTTATAGTTTAAAGATAACCACCTCTGTTCATCTTCTGAAGTCCTGGCTCCAATCTCCCCTGCTAGCGACATTATACATCACTCTCTTCGCACATCCTATTGTCTACTAGAACTAGTCTTTTTGTTGTTCTTCACACTTGACACACTACTTCCCATTTCTTTGATTTTTTATTGGTTACCCATTTGGCCAGAACTACATTCTTGCCTTATTTCTGCCTCCTGGAATCTCTTACCTCCTTTAAGACTCAATTGATATAACACCTTAGATAATGAAATCTTTCCTGACCCCCCCCCCAACTGCTAGTGGCCTCCCTCTCTTTACCAGTTTCTTACCCTATATCTGCTGTGTGTAGCTGAAAATTTTCATGAGTGAAAGGAAGCATAGTTAATATTCTTCTAAGGTTTTCAGAATTTGACTTACCACTTGCAATCCAGGCTGTCTGTGTGAAGCCTTTTATCCCAAATGCATACAAATGTATGAAGGTTAAAATAAACCTTGAGAGGTGTCTTATAGAGGAAAATAAGTCAGGCAAGGACAACATGGGTCCTCATAGGTGCATTTGGAAAGGAAGAGTGAAGCCAAGCCTTGAGGGGCAGAACTCTAATCCTTGCTACTAGGTAGGTTGAGACTGATTGGAGAGTGTGGGATCAGCACTGCAGTAAGTTGAACTAAGTCAAGCACCAATATAGTAAGTTCACAAGAAGTGTGTGTGTGTGTGTGGGGGGGAGATTTTGGAGAGGAATGGAGTACACCTGTTTAAGGAAGAACAAACTAGCCTAAGTTTTACCAGGTCTAAACTTTCATGTCAATCAGCAGTGGTATAAGGCCTACTTCGAGCCTGGGTATAATAGGGATAATCAGTCAAAGATGAAAAAAAAAAATGAGGAGGAAGAGGAGGAGGAAGAGAAAGAAGAAGTGGAGGACAGAAAGATAAAAAGAAGACAAAGACAACAAGTGGCTTCTAGATCAAGAGACCAGAGTAATTATCCCACTTGTATAATCTATTTACTTTTCAGTCTACTAAGAATTACTACTTTCCAAAAGTGAAATGGCTCATTCAGAATGTGATGGATTTTCCATCACTGGAGGCCTTCAGGGAGAGGCTAGATTACTAAGGGATTTGGTAGAGAAGATCTTTGTTCAGTGATGTGCTGAAATAATGTCTGAGGTCCCTTCTGATTCTGAGATTTTGTAATTCATGTTACTGTTAACCAGGCTAAAAAAACCCCCAAAACTAATAAATACACATTTCCCAGGTACAAATATCAATTGCCAAAAACATTCAATTCCTGGGGTGGCTAGGTGGCGCAGTGGATAGAGCACCAGCCTTGGAGTCAGGAGTGCTTGATTTCAAATCCGGCCTCAGACACTTAACACACACTTACTAGCTGTGTGATCCTGGGCAAGTCACTTAACCCCAATTGCCTCACTAAAAAAAAAAACAAAAAAAACCCCATTCAATTCCCTCTCATACTTATCATATTGAGACAATGCTTATCTTTAACCTCCAACCATTGTCATATAATTTTCTAACCCCCATATTGTGGCTTTCTGAGTTTAAATAAGGTAGGAATAAAAGAAATATATATATATATTTATTAAGCAACCATGTACCACACACTATGCTAAGAATTTTACAAGTATCATTTCATTTCAGCCTTACAATAACCTTGGGAGGTAGGTGCTATAATAATCCCTATTTTACAGTTGATAAAAACTGAGGCAAACAGAGGTTAGATGATTAACCCACAGTCACACAGCTAGTTAGTAGTGTTTGCGGCCAAATATGAGCTCAGGTCTTCTTGACTACAGGCCCAGTGCTTTATGCATTACATTACCTAACTATACCTGGGAATGTGATTGACACAACAATGACAAAAGAATTATTGACATCATTCAAAGGAACATGGTCCATAAACGATGCTCTTCTCTCTATCCTCTGAAAATTTCTTTGCTCCTGTTATTCTTCTGTCTTGAAGTATATTTGGTTATTTATCCTTTCCCTTTGAAATCCTCAGTACTCTTTCAAATCCAGATGAAGGTCTACCTTTTCTTTGATGTTTACTGCAATATAAACTGATTTTTCCTTTATTGGTATTCCCATAACATTAATTAGCTATACCAATTTATCACCCAATTAAATGTGTTATTATATTGTCCTTTAATTATTATATATGTGTTATTCTTATCTTAACAACTGGATTATAAATTCTTTGATAGTAGAGACCACATAGGATTATAGGATCATAGATGTAAAAGGTTAGAAGGAACTTAGGGGTCAGAAAGGTCAATCTTATCCTTTGACAGCTGAAGAAATTGAAGCACAGAGATGTTAAATGACTTGACTAATTCATGTAGCTAGTGAATGTAGGGAGGTGGAATTTGAACTCATCTTCTTTGATGCCAAGTCTAGTGTCCAATAATTTACTACACCATACTGCCTCTTTTTGTGTAAAGGTTCTATGCTTCTTTGTATTTTCCATAGCATCTATCACATAATATTAGAATTTAAAGGCATCTTAGCAGACACCTAGTCCAACTCACACTAGAAAAATAATCCCCACTATGATACATCCAGTCAGTGGTTAAACGACCTTTCTTAAAGACTTCCAATGTGAAGAAAACCCATTCCCTTCTGAGGCAGTTCATTCCACTTTGGGATAGCTCAAGTTGTTAAGAACATTTTCCTTATTTGAAGGCTAAATGTGTTTCTTTGTTCAAATAGAATGTGTTAAATACTTTCTCTGCCAGCCTTGAAGTCAGCTATCTAGAATATTCCACCTCCCTACCCTTAAACTCTTTAAATCACATTAAACATTTCAAGATCTTTCAACTAATAATCCTCACATGATATGAATTTGAGGCTTTTATAATCTGATTTGGCCACCACTGGATGTTCTCCAGTTTATGATACACAATAACACAATCCCAATGACACAGTAAATTATCCATAAATAATGATGCATGAAGAATAACTTGGAACCTGAATAAATACTCTCAATTTCTCATACAATTTTTATCAACATAATGTATATTCAATCATTTATAACTCATATCTAAGTCTTTGTGAAAACCCATTTTGGATTTTCTTGGCAAAGATACAGAAATGGTTTGCCATTTCCTTCACCAGCTCATTTTACAGATGAGAAAACCAAGGCAAAATGGGTTAAGTGACTTGTCCAGGGTCACACAACTGGTAAGTGTTTGAGGTCAGATTTGAACTCAGGAAGATGAGCCTTCATGATTCCAGGCCCACCACTCTATCCACTTCCTCACCTGGCAGCCCAGCAACATAATAACAAATCTTGTACACACATAGAAGCCCACTGTGGGCCAGGGAATTGCTGTATGATAAAGGAATAGAGAGAAAAGCATTAATTCAAAAGGCAATCCTTAAGAGAACAGCCTGATGAGCTGTCAGTTTTTGCCAATAAAGTTATCCTTGAATAAAATCTCATTGAACCAAAAAGTCACACACATGCGTAACCTTGGGTACTTTAGCGTGCATAGCTATGTACGTGTTTCTAAAAATTTAGCAGCAGCAGCAGTAGTAGTAGTAGCAACAGCAGCAGCAATAATAATAATAATAATAGTGATGATTAACATTTACATAACACTTTAAGTTTTGCTACTCATTTGATCCTCAAACAATACTATGTACTATGAGCTATTCTTATTCCCATTTCACAGATGAGGAAATTTATACACAAAGAGGTTAAGTGACTTGTTCAGAGTCATATAGCTAGTAAGTTTGAGACAGGATTCAAACAGATCTTTTCAGTCCTATTTTCTATTTACTTCATCACCTAGTTGCCTTATGAAAATAAAAGTAAACAAAACACTTACATTCACCACAGATCGTTTGCTCTTGTCATTGTTTGTCCTGAATTCTCTTGAAGAGGACCAATGGCAGCAGAAAAGCGATGTCTTGACTTAGAAGTGAATCCACTAAGCAACTAAATAATAGCCATTTCCTAAATTATTTTCTCTTTCCATAGCTAGCAGTAGTAAACCTTGGACACCCAGAAAGAATATGTATAATCTATACCCCTTTGCCATTTTTAAACTAAATATACATGGCTGTTGTTAAAAACAAAATAAAACAATAACAATCTGAGATTGAAAGTAGGAATGCATGTCAACATATTATCCTATGTGTGATGGAAATATCATCTCTCCAAACTATCAATAATCATGGAATCCTGCTTGTAGTTTCAATTTGTCCCAGGAGTGGAAAGATGCAGTTGATTATGTCACTGAATGTTTAAAGTGTCATATGTTTTCCCAGGCTATTTTAAAGGACACATTTTTTTAAAAGTAGGATATATAAACTTTGAAGAAAGTTTTTTTTTTTTTTCTGGGTGTTTTCATTGACTTTGAAACAACAAATCCAAAAAGAGAACTAGATCAGGAGACAGAGGGACACAAACATAACCTAACTGCTGTTAAAATGATACATCTTCCATGCAGTGTTAGGTTTTCCTAAGTGAAAATTTAAATTCCAAAAAGGGCAGTTGAGTTCACACACCTGTAATCATTTCCATGGTTCTCCCTCATTCTATGAAATTGTTACAGAATTTGTCCCATGTGACAATTCTAAATCATCAGATCTAGTATCTTAGAGTCATATTACCAACAATCTGAATCAGGTTTCCCTTTAAAAACTGTTCATTACATATATTCTGAACTGTCTCTTTACAACAAACACCAGAGGGAACAGGTAGTATTGTGGATCAACCGAGCCCCCAAATGGGAAGCTATAAATGACAAGACAGAAACAAAATGTCCTTTAAGAGGCAGTTTGCAAACTCTTCCTTGTTTGCTGTCTACTGCCTGTTCTTAAATAATGCACAAATCAACTTCAGTACCATGGAAATAATCAACATAGGATCAAAACCTGGAGTTTCTAGTGGAGCACAAATCAAAAGCCATAGGAATCCAACAGCTGGAGCCTGTCTCATTATTTCCCTGTGCTTTGATGTGCTTTTCAGCCAAGTATCTTAGAGAATTACTTGCAGATATGTCTATCTACAAATTCTACATTGCTTACATATTATAGTTTCCAGCAGAGATAAATACTGTAACTGAGTTCTCATTTTCAAAATAGAAATTTCCCTCCTTTTTTATCTTCTATTAAGCATAGTCTTGTAAATGGCAGAATTGAAAACCAACTGCATCTAATAAGGGAATCAAGTTTGTTATTGACTCTGGGCTGCTAGTTTCCATTAGATCATCCATCATAGTTTTATTATGTGATCAACTGCCTAATTAATTTTGTACTGGGGTATTTAGACAGAATACTGAATGTTTCAGTGGGGTTTTGCTATAATCCTGCACCTGCGGCCTCAGAGATTTCGATAGCCTCCTATCATAAGTTTATACTGTGCCTATAATCACTTCAGCTTTAGTAGGATTCCAGCTATTCAGTCCACAGAAATACAGAGATATTTAATTTCAGAGGCACCAGAACATTTGCATCTGTGGTTATGTTTCTTTGGACTTTAATCAGATCAAAGTTACTGCAAGATATTAGGAGTGTTAGATACAATATTTTGCACAGACAGTTTTAGTGGATAAATCAGATACTGTTTTGATTTTTCTGTGCTTCTCTGTTAGTATGAACAGATGCAATCATGCTATTGTATAAAGTCTCTTGATTGCTAGCAGCATTTGATTTTGCTCCCATTCTGTAGTGATAATTAAAGATAATATGATATTCTATATAGCGATAATTAAAGATAGCTTTGTGTTCTATATTGTACAAATAAATGCCACAGATTAAGAAATAGCTCTCCCTAGCTCATTGAGAATTGGACATTTTGAGATGCCTAAGTTAAAAGAGTCTCAATGGAAAAATTTAGTAACAGGTAGTCACTCAGCCAATTCCTAGCTCATGTGACATACCTTGATTGTCCTGGTTTTTCTACCTTTAGCTTTGGTCTTTATTCAGTAAGTTGAAATATATGTTGTATCTTAAGACAGTTGCAAAGCAAAAGATTAATTAATGGAAAATCCTATATTGCAAATACAATCCACTGAATATTTATTGTTTAGGGTAGAACTTAACTCTTTTTCATACTTTGGAAGGAAGAAAGGAAGTCCTTTAACCTTGTCCTGCCCATGGAATTTTGCAGTACTCTAGTATTGGAAAGAACTCCTTTACAACATCATCCCATGGCAAAAATTCTGGAGTAGACATTAATTTGTCCTCTGTGAACAAAGCTAAGTAGATGGTGAAAGGCTCTTTCTGTGTCATTAAAAACTTCGTTCAGAGGACTCCATTTTTTTTACAGGTACTTCTGGGGATGCAGAGCTCATAAGGGATACTGATACACAAAACTTCAGCGTTCCTAAGCTATGTTAAGGGCATCCCTCTTGGGACAGTGGAAAGGTTAACATCTCAAC
The DNA here is from genome assembly GCF_019393635.1 of Dromiciops gliroides. Classification (NCBI taxonomy): domain Eukaryota; kingdom Metazoa; phylum Chordata; class Mammalia; order Microbiotheria; family Microbiotheriidae; genus Dromiciops; species Dromiciops gliroides. Next base: position 338,426,522 of record NC_057862.1, on the reverse strand, counting down.
AATTTAATTATGACTTTCAAGCAATTCAGTTAGTTAGTTAGTCACCTAAGAGTTAGCAACAGAAGGGAAAATATTGCATGGATGAAAATACTACGACTTCACCTGAGCTTTAGTCACCCCCTTTCCTTCAGCAGCACCTCAGCATTCATGTGGTGTGGAAGAAAACCAGGAAAACTATATTCAGCTTAAAGAATGAATGGTTTCCTGATAGCCTCCTACTTTACCCTGAGGCTGAGAGCCTCCAGAAACTGGAGGCTTGACTTCTTCCCCTTGCTGGCTTCCTCTTATCTTCTTGCTCAAATCCTTGAGCATACCTTATTACAAAATCTTTTGTCAGTAAATCTAATTTTCTCAAAATGTACTTCTCTTCTCTGGAACTGCTAAGCTTCAAGGCCTAACCTAACCAAGGACTGGTTGGTATTTAGTATTTGTTGCAAAAAAGTACCTGAAAGTTCTTTATAAAAAGCTCTCTCCCCAGAGACTCAGGGCAGATGCCTTCCATCTTGATGTCTGCCCAATGTCTTCCATTTGTTACTTACTCAATAGAGGGAGGACCTTGGCTAAGCACTGGTCCAAGGACCTGTGTTAAACCCCAGTAGCTACAGCTCTCTACAGCTGCCAAGAGAAGATATGGGGGTGGTGCTATGGTTAAATTTAATACTCCTTTTATTTTTTTAAATGATTACTATTATGATAGGACTGGAGTGTTAGTTGTATTGATTCCTGAACCATGATTAAAATGAGTAGCTAAGCAGTTGAGATATAATGGATCAATCTCATCTCAGCAGAGGAGACGAGACTTCTTTACATTGGAGAAATTGGAGGCTACAGCAGGTATAGATAGAATGATGCATATGTTGTTAGATGTCAACTATATGTGAATTGATTTTGCTCAGCTGTTTCCCTGTCCTCTGCTCATTTTATTGGAATAAAGAATGCTTTCCTTATTAAGGGAGGGGGGAAATAAATTCAGAAATGGCTATAATTTAAAGACCAAAAGCTATTAATCAAAGATTAAAAACCCATAATATTTCAGCATGAAATTGGGAGGATTGGGCAGCAAGCAATACAACATCACTTGTATTTTATCACATCTATTAGCTATTTCCATTCAAGAAACTATTGCTTATTAGGTATTACCATTCAATAAAGTATTCCTTCTAAACCAAAAATCTAAAATTGGTCCCAACATGTCTTTTATCCTTTCTCTCCTCACTGTTTGTCTCTCTTCTTGGAACTCACCCTCACTTAGTCTGCACCTTAGTTCTCCACTAGTTAGATTTCTACTCATACTAAAATTCTGCCTTCTTTAGGAAGGAAATTGTCAATTTGTCCTCAGCACCAAACTGCTCTGTACCTCTGGAAGGTAACAGACAATCTGCCTTCTATTACGGTTTCTGTGTATGTCATACTTTTATATCACCATTCCCTCATTATAAGTTCTCTGAGGGCAAAGTCTATGTTTCTGTATTCCTCATGGTACAATTTACTGGCCTCCTTCTTCCAATTCCCTTATGTATATAGTAGGTGCTCAATGAGTATTTGGCTAAATAAACTTGATTTCTCTTTATGTTTTCTGTTACAAAATTATTTTTAAAAAGATATAACAAAGAAATTGAAAAGAAAAAACAATTCTCTAAAAGTCAGCTAGGTGGTGCACTGGATAGGCCCTGGTCTGCAGTCAGGAAAACTCATCTTCCTAAATTCAATCTGGCTTCAGACACTTACTAGCTGTGTGACTATTGGCAAGTCACTTAACCCTGTTTGCCTCAGTTTCTTGTCTGTAAAATGAGCTGGAGAGGGAAATGGCAAACCATTCTAATATCTTTGCCACGAAAACCTGAAATGGAGCCACACGACTGATAGATTTAAATAGCAAGCATTTGATTTACTATTAACACTCCTTTTTAAATTCCTATTTGATTTTTTCCCCCTAAATTGTGAACTAAGTGGATAGATGTAAGAAAAGGAAGGGGAATAAAACCTCTATCCAACCCTGATGCTTGTTCTTTTGCCTAAGGTATAAACATTCAAGTCCACAACCAAGTATACAGTTTAAGCCTCTATTGCAAAGCTTGGGATCTAGGAGCAAAGTGCTGAAGGTTAGCATTAATTCTCTCACTGCTAACAGCTTTAACACCTCACCTTTAACAATTAGCAGACTCTTCCAAATTGTAAACAGTGACTTGCTGTCTAAAGGTCTCTCTGGATACTCATGAAGCTGAAACGAAGGCATGTTGCTATTAGAGCTAGCAAACCACAGGAGGAAGAAAGTTGGGGGTGGGAGCAAGTGGCGGGATCTCTTATTTCAACTAATAACAAAAATTCATTTTAGCAATTTAAAAAATACTTCAGTTAAAAACCTCATTTCTTTCTCCCCCTCTCCCCAACCCCATAAGAATTTGATCAGAAGGACATGCTATTTCACTACCTAAACAAATGATTACTTTTCCCACTAGTTATCCTGGTTAGGAACTTTTATTCCTGCTTTTGGTTATGAGTGTTACAAAGGGGCACGAGCTAATTTTCTACACGTTATGGTATATTGCCTGTCTTCAAATTCCATGATACAACGTTTGTTTTAATCACAGTTGAAGCGTCAGCACAGCTACAGAATCCAAGTTAGTCCACGAGTACATTCCTACGGCTGAACTCTGCCTTTCCTAGTCATAAATGAAAGCGGCACTTGCATGGGGACACTTCTTTCTGTTTAAGAAGTGATATGTGTCATGCATCCAAATGGGCCAATTAAAGTAATTCCTTTCTTGCTGTAAGCTGCTGACAATCTAGCAAGATATGCCTGCTTTTTCTTGGATGTTTAAAAAAAAAGAAAGAAAAAGAGAAGTTCACACACTCTCTCCTCTTATTCTGATCAGTTGGGGTTGGGGAATGTCTCTATGTTTTAGTCCAAGAAAATGAGAGGATAATGGTGCTTCAGGTGCCCTGCTCTTTGGGTTGGGCTCATGTCATAGGGAGAGATAAGTCCCTTCAAGTAACAGAGCTCAGGAAGGAAACATTTGTGCTGACAGGCTCCTGGTGACTTTTTATTCCAATTTACAAAGTAATAGGGTGAAGTGTTTTTATGACACCATGTGTGCCCTATTGGGGCGATAGCATAAGCCTTGATTAGCTCATCAGAGATCAAACTCCTTAACAAGTAACCGACAGATGCAGTTTTAAAACTAGGAACTAGGTCAGGTTTATTACCTACATCAATCCTTTTATATAGTAGGGCAGAGGCAGAAAAGGAGAGGGAGAATGAGAACGAATGTGTGCACGTGCACAGGATTGAGAATCTCCCATTAAAATAATTCTGATGTTTCAAACTTGAAACTTCTTTGCTTTCTTTTTTTAAAATAAAGTATTAATACCCAGAGTAACAGCCATGCAGATCCTACTCTTACCTCTGACCTAAAACAGGCATGTTCTCATGCTCTACTTGCCATTCTTCCTGAAGACAATTCCTTAAGATACTTTTATCTGGAATAAATGAACACTGTTCTTTTGATGCTAATACTTTGGCTGATGAGCTAAGGGAGGTCAGATACTGCTTTGACTCTTCTAAGGGGAAGTAGACCTCAATTACCTTTTTTTTTTTACATTCCTTATTTGGAGAAAATCTGGCCAACTGGAGATAAAAACAACTTTAATTATGGTGAAAACCATGGAAGTCCCAAAAGTTTTTACTCTTTTTTTTTTTTGGTGGAGGGAAATAAGGGTTAATTGATTTGCCCAGGGTCACACAGCTAGTAAGTGTCAAGTGTCTGAGACTGGATTTGAACTCAGGTCCTCCTGAATCCAGGGCTGTTGCTTTATCCACTGCACTACCTAGCTGTCCCAAAAGTTTTGACTCTTGCCTGAACTTTTCAGGTGGATATTTCCATTAGGTCATCTGCTATCTATTTAATATCTTTCTTGGCATTCTAGTACTTTTCCTTCTTCTGATATCTTGGCAAGAGAAAGGAAGATGTAGAGGGATTGGGGTTTTTCTGAGGCCAAACTATAGCCTCCCAAGTACTAGGTCTCTGTCACTGAAAAAGATAGGAATAAGACTAAATGGGTGGAGAACAAAGACTTTTCCTCTTTGGCCTATATGTATGTATGTGTGTGTGTGTGTGTGTGTGTGTGTATGTATGTGTATATATATGTATATATTTTCCTGTTCAAGTTCACCTGCTAGTAAGATTGAAAAGATCTTGGGAGTATCAACCCATAGGAGTTCTGAGCTAGATAAAGTGTCTGTAACACAGGGCTTTGATTTCTGGTCCAGACAGGTTAAAAAGGAAAGACCCACTCTTACCCTAGGGACACTCTGCCTAGCTTTTGTTAGCTGCTTGTGGTGACTATGATGAAAGACTTGTCAATCTGTCTTTGCCACTCCACTTTACCTGACTGGAGCTAAAATGGCTAAGCTAGCCCTAAACATAAGTTTGCCAGTTGAGAATTTGCCCAGTGATGAGAAACCTAAATGAACAAAGTGGAGCAATACCCCTAGCAAAAATCAAGCCTAGTGAGTCTGGTTACGAAATACAGTTTGCAGAGATGCCCATTCCAATGAGGAGCAGGCCTCAACCTTCCCCCTTCTCCCTTCTCCCTTCTCCCTTCTCCCTTCTCCCTTCTCCCTTCTCCCTTCTCCCTTCTCCCTTCTCCCTTCTCCCTTCTCCCTTCTCCCTTCTCCCTTCTCCCTCTCTTAAGCCCCTTTAATCCTGCTTTAGCATTCCACTGAACCTGTTCTTTCCAAAGTTACCAATGGTCTCTTGATTGGCAAATCCAATGACCTTTTCTGTCTTTATTGTCCTTGACCTCTCTGCATCCTTTGACACTATTGATCACTCTCTTCCTTGTTTTTCTATTCTTTTTAGGTTTTCACTGTCTCCTGGTTCATCTCCTACCTGACTGCTCCTTCTCAGTATTCTTCAATGGATCCTCATCTAGATCACATCCTCTAATTGTTGTTGTCCTTCAGGTTCTTTATTATGCCTTCCTCTCTTCTCCCTCTAAGCTACTTCACTTCATAATATGGACAGCTTCTGTGGATTCAATTACTATCTCTTTGCTGATTATTCTCAATTGAAGACTTTCTGTTGACCTCTAATCTCACAGTTCCAACTGCCTTTCAAACAACTCAAATTTTATGTCCAATAGGCATCCAGTAGAGTAAATATGTATACAACAGAACTCATTGTCTTTCCCCCTAAATCCTACCCTCTCCTATCTTTCCTATTATTTTAGAAGGCAATATTTTGTTTTCTTTTGTTTTTGTTTTTTTTGTTTGTTTGTTTTGTGGGGCAATGGGGGTTAAGTGACTTGTCCAAGGTCACACAGCTTGTAAGTGTCAAGTGTCTGAGGCCAGATTTGAACTCAGGAACTCCTGAATCCAGGGCCAGTGCTCTATCCACTGCGCCACCTAACTGCCCCCTAGAAGGCAATATTATCCTCTCAGGCGCTCAGGTTCACAACCAAGAAGTCAGTCAGAATTCTTCAACATCTCTCACCTCCCATATTCAATCTGTTGCCACAACGTGTGGATTTTACCTTGCAACATCTTCCAAATATTCCCTTCTCTCCTCTGACACTGCCAACGTCCTAGTTCAGGCCCTCATCACCTTACACCCAGACTATTGAAATAACCTCCTGGTGAGTTTTGCCTGCCTCAAGTCTCTCCCCATTCTAATACATCCTCCATTCAGTCACCAAGATGATTTCCCTAAAGTGCACAATGGACCATGTCACACTACTCCCCCAACCCCCAACTCCATAAATTCCAGTGACTCTCCCTTGCCTTCAGGATCAAATATAAAATGTTCTATTTGGCATTCAAAGCCCTTCATAACCTAGCCCCCTTCTGCCTTTCCAGTCATCTTAGACTTCACTCCTTGCCACGTACTCATCAATCTCCTTGCCATGTACTCATCAATCCAGTGACACTGATTTCCTTGCTGTTCCATAAACAAGACATGTTGTTTCTGGGTTCTGGACATCTCTGAATGTCCCCGGAGCCTGGAATATTCTCTCTCCTCTGCTCTGCCTAATAACTTTCCTGGTTTCTTTTAAGTTCCCACTAAAATCTCATTTTTTACAGGTAGCCTTTCCCAACCTCCCTTAATACTAGTACCTTCTCTCTATTAATCTATTTATCCTCTAAATAGCTTATTTTGCATATGTTTGTTTGCTTTTTGTTCCCCTCATTAAGTTGAGAGCTCCTGGAGGCCAGGGATTGTCCTTTGCCCCTTCTTGTATCCCCTGCATTTAGCACAGGGTTTGACACATAAGAGTCACTTAACAAATGTTTATTTATTGATTAATGGATGGATGGTATCTATAACAAAAAGACCACAGGGATCCTATCATGTTAGAGGTGTGGCAAACCCTTCATCAATGCTTATTCTTCCAGATGGTGGTATGTCTTTCTGGGTGAATGTCCCCTAGATTTATGAGGGAGTGATGTCATATTATAAATCTTCTTACTGTGCTATTAAATTTCATTGTTCAGATTGTGTCCTCTGACTAGAGAAAAAAAAACCTATGGGGGGAGGGGTGAATCATATTTTTCTTTCAGGGGATATAGAATGACAGGATATCTTCAATCTGGTATATTCTAGAGATGTTTGTATATGAAGGGGACTTTTTATGGGTGCCAAAAAATTATAAAGGCAAAAAAAAAAAGCCAAAACATTCTATATTTTGATTCTCAAATATATGTTTACACACACACATGTAGATATAGATATAGATAGCTCCAAAGATGTATGCATATGCATATATGTGCATATAGTCATGTACCTATATAGATACAAACATGCATGTGCACACGACTTAATATTTGAGAGGCAGCCTAGTATAGTGGAAAAAGGTCCCACATTGGATTCAGAAAAAATAATAACAAACAGGGTTCAAGTCCTCTTTCTATTTCATATAAGCTTCTGGGTCAGGCTCTTACCTCTCAGTTATGCCAACATTTCTCTAAGATCATGAATTACAGAATAGTTGCTGATCCCCATTTATAGAAGGACTTCCCTCAGTAGAAGTTCCCTACATGAGTAAAATTGTGTGACCAAAAAGAAAAAAAAAAGGATACACATGAGCACACACACACACTCCTGGATTTTGAAAGGAATATTCTGATATTTGAAATGGATTCATACAACACCTTCAAGTAAAAGACAACTTTCTTGACTAGGTTAATAAAAACAGTTATAGAAAACCTAAAGGCAGAGGTGTTGATATAAATGTGTCCTGAAAATATATGTCCCTGAAATAAATTAACAAATTCCTATGTCTATCAAGCTTCCTCCAAAGACACATTGAATTCATTTATATCACATACTAGGGGAGATTCATGGTCTATCCAGAGGCATAGTTTTTGCCAGATTACATCTCAATAGATATCATCCCTTTAGAATAGTGACTGATAGCCAAGAGGGACAGAAGAACTGTTAGAAGTGAAAAAGATGGTGGGGCAGGGGAGGGCAGAGAGTCTTTAGCCCAAAGAAATTCACCTTTCAGGATAACAAATGCTCTTCATTTGGAGTTTTCTTTTCATGTGTTTTCTCCTGCTTGATTTCAGTTCCAAGGGAATTAAGAAATCAACACCAGGCTTTGTGTTCATTGTGGAACTAACCAAGTGATGCTGAAATACTGACTTGCATTTTGACATTTCATCACACCAGTCAAATGTTGGAAGAAATCCTTATAGTCATCTCCACATTATTCAGGCTCTGATTACCTAGGTCCCACTCTTAGATCAAATGGATCTCTATTTCCTTACTGATCACATCTCTGGGTCATTTCACAGCTCATTGACTCCTCTGCTGGCAAGCAGACAGGCAAAACTAACTTGGTGCAGGACAAATCAGTCAATTATTTTTGTTCCTGGGCAAAGTTTTATGGAAGGCATAGAAACTACTGACCAAATGAGGTCAAATGTGTTCTGCACAACCTCAGAGTTGGGTGATGCTTTGACTTGCCAGAACCTCTGTATTGCAATTTAAGCAGCTTCAGTTAGAACGAACTTTATTAAAAAAAAAAAATGAATTATACTGTTGATAAATATTCTGCTTGTAGTCAACAAACAGATCTTTTACATATGAACGAACTGTTGTTGGCAAGTCAATACTCCTTCTCCACCCTGTGCCCCAATCTATAGCTGGGTTATTAATATGTTTCATGTATATGTTTAATCATGTTATTTTTATCTTGTTTATCTCTTGAATATGTCACATTACATCCCCTTCTCTGGAATGCCATTCATTTCTTTGCTTATTTAGATTCTATCCATCCTTCAAGGCCTACATCAATTTTCAGCAACCATAAGAAACCTTGCATAGTCACAGTGGCTTATCCACAGTCATATCTCCCTTTTCTGATATGCTGTAAGAATTGTCTATATCAATCATTGCATTGATAATAAATTTCTCACATATATCTTTGTCAACTATACTATTCACTTCTTTTTTTTTTTTGGTTGGGCAGTGAGGGTTAAGTGACCTGCCCAAGGTCACACAGCTAGTAAATATCAAGTGTCTGAGGCTGGATTTGAACTCAGGTCCTCCTGACTCCAGGGCCAGTGCTCTATCCACTGCACCACCTAGCTGCTCCTGCTACTCACTTCTTAAGCATGGAAAACATGTCCCATGTTTCTTTGTATTCTCTACAACATTACACAACTTTAGGACAGTGTTGAGTTTAAGACAAATATTTGTTGAGACACTGTGAATGAATGAATGAATGAATGAATGAATGAGTGGACTACAAAGCCTTTGTTATCTTAAGGGAATGTGGCCACAAAAATAATTCTTATTAAGTGTAACAATACAATTATATTTGTACCTAAACAGAAATTCATTATAAGAAAAAGTAATGTATTTTCATCAGGAATTTCATCATTATAACTAGATTGGCCATCCAATGTATCCTCTTGGGAGTCTTATCATAACATGGAGAGTGCTCCACTTTTCATCCCTTAAGTAAGTACAGTGGCAAGTTAAGAAAAAGAAATATATAGGTTAAAAATAAAATTGAGGGATAAAAGAGATATCCTTTTGTACCAGTAAGTTTATAAAACCCAAAGAATAAAAAGAAATAATTTCTTGAATATTCTGTGTAACCAAATAAAGGATATAATTCTTAGTGAATTATTCATATTGGAAATAGTCTCTCTCCCTTTTACCTCCCCACCATTTTACCCTTTAATCCACTCTATAAATAGTTGGTTAATTCACTTGCATCTTGCTTTCAGTTGATGAAAATCACACATAAATCACTTGTGCCTTGCCCAGCCCCTCCTGGATTTGACACTAAAGCTTTGGACTCTGTCCTATTCAGTAAGCAGCAGCACTCCAGATGGGCCTGGGAACCCTGCCATAAGCCTCACTCACTATCCCAACATGATTTTATGGCCTTCTGTTGGAGCATTATACAGCACTATAGAGCCTATATGACTTTTTTAGTCAAAATAATAATGACATATGGCACTGCCAACATAACCTCTACCATTTGGGAGAAAACAATTTTCTACTTATTTTCTTAAAACACAGGGCTAAGTGACTGCTTCAGCCTCTGAAATGGACACTGAACACTAATGAGTGCTCGCCAATGGTGACCTATTCAAAATGGAAGTCTTACAGTGTGACATTCTGTTTAAGTGGCCTAAATGATGGGACATCAGTCACAGGAGTTTAAAGGTCCGACAAGATGGCAAAACATTATTAATTCAATATCTCTTTAATAGTAAAAGTGTGGCCAGGGGTACCTTTGACAATTTTTTAGGATGTCAGAATACCTAATTGGAGATTAATCCCTAACAACCTCTTAAAACTATTCAGAAGTTTAAATGAAGCCTTACAAAAGAAAGAGAGCACCAGTTCAGCTGTGTCATTTACTGCTAATGCTATGGAAAACAATTTGATTCATTACAGAGGCAGAAGCACCCATTTCCATTTTTGCTCCTATCTCTAAGTAGTCAATTATACAGAAGTATTCCCTAATGGCTAGAATTGGAAACTGGAATTCCTATGTCCTATATCCAGCTCCCCCACAGTCTTTCTGTGAACAGTAGAAATTAAAAATTTGATATTACAATCTATTGTAAAACTAAAATGAAAGTGAACACTGAATAATTTCAGTAACTAATATTGGTCCTGGACAAGATATGAAGAAGCACTATATTCTTTTTTGAAAGAGATCGGGGACTAAGTATATGAAATGTTGCATACACTATCAGATACAGGGATTGCATTAGTTGGTTTTGCTTTACCATTTTGTTTGGTTGTTGTTATTATTACCAGGAAGGGGTCACTTTTGTCAGGGAAGAGAGGCATGGCATGTATGAAGATAACTAAAATGCAAAATCAAAAGCAATCAATAATGTAATAGGAATTACAATGTAATATAATGTAGAATTCTGGACATAGAATCAAAAAGACCTGGGTATTAATTCTACCTTAGAAACTTTTTAGGTATGTAACTTTGGGAAGGTCAATTAACCTCTCTAGGCCTCTGTACGTCAACTGTAAAATGACAGGATTGGACTTAATGACTTCTAAGTCCATGATCTATACTTCTAGTTCTGTCTATGATCCTATGGTATAATAAAACTGATTTAAAAGCAACCATGAAAATAATAATTTGAGGAAATTGGAGTAAGAAAAATATACATATATATAGTATAAATGTTCTGCTTTTTTTCCTGGTTTTGTAGACAAATGTGTAATCTACTAGTCTATATTTTAGAGGCTTCAAAACTTGGGAAATTGAGAATTCAGAAACTTGAGATTTTATTTTCTTTAATCCCATATATCCTAGCCATCATTATAGGAATTATGTATCTGTGGAGCTAGAGAAGCAGTTTCTTGGAGAAAAGATGATTAGGGCATGCTTATTGCTGAGGCAGAATGATTCAAAACCTTCTGAAAGACCTGCTTAACACATCCTCCTTACTATGCCCAAAATTACCATCATTAAAAGTTACTGCTTTAGGTTAAGGCATTGATTCTGGATGGCCCCTCTTAAAATGCACATACATTATATAGGATGGGAAGTCACATGCAACCACAAACATTATTGTGAAAGAATTTATCAGAATAAGTATCCTTAGAGAACAGGACTGTGGGTGAACAGGATATAAAACACACAAGTGTTAATACAGGACTGGTATTGATGAAGGCAGGAAGACCACTAGTTTAGAAATCACAACTCCTAGCTTTTCCACTAACTTAACCTTGAACATGTCATTTCTCTACACCAGATTTTAGTTTGCTTATCTGTAGGGTAATGTAAACTAGATGACTTCTAAGCCCCAGTCCTACTATTCTATGAATTCAATAGAAAGGTCTAGAGGATGTGTATCTGTCAGGGAAGGGGCTAATGGCAGGTACTCAGGAACTTTAGATAAGTGGGTGTAGCATGGAAGAACATTTTCTATCTTAATGATAGAAAACTATTCAGAGGGGAGAGAGGAAAGGGAAGAAGAGAAATGGGTTGCCAACAGAGTGAAAGATAGTGTCAAATGATGGGTGAAGAGGAATCAGAAGATACATTTATTTTGCTCGGGCCTTGCTTTGAGTATGATGACTGTGTTAAGATCCCTGTTTTCACACATTGCTACCACCCGTGTTTTCCTAATTTTGCTTCTCCTAGAGGCTGGTTTGTAGGCCAATGCACATTTGCATGAGGGTCTGCTCCATTTCTCCTTTCAGATTTAATATGATAATAAAGGTTCTTAAATTATAATTCACATTTTCATATATGTTACCCAAATGCATTTCTTACTGCATTTAGAGAATTTCTATCATCTATCTATCTATCTATCTATATATCCTCAATCAATCATCTACAAGGATAAGATTTTTAATCAATAATTATCCATTTAATCAAATAGCAATTTAAAGAATCCAAATAAGGAAGCTACTAAAATAAAGCCATTTCTTTCATGGAGTCTACACAAATTATTTCAATTAGTTTTCTATTATTAAGACTTTTACCAATTAATTCATGAATATTAACACTTCTTTGTGAAACACAACAAAACTTTGCATTTCATCTCCTTTGAGGACTTTAAGGCCAAACAGAATAATAATACCACATACCACCTCTTCCAACACAGATACAAAGTTCATTGCATAATTCTGGCATTTACAACACTGAGGTTCTGCTTCTCTTTTGAATACTTTTTCAGATTGTATGGAAGTGTGTAAAGGAATTGGGATGTTTAGCATGAGAAAGAGAAGACTGGGGGGTCAGGGACATGCTAGCTGTCTTCAATGTCCACTGTTTTTTAGAGAGTGAAGAGGTTGGTCACATAGAAGAAATATTGGAGGGCAGAACTAGGAGCAATATGTAGAAGTTGTGAAAAGACAGATTTGTGGCTTGATATAAAGCCAGTAGCCATTAGAACTATCCAAAAGCAGAATGGCTTGCATCAGTTCCTTCTCCAAAGTTCTTGTTTCAAAGGTTGGATGACCATTTCTTGGTGAGGTCTCTTCCAACTTTGAATATTTGTGATTCTGTTGCTCTGCTTTTTGAAGATTGTTAGCAGTTTTCTTCTTGTTTTTTTTTTTAAATTGCATATACAGTGCCCTATTAATTGGCTAATGAATTTCAATCCTGTGGATTAATATCAGCAGGAAACCATACACATATTTTTTGGGGAAAATCAAACAAAAATCAATTCCAGGAAAACAAAATGTTTTCAACATTTTGGTTTAAGCAGTCAATAATTCAAAGTGAATAATAAGCATGATTAAACGTTATCTGTATTTTTATTTTTGTGGAGAGAAAAATTTTGTATGGAAAAAATATAATAACATGCAATTTCTTTTACCTTGTCCTCAGTTTGAAGAATAGTCTAAATAGTCATGTCATACCTTTTGAAATTGACTCATTTCTCATAATATTCAACTTTGCATTTATTTTCAGTCATATTACTTGATGTATATATAAAGTATTCTCCCACTAGTAGCTCTTTGTAGGAACTGAAATAAGAACTTTCAAGGTTAAATTTATTTGGTAATTTTATAACAAGTTCTCAATGATTCAAAGATAATGAAGTAGATACTGGGAAATAAGGGCTTTTGGGATTTATTTGGCTTCTCTTTCCTTTCCCCTTCTTCTTCTCCTCCCCCATTAAAAGTACCTGTAACACATATTTAACTATGTTTGAAGAAACCCTGAAAATATTAATGGAACACGTAGGCCTGAAATTCAATCATGAAATTCAGTGTTTCTAGTGGACTGTTATCTGCATTTAGCCCAAGCTCACAAAGTCAACAGAAATAGAGACAATGCTGTATAGTGGAAACCCTAGATTTGCAAATGTGACATAGTTCAAATATTACCATGATACTTAACTACCTTTTGGGACCTCTCAATTTCCTTAGCTATAAAATAGGGCTCATATTTTTTAAACCTCCTACCTTATAGGATTATTTTGAGGAAAACAAATTGTAAACTTTAAAATATTATATGATTTGAGGTATTACTCTTAATATTAATAGTAATAATGCTTATACAATACGTTAAGAAAATGCAGCATGCTATTTCAATTGACTAGATTTAGAGGTGTGAGATTAGTCTTCTTGTTATTATACAGTCATTCCATTCATGTCCAACTCTTTGTGATGCCATTTGGGGTTTTCTTGGCAGAGATATTTGAGTAGCTTTCCATTTCCTTCTCCAGCTCATTTTACAGATGATCTGAAACCAATAGCATTCAATGACTTGCCTAAGGTCACTCAGCTTCTAAGTGTCTGAAGCTAAATTTGAACTCAGGGAGATATTTTCCTGACTTCAGGCCTGACACTATCCATTGCTCCACCTATTTGCCCAAAGACTTGTTTAAACCCCTCATCCTTTTCATCATGTCACCACCATGAAGCATTTATATTGTTCTTGCTATGTGCCAGGCATTGCCCTAAGTACTTATTTTATATAGAGGTTAACTGAGGCCCAGAAATGTTAAGGGACGTATCTTAGGCCTGATGTCATACTGATCCTCCCTATTCCTCTCTCCATCCCCCCCACCCCCCCAGAGTAGTTCCCCTCCCCAACCAGTCTGAGTCTTTGTAACCTCATTTGGAGTTTTCTTGGCAAAGATACTAGAGTGATTTGACATTTCCTCCTCCAACTCATTTTACATATGAGGAACTGAGGCAAACAGGATTAGGTGATTTGTCCAGGGTCACACAACTAGTAAGTGTCAGAAGCTGTCTTTGAACTTCAAAAGATGAGTCTTCCTGATTCCAGGCCCAGCAGTGTATTCACTGTACCACAAAGGTGCATCCACTGAAGCTCATGAACTTTAGGGGAGCTCCTCTGTGTTCTTATTTGGAACCAATTTACTTCCCCATTACATTTTTTTTTAGGAAGTAGTAGGAGTTTTTTTTGTTTGTTTGGGTTTTTTGAGGGGCAATGGGGGTTAAGTGACTTGCCCAGGGTCATACATCTATTAAGTGTCAAGTGCCTGAGGCCAGATTTGAACTCAGGTACTCCTGAATCCAGGACCAGTGCTTTATCCACTGCACCACCTAGCTACCCCTGGAACCAATTTACTTTCTTTTTTTGTTTGTTGTTGTTGTTGTTTTTTGTTTTTTTCAGGGGTAGGGCAATGAGGGTTAAGTGACTTGCCCAGGGTCACACAGCTAGTAAGTATCAAGTGTGTGAGGCTGGATTTGAACTCAAGTCCTCCTGAATCCAGGGCCAGTGCTTTATCCACTGTGCCACTTAGCTGCCCCCATGAACCAATTTACTTTCATGCACAATTCTAATAAGCTTCACTGTTGGATTTCAAAATACATTAGAAGCAAAGACAAAAAATGAGGGCACAAAGAGGCAAGGATGAAGACATACTCCAGAAGGCAGGCATTCTGATAGTAGCAAAAAGTAGCAGTTGACTTAAAATGAATGCAGAGGTGTTATAAAATCTACAATAAGAGATACCTACCTGCAAAGCCTAGCACCCTGAAGCCATTCATAGAAGGTCAGAATACCCCATATATCTCAATGGACTGTGATAATTGCATTGAAACAATGAACAATATTGAACATTTATAACAATGATGGTGAATAATCAAAATAAGTTTAAATTATGTTGATTATTTTAAGAGGACAGGAGAGATATGTGATACAGTTGAGAATAAAAACAAGCATTAATTTTTAAGGTTCTTCAATTTAAATAATAAACTTCAGTAATGAGAAGACCTGGGTTTAAATGTTGCCTTGGAAATTTGCTAGCTGTGTGACCGAGGGGAAGTCCCTTTGATTCTCTGAGTCTCATCAATAAAGCAGGCATGATGATACCTGGAAGAGTGGTATCATAGAATTGCCATGAAGTTCAGAAAAAATAATGGATGTAAAATATTTTGCAAACTTAAGCTACACAAATGGCATTATTATCATAAAGAATACTCACTTATGTGGAACAACTAATGACCTGATGATGTCATATAAGTGGTATACTAATATACACAGAAATAAACAGAGTCATGTCTGGCCTCTAAAGAAAGCTGAAAGTTCAATATGACCAAAAGCTACTAGCTAGTAAAGGGTTGATAAGCTCTCCATTGCTGTGAATTGGTAGCAATATTAAGTTGGATGGCACGAAGATTAAAAGCTAGCAGTTGGATCATTGTTTTGCTTATCAAAATGGTGAGGTCCTGAGGAAGCAATTCTGACAATTGGATTTCATAGTTCCATATGGAAAATCCTTCTTACTGTTTTCTAAACAATATTTTCTGGTTTTTGCATAAAAGAAGTGAGGGATTGCAGGACACTGAATAAAGAACATTGACAATGGAGTCAGAGAAGTTGGATTTAAATGCTGCATCTGACATATTTACAGAGTGACCTGTAAGTCATTTAAACTCTTTAGACCTCAGTTTCCACATCTATAAAATGAGGAAATAAGACTCAATAGCCTCTGGAGTCTCTCTTAGTTTTAGTTTTATAATTTTATTTTATTATGATCCAAAACCCACATTACTCCCTCCTTTATATCAATGTTTTAAAAAGTTAGGAACTATCAGGCTAATTGAGAACAACAGAAAATCTCCAAGATCTTAGAATTCATTTGGGAAGATAAAGATAGAATAGCAGGATAAGTGCCTATGAGAACATCAGTCACAGCCATATGAAAATGCCTTTTACAAAAAAAAAAAAATGTTACTATGTGGATGAATATAGACTGGAGATGTGGATGCAGTCAGGAGCACTGATTTTCCTTTGGAAGCCTGTGTGCTGCGTTGATGCTGTGGGACCTGTAGGTAAAGTCTCTGGTAAAGTATGAAAAATGTTTTCTCTCAGTTTGAAGTGCCCTTGTTTACGGTAGTAAAAGCTATGAGTTCAGGTGTCATTCTAATATTTGTGTTTAGAGGTGACATATGGTGACATATGTAGTATATGTCCCATTAGGGGTGCTGGAGAATTGGCTAGCCCTAATCATGCTGCATGTGAACAGATCACATATTCCTTAGGAACTGAGTAGTGTGGGTGTTAGTTGAAGTCATGGATTACAAAGGTTCTCCAATGTTTTGACATAATTAATTTTCTTATCCATTCCAGGAAAGACACTATTTTCATTATTTTTTAAAAGTTGTGAACCTGATCCTTTGCTTTGGGCTCCAGAAATCCCAAATTGAGACTTCTGGTTCTACTAGGGCAGGAGATGCTATTCACTTCTTTATAACTTTCCTGCAGCTTGGGCAGCTAGGTAGCACAGTGGATAGAGCACTGGACCTTGAGTCAGTAGGACCTGAGTTCAAATCCAGTTCAGACACTTGACACTTACTAGCTGTGTGACCCTGGGCAATTGGTTTAACCCTGATTGCCTCAAACATCCAGGGCCATTACTGCCATTTCTTCTCTTCTCTCTCTCTCTCTCTCTCTCCCTCCCTCCCTCCCTCCCTCCCCACTGAACTTCACTACAAGTCATGACATCATCTCCGGATGTCATGGTCTTCTTTGAGAATGAAGGACAAACAACAACAACATTTCCTACAGAGAATTTACTTGAGATAAGAAAGAAATGAATTATTTCACAGTATGACTGAGGAATGTTGAGGTATTTGATATTCTTTACAATTTCTTTGACCACTTTACAGAGTTGTTTGTATGATGTTTTTTAGAAACTGCCTCCTTCCATCCCTTGTTTTGGTCCCATAATGTGGGAGTATATATGTATGCATGTATATACACCCAAAGTCACATATATGTAGATGATCCAGTTTTCCATGCACTTCAAATACTCTGGCACTTTAAAAATGTAACAATTGATATTGTAGATATGATGGAAATAATTCAAGATGACATTTCAAAGCCAGTTTACTGCAGTTTAGAACATCTATTTTAGATAGCTGAATGTAGGGCATCCTTAGTTCAAATTCTATGACAAAGGAAAAATGGCTAATGTAGATGAGGAGGTAAACTGTTTTCTGTGATTGACAAAATTGAGGAGGATATCAGCTGGGAGAAAAAAAATCAATTTGCTTTTAAAATATATAGAGAGATTGTTTCTATGATACCTACAGCCTATTATGACAATGCAAAAAGATCTACCTATGGTTTTGACAATGCACAAAATTCTTGGGGAGGAAGTCCCCCCCAATTAATGGAGTTTTCAATGAATCTATAATTTAGCAGATAAATCCTAGGGAATTTTCTGTGACACATGAAGGTTGAATTACTGGCCCAGGCTCACACAGCTAACAGAAAGTCAGAGACTGGATTTGAACCTAGTTCTTCCCTTCATCAAACTCTGAGTTATTAAAAATTAAAAGTAAAATATACAATTACCACAAATTGCAAGAGGATTTTACGACAACCCCATATGGCTATATTCACTTAAACAATAAAAACTAATTTTTGCTATATTTAGCTTGTGGGCACATTCTTTTCAGTCCTTGGAAACAATGAAGATCAAGTTGTCCTTACATACTACAAAACATGATAAAAACATCCTGAAATATTAAACTCCTTAAAAGAAATGCTTGGGGCAGCTAGGTGGCACAGTGGATAGAGCACTGGCCCTGGATTCAGGAGGACCTGAGTTCAAATGAGGCCTCAGACACTTAACACTTACTAGCTGTGTGACCCTGAGCAAGTCACTTAACCCCAATTGCCTCACAAAAAAAAAAAAAAAGAAATGATGCTTTGACTTCCTTCTCACCTTGCTCATTACACATTACTTCCTATTTCATTAGGAAGTTGGACCTTATGATGGATTACTTTTTCAAGCTGGGAATCTTGACCTAGGCTCCATTACCTTTAAATATATACATGTCTTTAAATATATTACATATACACACATACATACATACATACATATATAAGTGTACTCACACAAACCTATTTCCGTATAACTGGTTTCCTTTGTAATCCTAGGCATTTTATTGTATCTATTAAAAAAAAGGTTATTCTGAGAAGGGGTCAATTGACCATCCCCAGGGTCCATATCTCTCTTTCTCTCTCTCTCATGTGCACGTGCTACTCTGTGTATAGATAATAAACTTTGAGTATGTCTTGTATATAATTCTACATGTACATGTTGCCTCTCCTATGTGAAAGGAAACATCTTGATGGCATAAATAGTTTTTATTTATTTTTTTATTTGCGTCCCCAGTGCTTCCTTCAAGTTCCAGCTATAATCCCATCTTTTATGAGGAGTCTTACCTGATCTTCTGTAATGTTACTGCCTTCACTCTATTGATTATCGTCAATTTATCCTGTATATAACTTGTTTGCCAATCGTTGTTAGTGTGTCGTTTCTCCCATTAGTCTCTGAGCTGTTGAGGGGCAGGCACTGTCTTTTGCTTTTATTTGTAGGTCCAGCACTTGACTTAGTGTTTGTCACATAGTAGGCACTGAATAAATGCTTATTGCCTGTCTGCAATATAGACACTGTCAGTAACTGTGTATTTCATGACTGATTGACTGGTTGTATCTATCTAAATGCTCAATGACATTTTAAAAAGTGAATTAAAATAATCAGATTTTGAATTTTAATAATTTTTGACATGATAATTGGAGGTAACCTTGAGTGCCACAAAAGGGAGGTTGAGAGAATAATAGCCCAATTATGTCACCCTAGTTATCACCTTAAGGATAGACAACAGTGGAGATATTTAAGATCCATATTTAGTTATGAGCCACTTGGATATATTATTGTTGGACTCAGGCCAGCATAATCCTTTCTGGGCCCCTCTGCAATGAAGCAAATATAGCAAAAGCCATTTGCTAATATTTTCAAGAGCTCAATCTTTAATCTATTATGTATTTTATTTCCCCACTTGTACTATTCTTTTGGGGGCAGAGAGGATTTATATCATTTTTTTTCCCTATCTTTTTATTATTCCATTTAGACTTTTAGATATTGAAAGACCATAATACAATAGAAGGAGCTTCAGATTTGGAGTCTGAAGACCTGGGTTTAAATCTCATCACTATTGCTTAACACCTAAGAGACTGAGCAATTTTTTTTCTTATTTCCCTAGGCCTCAGTTTACTGTAATGTGAATTGGAATACATGATCTCTAAGGCCCTTTCCAATATAAATCTATGATCCTTTGATTACATGAATCTATTATATAGGAAAGTTTTATACCATTTAATGTATTCATTCATATACTCTGACCCAGTGGGCTCAAGGGAACAGGTTAATACAAACTCATGCAAGGCAATCCTACACAGGTTACTTGAAGGTTAGAGAACTAGTTCTTCTCAGATTCCACCAAAAAGAGAGCAATAAACAGACCAGTTTTGCTTCCATGCAATTTTTTTTTTTTATGCTGAGAAATGGGGGTTAAGTGATTTGCCCAGGGTCACACAGCTAATAAGTGTCAAGTGTCTGAGGCCGGATTTGAACTCAGGTACTCCTGAATCCAGGGCCAGTGTTCCATCCACTGTGCCACCTAGCTGCCCCTATGTAAATTTTAAGATTGACTGTTGGGTGAACTAGAATGAGTTAATTGAGGAGAATGGTTACTTGTTTATGGTTGTTTCATTAAAATGCCATAATTCTAGAACTTGTAAACATATAAATAATAAACACATCTATACTAGATTTATATTCCAACATTTTTCTATGTTCTTGGCTGTTTTTGGACTCATCTTTCCTTTACATTGAGCTTCAGCTAAACTGAAATATTTCTTCTTCCATAACCCACCTAGAATTAATTCCTTTCTTAAATGACTGCCACAGTTTCTGTACATGTTCTCCTGACATTATGAGTTAACAAGTAAAATTTCAAGCTAGGCAGCACCTACCACCCACTCTTTTCCCTTCACTCCATCAGTGATGCTGCTGCAGTTTTCCTTTTTTTTATGGTTGCTTAAAGACCATGTTCTTATTAAATTCACAGATTCTGCATTGCTTTCATATAATTGGTATACTTCTCATTTTTAAAAACTCTCCTATCTATGCACCAGTACTTATTTAGTCCACCACAACATCTTTAGCTATTGATCTTTTTGTCTTCAATATGCCTCCTATCTTTATCTAGTCACTCTCAGTTGATTTGTGACTTCTTTCACAATTCCTGAAAAAGCTGTTTTTCAATTAACATATATCCACCCCATCTAATAATAAGAAAAACCATGAAAACTCACACATGCACACACCTATTCACTAAAGAATGCTACTTAGAAAGGTTTTTAATCACCACATGCTTGTTCTGAATTTCATTGTTCTGCATCATATCATGCTGCTAGATTATAAGCTCCACGGGGCAAAGTCTTTGTTTGCTGTGCCCTGACTATTGTTCAATGTAGTGCAAATTGATAGCTATATAGGAAAAAATCCCCACAAACAATGACTTTTTCCATGTATTTCCATTTTAATTGTCAAATGGGACCGTTAAAAATAAAGCATAATTCATACTTCATGAACTGAGTATATAGTCTTTAAAATTACTAAAATAAACCAAACAAATCCTAAGGGTTAAGTGTTTTTTTTTTTAATCTTTCTGTCTCTGTCAGTCTCTCTGTCTCTGTCTCTGTCTGTCTCTCTCTATCTCCCTCCTTCTCTCTCCTCTTTCCCCCTCCCCTCTACTTTGCTTTTCCTTCCTTCCTTCTTTGTCATTTCTCCCCTAAAATGAATTCAAAGCCTAAGTTTATACCCTTATTTCATTGGACTTAGGGAGAAATATCTGGGCACGGAACTTGTATCTGGAAATTACTGACACTGCAAACACTGTGCCTCCAAAAGGGAGATATATAAAAGGTATTTCACGATACAGTTTGTACTGACAGCACTATTCTAAAGCAAAGACTATATAGCCAGCATCATGCATAGTCTTCATCCATATAGCCATCTCTGGCTTTTTTACATATTTCTGTGCATATACATATTTATACAGACATAGATATATACTTATAGATGTTCCCATAAATAATTTCTATTAATTTCAGAAAATTAAAAATAGCAATTATAGAAATTCTTCAGTTGCCCAGTTTAACTATTTACCTACCACTACCATAGTAAAAATCTGGTGAAAGTATATCATTATTTTTTGGATTTCATAACTTACAAACTAGAGTTTTTATTCAGTGGTCACATTTTTACACAGATTTTAGAAATTATGGATATTTCCATCTATATCTCTGTACATATTAATATGAGCATAATCCCAAAAAATACTATTTAATAAACGGACTCAAGTAAACATTCAAGGCTTTTCCAATATCACTTACAAATAGAGTGTATTTTAAACCCCATTATGGCTAGTGACCTTGGGAAATATGTTTTAGGATTTTATGTTTAAATGTGGATTTTAAGAGGAAACCTGGTTTAGTGAGAATACACAAGATTAGAAGTGAAGTCAAACTAGGTTTTAGTCCTCCTGCCAATCAAATAAATGTGTGCCCTTAAGCAAGTTGCTTCACCTTTCTTGGGCTCAGTATTCACCTCTGTAAAATGAGGCAACTGGCCTAAATGATCTCTAAGGTCCTTTCATGCTATAAAATTCGGATCCTACAAGTTGTGTTTACTTGTGGTTTATTTTATTTTGTTTTCCCCAGGTCTTCTTAGCAGCTGTAAGGGATGAATTAAGCTTGCTTACATGAAAGCACATACACACTTCATTGTTTCTGTGAGATCTATAACTCAGGGATGATTTCCCAACTGCACATCAACACATTTACGAAGATGCAGAAAAAAGCTTCCCTGAGCAAGGGTGGGGGTAGGGAGCTGTAATAAGTAGCAGTGTTTGACACAAAGATTAAATTAGGTCTCTTAAGACCAGTGAATCTCTAAATAACTACCCCTGGCATGTCCCATAAACCCCTGGAGGTTCAAATAAATTGTTGCTAAGTTGATACTGTTGTTGTTTTTCACACCGGCTAATGGATGCTAATTCAGAAAGCAAATAGCTACGGAGGTATTAAGCTTCTCCAACAACTATTGTAACTATTTCGGGACCTTACCTTGCTTACAAATTTATTTCATACTAAGTTATTTCCATTCATTTTTTTTTCAAAGAATTTTATATAACTTGCCCTTACCTATTTTACATATATGGCATTTTTCTTAGCATTAAAGTGATGTATTTAGAAAGGTTTCTTTAAAAGCCATTCTGAAGAACAGCCTGCCACACTCTCCTAGTTGTTGCTAGAGATGCACTGATGCTTGTTTTAATGTGGCTTTTCTAACAGCTTGTTGAGATAGGGAGCAGTGGAAAAGTGTAAACATTATTAAAAATAGTTTATGGTGCCAAGTGAAATGAAGCAAATGCCAACAATTCTCCAAAAGTAGCATAAAGTTCACAGAGAATGTGTACTGCAGTATTTATACTCTCTCTTTACTACTACTCATTAAGATTCACACACTATCCATGTGATCTCTTCAGTTGAGTTCCAGTTACCTCTGTCTAGGAAATAACAGGCATAGCCTTTGAAAAAATTCATCAAAGCCAAATTGGTAAGACTCAGTTGGTCAGTCAATTATTATTTTGCTTTGAGATATTAGGTTAACATATTCTTTCAGTTTTCTACTTATGAAAAGAACTACTTGCTTAAACAAGGTTATGATTATGAAGGCTAGTCCTCACCACCACCACATTAATAGAATTTTAAAGAAATGCAACAAAGCAACAAAAAAGCAAAAAAAAAAAAAAAGAATATGATTGCAAATCCAACCTCAGACAAGCTTAAGGTAAGAAAAAAAATAAATAGCAGCATGTTTTCTGGTTCCTGTGAAAGGAGGAGAAACATAAGGATTTCTGAAAAAGCAGAGCACTTTAAATATTATCACTGTCCCAGTAATTTGTAACACTAGCTGCTTTCTGGTAATAGGAGAACTGAGCCACAGTACCCTCTGAGACAATAGGCAATGCCTAAATCCTTGGCATTCTCTATTTGAATACTTTGCACAAAGCCCAGTTGAAGAAACATTGAACCTTTGTTTCTGCTAACCACGAATTTCAATTTGTGCCCTCTGGCCTCTGGGAGGGTTGAAGTTATTGTATAGAGCAAGCAAGAATTCATCCTTTTGCAGGGCATGGGAAGTGTCAGAGGTTGTTTTCCTTGTCAACGGGATTCATGTTTGCCCCCTCCAAGGAGAATAACCTTGCTTGAAAGCTGGTTTCTCATTGTTCAAATTGGTTTCCTCAGTGTTAATCCAGTGGTGAGCACTAATAGACAGTGACTGGAGGTGATTGAGCTATTTTGGTTCTTCCCTTCTTGCCATAGGATCCAAGAGATAAAAGAAAATTCCTGAGGTAGCAGATTACAAGTTTGGATAGCTCATTATAAAATCTCCACAGAGAAATAGGAAATCTTGCTCTCTGCATTTTTTTAACGCTTCTTCATTTTTAAAACTAAAGGCATAGCTGTTCTAATTTACTACATATGTATCCATCATATTCTGCTATCACTAGCTAAAATAATGAGATAGAGTGGAAGGTAACTTGATTATATGTTTCTTGAGGGCAGGGACCAAGTTACAAACTTTTGTAGTCTCCATAGTACACAGTCCAGTGCTGGACATTAAGTATGAACTCAATAAGTATTTGCTGATTGATAAAGTTCAGGGTTTGAGAGACTGAATACCTTACTATCCCATGGAATGACTATGTCATTTTGTAGGAATCATATTATCTTCTTATTAATCCATCAACATATATTTATTACACTGGCACAAGTCTAGATCCTATTGGAAATAAAGAGAAGCAGAAAATTGGGCCCCAACTCTTAAGAAAGTTATAATCAAGTTAAAGACATAAATCCATTAACTTTAAATAACATTATAATAGTTAAATAACAGTATCTTTGTTCCTGTTCTATTTCTTCAAAAGTTGTAAATATATTTATCTAATCACATGCTGTAATCCCTGAGTACAAAGTAAATTCCTACTCCAATTGGGACTCATTGATAGTTTGTCCTTTTTCCCCAGTGCTTTATTCATAGTAGGTGTGATTGTTGAAATAGAATAGATGACAAGAATAGATGTGCTAGGCCATATATCACATGATTCATTGTCAAATGAGTTCTGTTGAAAATAAATGGATTATTTCAAGAGGATGTTAAGATGTTAAGTGTCATGGGGTGCAGAGCACCCCAGAAGTTCTCTGGGGCACATCAAAGAATCTTCTCCTTGAGAAACTAAACCAGGGACCTAGAGAGATAAACCTGGAAAGATAGCGGATCCAAATCTGACAGAGCTAGCTTCGGATCTCCACCCTTCATTCTGGTCTCCCTAACCCCTGGGGAGATAAGTTTGGGTGTGGCTGTGGCCTTTGTGTCCAGAAGAGAGATCCATAGAGATCCTCACCCAATTCCTCCAGTCACTACCAGTGGGGGATGGTTCTCCCTCACTAAAGGAACTTTCCACAGGCAGATGGTCCACCCCCATCAGCCCCATATAAAAGTACCTGCAGGTCTCCTGCTTGAGGAGATTGGTACCTCTGAGCCATGAGCTTTGTGCTTATCTCCCCATGAGAAGTCCAAAGATTTCTTTCATGGTTTTCCTTCCCCCCCCTTCCCCCTAAATAAACTACCACCTTATTCTATCTGCTTTTGTGTGCAAGAGGTGTAATTCTTTAAAGAGGAATTCCTAAGAACACCAACCCCCTAACTAACTCCATACCCCATTTCCCCCCATATCATTTGGATGTTTAACTGTGGGTTAAAATTATCTGGGAAAACTTCATGGAAGAAGTGGGGCTACAGCTAGGACCTGAATGATGGACAGTACTTAGATTGATTGAAAAATTATTCCAAGTTGGGAGGAATAGCAAGGCAAAGGCAACAAGGCACCAGCAATGCAACATGTCTAAGAAATAAAAATGAGTTTCATTCTGATTCCTGAATTTTCCTGTTTGGGCAGTAATAATAATACTGCAACTTTTCTATGCATCTTGGTAGCATAGTAGATAGAATGCTAAATCTGGAGTCTGGAAGAGCTGAGCTCAAATCCATCCTCAGACACTCACTAGCTTTGGGACATTAGGCAAGTCCCTGAATCTGTGTATGCCTCAATTTTCTCATATGTAAAATGGAGATAATAATTAGGAACTACTTCCCAGGATTGTTGTAAGGATTAAATTATATAATATTTATAAAGAACCTTATAAACTTCAAAGCACAATATAATTGCTAGTTATTGTTGTAGCTGTTCTCTCATTCCTGAAGAGACAACCTGGGCTAGGTGCCACTGTGAGAGCCTCTAGGTAGACCAAGGGCAGCATAATGATACCAAGCAGCTGTAAAAGTATATTATGGAGTTGGATCAGGGACACTTATGGAGCAATGGAAGATGGAGAATGGTAGTTGAAAGAACACTGAAAACAAAACACACTTCACTGAGTACCTTTTGTAATATTAGTTTATTATGCTTCTCAAAACTGTATTTTCATAGATTAGACACATTTTTGTTGCTTTCACTTGATAACTACAAATTTACTGAGAACTTACTGATCCCCTCCCTAGGCAGGTGAATTTCCTGGGGCTGGCCTGTCTTTGTCAATTCCAGACTCTTGATTGATTTATGGACCTTCCCCCAAGCAAAACGATCCCCCCCCTTACTTCCATGTTATTATGTAAAAGGATCTGCCTACATCAAGTAGTTTCTATTTAGAGTTAAGTACTGTCTATTACTGGAGAAGTTCTATAGTTTCTTTTGTTAAAGATTCATTTACATTAAGTATTTAGTACATGATTCCCCGAGCAGTCTTTTGGTTCCCTTTTGTTCTGTTACCCCAAAAAACCCTTGTCCTGGGTTCCCATCTTTGGGTATTCCTATCACCTTGGTTTGTGATACCAGGAGTCATAGTTCTTCTGCCCCTTAAAGACCTTATTTCTTGTAATTTACAGGTTAGCACACTTGAATTTATTTTTAAGTCAGTCCATAAGCATTTATTCAGCACTTACTATATGGCAGGCATTGTGCTAAGTACTTGGGATACAAAAAGGTGAAAACAATCTCTGCCCTGGACAGGGTAAAACCAAATGTGTGGTTACTTTATTCATGTCCCCAGTGTGGGGAAAGCTATCTAGGGTTTACTTATAAATTAGAAGCTTTAGCACCAGTTTAGGCATTAAGCACTTATTAAAATATATTATAGGTTAGCAAAGAGAGAACAGGTATCTCTGAAAGAATAGGAAAGCCTAGCTAGGATCTATGGGAGAGAGAGGAGAAAAAACTGCCTCTACCTAGCAGACCCAGGCCACCAAGAGAGAGTTCCCATTTTCTCATGAGTGGAAGAGAGGCGGTCCCCACACACTACTCCAAGCTAATTGGCTGGTAACATTCAAATCCATTGATTGATGTAACTTGAAGAAGGCGGTCCATGGACAGAAAGTGCAGAGGTCAAAGTTCAGATCTTCTATCTGGAACAAGGCTTTGTGAGGTAACTTCCTGATGCTGGAGGGGGGTGGCCTGGTAGACTGGTAAAAACATTCTCACAGCCCTCAAGGAGTTCATAGTTTAATAGGGAAGACAACATGAAAACAGGTAAGTAAAACAAGATATATAAATGATTAACTGGGCCTAATCAAAAGAGGAAAGGGACTGGCATTAAGGGGGAATCGGGAAAAGTTTCTCATTTAATTATGGTTCTCAGCTGGGACATGAAAAAAGCTAGAAGATCCAGGAGACAGAAATGAGGAGTGAGAGAATTATGGTATGGTCATTTTTAAATACACTTCCACTGAATACTCCCATGTAAACAAACAAACAAACAAAAAACATACTACAGGAAGAGTTTCCCAACTCCTCTTAATTCCAGTATATTTCCTCTCTTAAACATCTCCCATTTATCCTATATATAACTTGATTCGTATTTGTATGGTGTCTCCCCCTATTAGATTGTAAGTTCTGTGAAGTCAGAAACTTTTACCTCTTTTTGTATCCTACTGCTTAACAGAGTGTCTGGCATAAAGTGGGCACTTACTAAATACTTATTGATTAAGTTAAACCAATGAATATAGCAACATTTCATAGCTGTCTTCTACTGCCTCTATACAAATAGAAAGGAAGGGTATTTCATCATCTATTCTCCTGGAGCAAGATTGAACATTGTAGTTACTCATAACTCAGCCCTTCCCAATTTGACTGGGTTGCCACTAAAATGGATCACAACTTGACTGAGGTTAACATTCATGGATCTAGGGCTGTAAGGTATCCTTTAATCCAATCATAAGATGTTACTAGCATTGTCATCTGTGGCCACCCAAAGACTATAATCTTCTCTAATTGATTAAAGACTTATTCACACATTGTGATGCAGAAGGTAAATTCCTTAACACCCATTTTACATTCTGTGATTAGAATTGTCATTTGATAAAGGAATTAGGGCTCAAAACTTAACCATTCCTGTACACCAATTCTGTGACTACATCCAATAAAAAAGCACCTCCTTTGATTATATTAATTGAAGTAGGGGTGTCTCTCCACCACACAGACCTTACACTTTTATAAAATGATACAAAGTGAAGTAATCTGGGCCAGGAGAGCAATACACTCAATGCCTATAATAAAAGAAGTGAAAACAACACTGAAAAGTAACTGAATTCTGGGGCAGCTAGGTGGCGCAGTGGATAGACCACTGACCCTGGATTCAGGAGGACCTGAGTTCAAATATGACCTCAGATACTTGACAATTACTAGCCGTGTGACCCTGAGCAAGTCACTTAACCCCAATTGCCTCACCCCACAAAAAAAAGTAACTGGGTGGTTGGTTCAGTGTATAGAAGTCATGAAGACCTGAGTTTACATCTGGCCTCAGACACTCACTAGTAAGGAAAATTAATTTTAATACTGCTTCATTTGTTTATTAATATTAATTTGTGATATTCCCTTCTCTATTTAAAATCCCTACTTTTTAGTATAGCTCACATAGAAAAATGCTTCTAGGAATTTGCTGAGGAATGTGGTCCCACTCCAGCCCCTCCCAAGGCCTGGTCTGAGCCTCTCTGTTTATCCCATAAAGAGAAGCCAGACTTAACTTGTCCATGCTACCGAGGGTTATCCTTGTGTATTTGCTTTTCTAATTAAAAGTTTGGAGCTACCTGGCCTACACAGGAGAAAGTTAGCCAGAGAATTCCTGTCTGGGGTGGCTTTCCTTCCTCAGATTGCTAGAGGCATATGACAAGGTCACATTTTCAGTCCTCCAACAGGGAAGAGCTGAGAGCTTTTAGCCCACCTCTTCATTAAACATCTACCAATTACAGTTGTCTTTTGCTTGTCAGGGGAAGTCCTAGGAATTTGCTGTCAGGAAGTAAAACCTGAACATATACTAGCCTGTGATATCCTCAAAGCATCATTGGTCAATAAGAGAAACAACTGACATTGGATTATTGATTACTTGCAAGCCTTATTAATAAACCAATAAATCATACTGAGAATTTTGTCCCTCGGAATTTTATTTGTGATACTGTGTGACCCAGGGCAAGTCACTTAATCTCTGTTTTGATTAATCCACTGGAAAAAGAAATGGCAAATCATTTCAGTACCTTTGCCAAGAAACCCCATGGACAGGATTAGCATGCTATAGGCCATGAGGTTATGAAGATTCAGACACAACTGAACAATATTAATATATCATAATTTGTTCAAGAATTACTCAATTTGTAATATTCCACTTTGTTTTCAAGATTATTTTACACCAAATTATTATATTGTGTTATATATAAGAAAATTTTAATTTTCACTCCATTAATATGATTTGCATATGTATACATACAAATTCATAGTAATGGGTCAAAGGGTATGAACAATTTACTGATTTTTCTTGAAAAAGTCTAAAATGTTTTTGAGAATATTTACACTCATTTGAAACAGCCACTGATTTTTTCATGAAGGATTAAGACCTTGAAAGTGGACTAGTTAGGGATATTGGGCTTAACAATGGAGTCCAAAATTTTTTTCATGATTTATGTACAATTAAAAACTATTTAACCTTTTTCTTTCTTACATCTAGACATTAATTGAGGTCTACCATCTTGCATCTAGGAAAAAGTTAGGGGTGAATTATTGCAAATCTGTCTTTGCTGCTGGAATAACAACTCAAAAGGCACATTCTATTGAAAGAAAATAACTAGCTTCATTGTCACATAGAAAAGATGATTCATTATTGTTCTGTGACCTCACTTCTCATGTTCTACTTCTACAGGAAACACACACACACCAAAAAAACACCCCCATATTCTTCAAAGACAAAAAGAAAAAAAATCTATATTGGCTAATTGGCTATGATGGAGGAGGCTAAAAAGGTTAACTGATAACCCCAGTTTCTTTTCTTATATGTGGGGAGATATGTACAACTTCTCATTCTTTGTACAAATTAGAAACATTTATGATGACAGTCTAGGCTCTGATCTTCAGGTTGGAGATTCAGGAACAGATTTTAAATATAACATGCCCTATTCCTGGCTTTTGGTCACATATTAGAGCTTGTAGTAAATACCCTTTTGGAAGATTAGCCTGTGGAGATAGATGAGAATGGTAGAGCCTAGGGTAATATAGGCCCAGTAGAAGAGGCTTGGAGGAAGTAAGACCTAGGTTTACATGTTATTTCTGCTGCTTACTAACTTTTTGACCTTGGGGAAATGAGTCATTCTCTCTACCTCATATAACTCCCTGGGTCTAGACTACTAAATCATAATGGTTGGGATTTGTATTGGTGCTCTTTTCCTTCACTTGAGAAATTACAAATTCTTCACTTCTCTACTAGCACAAGTCATTGAAACATAAATGTTACTGCCCCAACCTCTGTTCATGATGATGCTTGTAGTAAGGGACTATAATGCTGGAACAAAAACATCATGGTAATTATTCAGGGATTTATAAAGCAGATTAAATAGCTGCCTGTAGGGCATAATCTCCGGAGATCTGGAAAGCCCCCCTTACCCCAACACCCCTCACTTAAAAAAATACCTACCTGAGTTCAGTAATGCCTTAAATTTCACCACTAGAAATAGATTCATTTGTCTTAATGTATTAGTTATGGCTTTTCCATCATGTGAGGTATATATAACATGGATTGATATCAGATACAAGAGAGCTTTCTAAAGTTGAACATAACACAAACTTATTGAGTAGGCCTCACTAGCCCAAGCAGAGATTTTTTATCACATTGATATCACATAAACACTTCCCCATGTACTCTGACCATGCTGCCACTGAGAGGTCTCCTAGCCTTTTCATTCCCACTTGTTTCACCTATGAAAGATGAAATGCAAAGTAAAACCTGGATCACTTACCATGAAGCTTGATGAATATTATTACTATTTCAGTTTTTCTAAGCTTTATCATAGATCTTAAATTGTTAAACCTCTCTGTGGATAGAAAAATGTCTTTTCAACTGTGTAACTTGAAAATCTAGGCTTTCATTTGGAAAATTCTACTAGCAATCAAATCATGACAAAAAACATGTATTAAAGACCTTTTATGTGCCAGAAACTGTGCCAAATACTGGAGCTATGGAGAAAAAAATGTTCCTACTCTCAAGGAGCTCCCATTGTAAAAAAGGGAAAGAATATGGAAATATCTGTTATGGACCCAGAGTACCTCAGCAGTTTTCTGGGGGAAATCAAGGAACCTTTTCCTTGAGAAACTAAACCAAAGGACAGACACACCTAAAGAGATAAGTGTCACTTGATCTGGACTGAATTAGCTCCAGGACAACTACCCTTCATTTCAGTCTCCCTCTCCCCTTCAGGAGATAAGGCTATTGGGCATGGCTGCTTCCAAAGTGGCTTTAGAGGACAGAACAAGGGCCCCTCACCAGACTGCTTCCAACCCACCACCCAATAAGTAAACTTTCCACAGTCAGATGATCACCCCATCAGACAACCATGGCCCTCTATAAAAGTATCTGCCTCTCTCCTGCTCAAGGAGAAGGGTACCTCAGAGAGCCACGCCTCTGTGCCATGCCTTCTCCCCAAGAGAAGTTCAAGGATTTCTCTCTTGGTTTCCTTTCCCTAGCATCTAGATAAACTACTATTTTACTCTAATGGGATTTGTGTGCAAGAGGGTATAATTCTTTAAAGAGGAATTCCTAAGGACCTCTACCCCAAACTGCCACATATTTCCTCCATAACATATCCAAGCAACTACATCCAAGGAAGACATTAACTTGATTTTTCAATGGTATACACACATATGTATATACACATATAAAGCAACAACATAGAAATAAGATATATCTGCAAGCAATTACATACAAACAAGATATATATATATATACATATATATATATACATATGCATATTTTTCAAACTTCAATTTCTACAATTTCATACATATATGTGCGTATGCATTCATATTCATATATACATATGAAATTGGGGAAGTATTATGGAGAATTGCCCCCATGTTCTTCAAGTAAAATTAAATTTCACCTTTAAATTGATGTACAAATGTGGGATATCTAAAGTAATGGAACTATAATTACTGATTTCTGAGGTATTTATCTAGCTTATTTTAATATAAATGGATACCATTGAAAAAACAAGTTAATGTTTAGAAAGGTTATTAAAAATGAACAAGGGCAGCTAGGTGGCAGAGAGGATAAAGCACTGGCCTCAGATTCAGGAGGACTTGAGTTCAAATCCAGCCTCAGACACTTGACACTAGCTGTGTGACCCTGGGCAAGTCACTTAACCCTCATTGCCCCCCCCCCCACACAAAGTGAATAAGAATGAAAATTTGACCATGAAAAATTGCAGAGGCATTAGCAACAATATAATTTCATAAAAACAGAAATGATATTTGGGAGAGAAGTGAGTTTCCAGCCACCTCTTCCACCTTGAAGACATTTAAAGAAATGTCTCAATAAAACTCTCCTGGAAATTCCTTCAGTACATTCCATCAATTGCATATGGAATATTTATATGGCCTCATAGCTTTCCAGATAAATAAAGAAATCAATTTTTGTCACTTTTGTTTTCATAATTATGATATTTTTCACTAGCATGCCTTTTTTCTTTTCTTTTTCTTCATGCAGGGCAATGAGGGTTAAGTGACTTGCCCAGGGTCACACAGCTAGTAAAGGCCAAGGGTCTGAGGCTGGATTTGAACTCAGGTCCTCCTGAATCCAGGGCTGGTGCTTTATCCACTGTGCCACCTAGCTGCCCTTCATGCCTTTTTGCAATAAATTTATTTTAATGCTTTAGTGATATCAACATTTATTGATTTTAACATGGTAATGAACTTGATGCAGCCTAGTGACAAATTTGATTAGTCATAACACACTGGGAGAAAATTGTTGTTTGTCCTTTGTTTTTGAAGAGAACCAATGACATCACAAGATGATATCTTGACTTGGGCATGAATTGCATGTAAATGAGGCAGAGTTGCACAAAGTTGTTCATCTTACTTTCTTTTACAGTCATCAAAGTCCAGTGGCAAGACAGAAGTCAGGACAACTGGTGATGACCAGGATCCAGTGGATGACCTTGGCATCATTGATGTCTGATTGAGCTCTAGTCTCTCTATAACACCTGCTTCATGGCCATTGGAACACATTGTTCTTATCCACCCATTCCACAACCAGGGGAAGTCTTCACATGCTTGAGGTAGACATCCCCTTAAGTCACTAATGAGGTTTAGGACGATTAGTTACCCTCAACATGTTTTAGTTTATCTGAGAAGATGGTTTTACAAGGTTGTGGTTAGTGAGCATGCTATAGCTTTTTGGAGCCACAGGTGAGAGTTGAGTGAACACCAAATGTCGGATGAGTAGCCCTGAAAAGCTCTCAGCAAAACCTCAAAACAGAAATGCTAATCCTGCTGAACACCCCACATACCTCATGATGGGAAGAAGTTAGTGATTAAAAAAAGAGAATTTTCAGATTAGGATATTGAACCTAATATAAGATTAAATTTAATAATTAATTATACATGTATAGTATTTCTTGGGGCCTTAAAAATCAATTTCTCAAGTAATATGACATAGGAAAGTAATGACTTGATATAATTTAATCTGGAAAAGATCTATGGGCTATGGGGTTTTGTGGATTTCAAGTTCAATATGAGACTACTATGTGACATGGAAGTCTAAACCTTTGATGCCATTTTATGTTATGTTAGAAATCATAGTATACAAGATTAAGGTGGTGATAGTCCTACTACAGATCAAACCATTTCTAGAGTATTGTGTTGAATATTGAGGGTCATTATTTAGAAAAGAACATTGATGAGCTGAAAGATTCCAGGGTGGGGGCCCCCCATCTTTGGCTAAAATTAGAAAACCTCAGGCGCACCTTGCCCAGCTCCCTTCCCCCCAGGCACACAAGCCTTGGGCATGGCTTAGTATGCACAGAAAACCTCGGCATGCCCCAGGTACTTCCGCCCATTCTGGGCGCACCCTGCACAGGGGCTCTGTGCCTCAGATGGCCTAAGGGTGCCAGTGAATTAGTTTGGGGGTTGTGGGTGGTCATCCCTGGGTTCCCTGGGAGAGGTTTTTTAAGGGGGGTCAATAGAAAGATGAGGGAGGAGGAAGGAGAGCAAGTGAGAGAAGGGCACTGAGTGACTGAGGGGATGTTATGGAGAAAGGAGATGGGAGACAGGATGGTAGATGAGAGGGGAGAGACCCATAGAGAGGAAGCACAGGCAGTGGTGACAGCAGCCAGCCACACCCACAGGCAAGAGGCACAGGGAGATAGAAAGTCCATATATCAAGTTCATAGGTCATATATTTTGCTTTTCTTTGTCCTTATTTCTAAGTTTATTCTTATCAATAAACCCTGTTTTTTTCCTTTAATTGAAAGGAGGCTTTTTAATCCATTTATTGTTAGTTTGGGAGAAGCAGTTGGGGAGGAGACAGGCCCTTACAAATTGGCCCACACAGTGCTTAACGAACCTGGGGAATTTTTTAAAAATCCCCTTACAGATTGGAAGCTCCAGCCAGCTAGGAGTTTACAGACTGGCAAGATAAATAAAAGCTCACAAGGGGAGGCCAGAAGAACCTAAAATCCATGGCATATAAGGATCAGTTAAGGGAAGTCAGATATTTAGTTTGGAGAAAAGAAGACACAAGAGAAAAATGATCATCTCCTTTTTTTTTTTTAAACTGAAGGATTGTCATGTGGAAGAAAGAATAGATTTGCTGTATTTTGGTTCCAGAAAGCATAATTATGAACAATGAATGAAAGTAACAGAGGAATATTTAGGCTAGGTGCATGGACAAACTTTGTAACAGTGAATACTTTCTAAAATTAAAACACAGAAAGTTGGGAGGCATAGCTCCACATTGGATTTCTTGAAAAAAACAGGCTGGTATCTTATAAAGGAGATTCTCATTAGCTACATTTTGGACTAAATGATTCAATGATTCTGGAACTATCAGAAACTGTTTTTTATTCTCGACTTGATCTTTCTCAGACAAGTCTTCTCTTCAGGTGCTTGGCCTCTCTGCTGGTAAACCTATGACATCTGCCAGACCCCCTCCTGCTTGGACAGAACATCTCTTTCTGGTTTATCCTTATTCATTTTACTCTGTTGATGCCTGTGCCCTGACATGACCCTTACAGATGTGACATCCACTTTTTGGGACCTAATACGAAGTTCTAAATACCAAGATTATTATATCTAGGAATACAAAAGATGTATTTAAAAGAGATGAATCATTAAATTGAAAAAAGCTAAATTTGATGACTTTAAGGACAAATAATTCTCTACAACTAGAGTTACTATGTCCCATTTTTATCCTGTACTAGATTTCATCAGTTCTCATGATAATGAGTTTAATACTGTGGTGGAGTGTAGAATGCCAAGCATCATCCTCTGCTACTGTTAACAAATGGAGTTCTACCAGGTGTAAAAATTTCATGATGATACAATTTGAGGTTCCCAGTATATTTCAATAAATAGTGGGCAGTTTTAGGTGAATCTTTCCTAACAATCCTTAAAATTTAATTGAATTTTATTATAACTGAATGATGTCTTCACATCCAATAAGCTTCCATGACCCAATTCTCTGAAAATAAGTGAATGTATATATTTACAATAGGAAAAATGCTTCATGAAGTTTCATTCTAAATAGGTTAGTTAACAGTTTTCATTTCAATCGAAACATACATGATGAATTGTTGGGGTGAAAAGTTATATCTAATCTATCAAAAAAAGCTATGGATAACAACAGTGTAAGCATTTACATCATAAGACAGATACCTTGGTACAGTGAATAGAGTACTTGGATGTGGAGTCAGGAAGACCTGAGTTAAAATCTCCTTCCACTTGCTTTTTGATGGTAGGCAAGTTACTTAACCTCTTAGTCTTAGTTTACTTATCTGTAAAGTGGGGATAGTAATATCCCTGTACTCATAGGGTTATTGTGAGGATGATATGAGGTATATGTAAAGTGCTGTGTAAATACTAAAATGCTATGTAAATAATCATGCCAAAATATGGAAATAGTAAATGTTGGAGGAATTGTGGGAAGATAGGTAAAATAGTACATTGTTAATAAAGCTATGACTCAGATAAAGCATTTTGGAAAACAATTTGTCATCATACAAATAAAGTAACTTAAGTGTTCATACACTTTGACTCAGAGAATCTGCTACTAGGCATATACCCCAAGGAGGTCACTGATAAGAAGAAAGTTCCCATCTAAAGTAAAACACTTAGAGTAAACCATTATGTGGTAGTAAAGAATTGAAAACAAAGTAGATATCCATCAAAATTTGAAATGCCTAAGTAAATTCTCTTAGATGCATGTAATTAGATATTACTATGTGTTAAGAAATATGACCACAGGGAAGTATCTATATTTTAATGTCTTGATATCATTTAATCATTATAATTATATTGACTTGTATGAACATAGGCAGAGTAAAGTAAGAAGAGTGCAGAATACAATATGCATGACTACAATAATGCAAATAGAAAGAATAACCTCCACAAAGCAATTAAAATGGATGCTGTAACATTAAAAGAACAAAGATAGCTCCAAGGAAGAGACATGAGAAGAAAACCCCCTTCCTCTGCTTTAAAGGTGTTGTTAGATACATGATTGTGGAACATTGCATATGTTTTCAAATTATTTCAATGCATTAGTTCATTTTGATGATATTTTCTCTTCCTTGTTTTGATTTAAAAAAATTCTTTATCATATGCAATAGCTTTTGGGGCAGCTAGGTGGTGCAGTGGATATAGCACTGGTCCTGGAGTCAGGAGGACCTGAGTTCAAATCCAGCCTCAGACACTTAACACTTACTAGCTGTGTGACCCTGGGCAAGTCACTTAACCCTAATTGCCTCACCCAAAACAAAAACTAAAACAAAAAACCCCATATGCAATAGCTTGCTAGGAGGAGTGGGTTGGACATTGAGAAAAATTTAGGCAATTTTAAAACATCATACAAATTTATTTTTAAATGCCATATAAAATTTAGCTACTATTACAAATGATATTTTTTATGACATACTTTGCTTTGGTTCTTCTTCATAATTCCTTAACTGTTTTGTGTTAAAATGTAGTCACATTCTCTATGCCTTTCTTCATTTTACTGAGAGAAACTTTTTTAAAAATTCTTTAGTTACTATAGTGTTAAATGACCCAAAGACACAAAGACCACTAGTAGGAAGCTGATATTTAAATGTTGAGCTATTGTTTTCTGGCTATATTTTGAGTCATTAAAGGAGCTCTGCAAATCCCACAAAGTAATCATCCAACTCTCTAATTATGGACCTAAATAACCATCCATTTGCAATATGTTTTCATTTTTCTGTGTATACATTCATTTACATATGTTGACAGGCAAGTTCTAAAGACTGTCCATCTAACTGCACGTCATAATCTGAACAATAGATTTTTTCATTCTTTACTGTTTCTAGTGTGCATAATTAGGCCAAACTCTACTGAGTGCTTATGGAGTTTCTACGGTATTCTGGAGCTTGATACAACTAGCAGAATATCATCCACAAACATGAATATCTGAAGAATCTCAACATCAAGAGAAAATTCAGGGGACAGCTATGTGGCACAGTGGATAGAGCACTGGCCCTGGATTCAGGAGGACCTGAGTTCAAATCCGGCCTCAGACAGTTGACACTTACTAGCTGTGTTACCCTGGGCAAGTTACTTAACCCTCATTGCCCTGCAAAAAAAAAAAAAAAAAAGAAAGAGAATATTCCACTTCAGCTTGAATGATGTCCTACATCTCTTCCATGACAGGGACAAATACCTTTGACAAGCATATATCTCAATTTTATATTTTTCCTGATATCAAATGAATGAAGAATGTACATTGTATAGATTATTTTATAAAAACAACAATAAACAGTTAACACACAGCCTCCTGAATCAGTTAACCACTGTACATTTTGTGCAAATACTTCAGGTGTTCAATGATCTGGACATAGGGTTGACTATGAGGAAGACATTGGTTTTGATTGTATTTGGGACCTGCACAGAACTTTCCATGGTCCCAAACACCAAAAATATCTTAGTGATATAATATGACTTAGAATCATGAAATGTCAAAGCCTACAAGGAATCAGAAATGTTTGTAACCCAAAGGGAAATAGAGAAATGCATGATAAGTATAGGTAAGCAAAATCATGTTAGCATCTGAATTGTACAACTAAAGTAATTTAAAAGATATCAACATGGGCATTTGTGGCTAAAAAATTAAGACTAGTCTTCTAAGGAGTTAGTGGAAACAGATGTACAAATCAATTATTATAATTTTGTTCATGAATTATTAAAAGTTTCCAAAGAAGGGGCAGCTAGGGCCACAGTGGATAGAGCACCAGCCCTGGAGTCAGGAGTACCTGAGTTCAAATCCAGCCTCAGACACTTAACACTTACTAGCTGTGTGACCCTGGGCAAGTCATTTAACCCCAATTGCCTCACTTTAAAAAAGACAAAAAGTTCCCAATAAGACTACCATCAAGGTATACTGATATGTTGGGAATGATTTATGGATAGATAAGAACAAAACAAGTAAGGTAGATAATACATTTCACACCTACTTAAAGAAGTCTGTAATCCTTTGATAATGCAGTGGGGGAAATGGGGTACTGGTTTGGGTTAGGGTTCTTAGGAATTCCTCTTTAAAGAATTACACCCTCTTGCACACAAAAGTCGTTAGAATAAGGTGGTAGTTTATTTAGGGGCAAGGGAAGGGAAGGGGGTGGGGAAGGGAAACCATGAAAGAAATCCTTGGACTTCTCATGGGGAGATAAGCACAAAGCACGTGGCTCAGAGGTACCAATGTCTGAGCAGGAGACTGACCGGCAGGTACTTTTATAGAAGACTGATGGGGGGAGGGGTCACTATTTGACTGTGGAAAGTTCCTTTAGTGAGGGAGGACAATCCCCCATTGGTGGAAGCTGGGGGAATTGGGTGAGGAGTGGAGGACCATCCCCCACTGGTAATGGCTAAAGGAATTGGGTGAGGGGTGGCTATGGATCCCTCTTCAGCACCCAAAGGCCACAGCCACCCCCAAATTTATCTCCCCAGGGTAAGGGAGACCAGAATGAAGGGTGGGAATCCAAAACTAGCTCAGTTTGATTTGGTTATCTGTCCTCTGGTTTAGTTTCTCAAGGAGAAGTTTCCTTGATGTGCCCCAGAGAACTTCTGGGGTGCTCTGCACCCCATGAAAATAGGCTTTAGAAAACTTTGTTATTGCCTAGAAAGAAAAAGGAGGGAAGGAAAGAAAGAAGGAAAAAAAAAGGAAGGAAGGAACAAATGAGGGAAGGAAGTTAAGGAAAAGGAGAAAAATAAATGAAAGGAAGAAAACTGCCCAATTTATATTCCTTAAACTCACGTCTAAATATCTTACTTTTTGCCTAAGAAACTTCATGGTTTTCATTTTCCTTTATGATAAAATGCAAACTCCACTATTTGCATTTATGGCCCTTCTCTATGTGGTTGTGACATGTCTTTCCAGACTGAATACATGTTATTCTCCCTCACACGATACACACTCCAGCCAAACTAGCCAACTTGCTATTCCTCATATAGACTTGTATAGTACCTCCTCTATGCCTTTTTTATTTTCTGTCTTTAATGTTCTCCTTCCTTACCAATTCCTCCTCAGACCCCACCAGTCTTTAAGACTGAGGTGAAAATGCCACCTCCCTTAACAAGCATGCATTTCTTAACTTCTCCAATTGTTATCATCCTCTATTCTTATCACTAGGCAATTCCCTTGTACAAAGCCTATATTTCCTTATTTGTGAACATATTGTATCTTCATAGTAGACTGCCTTGCTTTTGCATTTGTATACATATTACTTAGCACTGAACCCTTATCCATGGTCCCAAACACCAAAAATAATTCTCCCAGGTTTCCATAAAGCCCATTGGGATTCAAATGGAGGTACTTGACTATGCCTTTAAACCCAAATTACCTACCCTGACTTTCGCTGATAGGCAAATAATAGGTCCCAGCCCATGCCTCAGTTGCTCATAGTTTAGGTTTTGATGGTTCAGAGTGAACTCAAATAGCAATTGTTTCTGTTCTGGCCAGAAACTCAGAGGGTCTTCCCCTCCTGGACTGATTCTTTTGTGAAGGAAAACTAGGCCAGGGCTTCTTAAACTTTTTCTACTAGCAACCCCTTTGCACCTGAGAAATTTTTACATGACCCCTAGGTATATAAGTACATAAAATACATACCTTTTACTGTTGCTAATTTTTTTTTTGGTCCTTACATTCAGTTAAACAATGGCATATGGAGTGGTAACCCACAGTTTAAGAAGTTTTGAAGTAGGTCATCTTTTGCCTGAGTCCTTACTTAGCCTTTAATCACTGAATGGGTTTTGCCTCAGACAAAATGAAACCTAGGAAAGACCTAAGCTTAAAAAGGCCAAGGTCTTGCACTGCATCCTGGCCATCACCAGGGTTCCTGACCTATGTCTTGCCACTGGACTCTTATGAGTCTGGAGGAGAGAGTGAGGCTGATGACTGCACTACTTTGTCTCACTCAAATCCAATTCACTTGCAAGTAAAGATATCACCTTTCTGATGTCATTGGTCCTCTTCCAGGAAGTAAGAACAACTACAAGAGTACTTAATAGAGGCTCATTTGTGAAATGAAAGAAGGAAAGAAGAAAGGAAAAAGGAAGAGAAAAAAATGAAAAAGAGAAAGTGAAAAAGAAAAAGAAAGAGGTATTTCTTAACACATAATTATCCTAGAGGAAATTCTAATTTGTCCTTGTTAAAAATTAGTGAAAGTGTCCATTGATCTTACAGTAATTATAATTCTCTAATCACTAAAATAACAGTCTTTTAATTGTACCATTTAATCACTTAGTAATCTAAAGTTTATTGATAACTGATAATATGAGGTACCTCAGAAGACTTTTTAAACATAGACATAGCTTGGAGCTGTAATAGGTTGTATTTATCTCTGGCAGGTTAGCTGTGCTGGTTAAGCGCAGTGCTCAAAAGGATATGTTTTCAGGTGCATTCCCATTTCAACAATTAACTTTGTTCTCTTCCATGAATATTGATGCCACCATTTCCTCCAGCCAATCATATCACAAGCTTGTATTATTTATCTCAATGGGACCAAGTGATAGAATGATGATTTATGTAAATCCATCCTCACACTCAGGGAGAAAAAACAATCTTCAAATGATATGCCTTCCTGACTCAACAGGTCAGTAGCATTTCCACAGACTGTATATGGGGAACAAACAAACACAACCTTGTTCAGTAATTAATTTCACTCCTCTACCTTCATAGCTTATAATCACCATCACAATTATTATCATTTTTATAATACTTTA
Source organism: Dromiciops gliroides (assembly GCF_019393635.1). Lineage (NCBI taxonomy): Eukaryota > Metazoa > Chordata > Mammalia > Microbiotheria > Microbiotheriidae > Dromiciops > Dromiciops gliroides. The sequence goes on along the minus strand of NC_057862.1, from coordinate 338,385,354 downwards.
CAGTTTACCAAATGTTTTCACTAGTAGTCAACAAGAATTTACTAAATGATTACTATATGCCCAGCACTTAGTGAAGCACTGAGGGACAAAAACAAAGGCAAAAACTTAATCCCTGCCTGCAAAGATACATGATAGAACATTACCTCTATGAGCTATGTTTGCTATATGTTCACATAGGCAAACTGAGGAAGAGAGATGTGATTATCATCAAATTCACTACTGGCAAGGTTGGATAAGTTAATATGCATATATGTATGTATAGGCATTCACACTATCATTTACAACCCTCTTCAATAGAAGGCATTTCTTCACTAAGTTCACCTGACTCAGGACCAGGAGGATCAAGCATATTTTTGTCCATATTGCCATGTTGAGACTTTTCATAGAAAGTTAATGAATAAGTTTAGAAGTGAAAACTACCTTAGGAATCATCCAATCTACTATCTTCTTTGTTTAGAAGGGGAAACCGAAACTCATAGAGTTTAAGGGGCTTATTCAGTCACCCAGGTAGAAAGTTCAAAGCTAAGATCCAAATCAATTTCTAACTTCAAATCTAATACCTGATGCCTCTATAATCTCTACCAAATACGTCAAAAAACATTCCTCTTTGAGGTCCAAGCACACCTTTTGCCCTTTCTTGTTGCTACCATTTATTCACCCCTAGGTCACTCTTCCAACTTTCTCATAGTTTTTATCTGTACTTTATATTTCATCTTGATATTCAGGGACTTCAACAGTCTTGTTGTCAGTGCCTCTACAAACACTTCCTCAAACTCCAACAAAACTTTTTTCTTTAGCTCATGTTAGCCACAAGGCCAGCATGGACTCAACTTAAGCCTCCTTATTTCTTGGAATTACGTCACTTCTAGTAGTTGTACATTTAAATTTCAGTTTCCAACTTATTAGCCTCTTGCACTGTTATTTTTCTCAATTAATCTAAACTTATTTTCTTCCTCCTTTATCATGATCCTTGGACCCTTGATATATCCATATTCCTGAATATAACTAACTTCCCTTTCCTCCTACTTTATTTTGACCATAACAGCTGCTTTTGCTGGCTCTTTGCCTTCCAATCCCTTGATTCTTGACATCTGCCCCTCCCAAAATGCAAATTGCTTATCTTTGAGGAACAGCAAACATCTGATTTAGCTGTTCCTACTCCAATACTGCTAAATCTGACTGGAGAACATCACATCAATAAATTTAACTGATGTTACACACTAGAAGTAAATGGAAACATAGGTGGTGCTTCATTGCTGCTTTATGAGCTTTCTACTCTGCCTTGATTTCCTTCTAAGCTCATTCCCAACAGTGATGGTTCCAAGAGTTTTCTTCTTTTCTACTACTCCTACTTGTGGTCTATACCTGGATTACTGAGAACAGATGCTTAGACTTTTATTTCAGAGGAGTTTGTAACCAGACAATAAGAACTTCATCAAAGCTATTATCCCCAACCACCTCCATTTCTCAGCTTCATTAATCACTGTCTCTTTCCTCAGATTACAGATAAGGGATTTTTTTCCCTCATTGTTAAATCTAATCTCTCTTTATCCTTCATCCTTTTTCTTCCTACCTCTTTCAAGACCTTGGTCAAACAGTCATGCTCTATTTTTCATGAATTTTCAATATTTTTCTTTCCAGTGGCTCCTTCCTCTCTGCTGGTAAACCAGTTTGAATTTCTCTAATTCTACAAATAAAACAAAATAAGACCAACAAAAACCAACACTTGTCTTTGACCCTTCTACTGTCATTCAATTACAATTGAATTTTTCCCTTTTCTGTGATTGCAACGTTCTCTATATTCAGTGCCTCAATTTCGTCACTATCAACTTTTCTTTCAACCGTTTGCAATCTGACTTCTTACCTCAGTACTACTGAAATTGATCTCAAATGATTTTGCTAATCCAAAGGCTCTTTTCATCCATTCTTGATGTCACCACAGCTTTAAAATGTGGTCAGTGCCCACCCTAATATGCTTCTACTGAGAAGAGACAATATGAACAGAATATACATGCAAGAAATACAGAATCTATCAGTATATGTGGCTCAGTGGATAGATTGCCAGACCTGAAGTCAAGAGGATTCATCTTTCTGAACGCAAACCAGCTTTGGACACTTACTAGCTGTGACCCTGGGCAAGTTGCTTAACCCTATTTGTCTCAGTTTCCTCATTTATAAAATGCTGGTGAAGGAAGTGGCTAACCAAACTAGTATCTTTGCCAAGAAAATTCCAAATAGGGTCATGAAGATTCAGACATGACTGAAATGACCGAACAACAACAACAAATCAGAGTATTCACTGACCGCTGAGAGAATCAAGAAAAAAAAAAAAATTTTTTTTTGAAGTGGCAATTGAGCAGAGCCTTCAAAGTTGTGTGGCAAGGGAATGAAAATATTGTAGGGACAGAGAATCTATCCAAAAGTAAAGAAGGGAGATGGAAAGTTGTGAATGATGAATGGCAAAAAGAGCAATTTGACTGGAATATAAAGTGTATGAGAGGGAATGATGTATAATCAATCATCCTGTAAAGATAAGTTGGAATGAAACTGTGGAGGGCTTTAAATGATCAATGGAAGAATTTTTATTTTACATTAGATGTAACAAGGAGCCACTGAAACTTCTTTTTAAAAAATATCTCTATATTATTTTATTTTTTCCCAATTACATATAAAAACAATTTTTAACATTAAAAAAAATGACTTCAAAATTCTCTACTGCCCTCCCTAGTCTCCTTTCTCATTGAGAAAGTAAGCAATTTGATGTAGGTTACACATGTACAGTTAAGCAAAACACCTTCCTATATTAGTCATGTCATGAAAGAAAACATAGACCTGTAAGATTCAGGGTGCCATCCCCCTGCTGAGAAAGACATTGTGAGAACCAGGGTAGCTCCACCCTGAGGAGAAAGCATGTGACCAGCCTCTGGGAACTGCCTGGCATCCGGAAGTTACATCTAGACTAGACTGCCTGTAAGTCATGTCAATCAATGGACCAGCCAATTAGCTTGGAACTGTGTGGAGGGAATGCCCCTCTTCCAGTCCTCAGGGAACTTCCACTGGAACTTACAGGAAATCAGCCTTTCATTCAGGAACCGGCTGTTGGTGGCAGGGGCAGGCAGAATAGGCAAAGTACACAGATCTCTTTCTTGCTACACATGTTCTTTTTACTAACCCCTAATATACTTTAATAAATGCTTAATGCCAAAAGACTGGTGTTAAAGCTTCTAATTTAAGGTGACCACACATTAGATTTTTTAGATATCACAGATTTTTTTAAGCTTCACAGACCAAAAGAAAAAAAAACAAAAGAACAATAAAACAGTTTAAAAATTATTATGTTTTGATTTTTAATTAGACTCCATCAATTATTTCTCTGGGTATCAGTAGCATTTTTCATCATTGGGCACTTCAGAATTGTGTAACAATTGGAATGATGCCACCTGCTGGAGAGCTACTGTAGGAAAGCTCCACCATGAGGAGAAGGTATCTGAGGGCAAGCCATGTGGTCAGTTCATTGGCATCAGGAAGTGACATTTGCTCATGGGTACTGTCTGTCAAAGCTACCAGCCAATCAACTTGAGGAGCCTCCTATTCCTGGGAGGAGGACATAAAGTAGGAAGCAGATGCTGGTGGAGGGGTTCGTCCTCTTTTGGTTCCTGACCTCACCATGGTGGGTTGCATGATGGGGCCTCTTAGAAATAATTAGATTTTTACCTTTCTCTCTGATCCTAATGCTCTTTAATAAATAATTAAACACTTAAATATTCTTGCTAAAGCTTATAATTTATTGGCGACCACTCATTAGATTTTAGATAGTATAGCTAGAATTTTAGCCCCTTAGAATTGTCTTAGATCATAATATCACAGAGAATAGCTAAGCCATACACAGTTGAGCATTATACAATATTGCTGTTTCTGTGTACAATATTTTCCTGGTTATGCTTATTTCACTTTTGCATGAAGTTATGTGAGTCCAGATTGTTCTGAGAGCATCCTGCTCATCATTTCTTATAGAATAATAGTATTCAATCACAATCATATATCACAGCTTGTTCAGCCATTCCTCAATTGATGGGCATACCCTAAATTTCTAGTTCTTTGATACTAGAAAAGAGTTGCTATAAATATTTTTTGTACATTTAGGTCTTTTTTCCCTTTTGTTTCTTTTTTTTTTTTAAATACCTCTTGGTATATAAGCTAGTAGTTGTATTGCTGTGTCAAAGAGTATGCATGGTTTTATAGCAATTTGGGTAAACTTCCTAATTGCTCTACAGAATAGTTGAATGAGTTCATACCTCCATGAACAGTGCAATAGTGTCTCAATTTTCCCACATCCCCTCCAACTTTTGTCATTTTTGTTTTCTGTCATGTAAGCCAATCTGATGAGATCAGGTTAGTACCTCAGAATTGTTTTAATTTGAATTTTTCTAATTGTGACTTTAGAGCACTTTTCATATTACTATAGATAGATTTACTTTGATGTGCTTTTGATTACTTTGTCTTAAAAACTGCCCGTTCATATCCTTTTACCCTTGATCAATGGGGAATGGCTCTTTTTTTAAAAAAAAAATTAACTCAATTCTCTTTATATTTGAGAAATGAGATCTTTATCAGAGAAATGGTGTGATTTTTTCACAGTTATGATTACTAACTATATTTCCTTTCATCTTATTTCTCCTCTGTTTAGTTTACTCACTCTCCCCTTTCACCTAGTCCAACCATAAAAGTGTTTTTGCATTATTTTTTTTTTACTTCTGACTACTATCTCCTTCAATCTACCTTCTTTTCTATCAGTCCTTCCCCTCTGTCTCTTATCTCCTTCCTCTCCTACTTTCTTGTAGGGTAAGGTAGATTTCTATACTGAACCAAGTATCTTTGAGACAATTCTGATGATAGTAAGGCTTACACTCACCCCAAACTCTCCCATCTTCCCCTATAAATGTAAGAGCTCTTCTGAGCCTCTTTTATATGAAATAACTGACCCCATTCTACCTCTCCCCTTTCCCTTCTTCCATTGCATTCTTCTTTCTTATTCTTTCATTTTATTTTTTTAACATAATCATCCTATCATATTGAACTCAAATCCATACCCTCTATCTATATACACTTCTAATTACCCTAATAATGAGAAAGGTCTTAAGAGTTACAAGTATTATCTTCCCATCTAGGAGTGTAAGTAGTTTAACCTTATTGAATCCCTTATGATTTTTCTCTTTCTTTCTTATTGCTTTTTTTTTTTGAGTCTTGCATGTGAAAGTCATTGTTTTTTTTTTTTTCTATTCACCTTTGGTCTTTCTGTCAGGAATGCTTTAAAAATCCTCTCTTTCATTGGAAGCCCATTTTTTTCCACTGAAGGATTATATTCAGTTTTGCTAGATAAGTAATTCTTGGTTGTAATCCTAGTTCTTTACTTTTCAGAATATCCTATCCCAAGCCCTCCATTTCTTTAATGCAGAAGCTGCTAAATCTTGTGTTATCCTGACCGTAGCCCCATGATATTTGAATTTTTTATTTCTGGTTCCTGGCAATATTTTCTTCTTGACCTGGGAGCTCTGGAATTTAGCTATCATATTCCAGAGAATGTTCATTTTGGGATCTCTTTTAGGTGGTGACTGGTGGATTCTTTCAATTTCTATTTTACCTTCTAGTTCTATAATCTCAGGTTAGTTTTCCTTGACAATTTCTTGAAAGATGATATCTAGGCTCATTTCTAGATCATGGCTTTCAGGTAGTTCAATAATTCTTAAATTATTTCTCCTTGATTTATTTTCTTTTTCTTTTCTTTTCTTTTCTTTTTTTTAGCTGGGAAATTGGGGTTAAGTGACTTGCCCAGGGTCACACAGCTAGTAAGTGTTAAGTGTCTAAGGCTGGATTTGAACTCAGGTCCTCCTGAATCCAGGGCTGGTGCTCTATCCACTGCACCACCTAGCTGCCCCCTCCTTGATCTATTTTCTATGTCAGTTATTTTTGCAAAAGAGATATTTTACATTTTTCTACATTTTTTTCATTCTTTTGATTTTGTTTTAATTGTTTCTTGATGTCTCATGGAGTTATTAGCTTCCACTTTCCTTGACTAATTCTAATTTTTAAGAAATTATTTTATTCATTGAACTTTTATACCTACTTTTCATTTGGCCAATTCTGCTTTTTAAGGAGTTCTTCTCTTTACTGCATTTTTGTATATCTCTTTCCATTTGACCAATTCTGCTTCTGAAAGCATTCTTCTTTTCATTGGATTTTTGTGCCTCTTTTACCACTTGGCCTATTCTGTTTTTAAGTGTTATTTTTCTACAGTATTATTTTGTGCCTTATTTACCAAGGTGTTGACTCTCTTTTAAAAAAGATTTTCTTGTATCATTGTCATTTCTTTCCCCAATTTCCCTCTACCTCAATTTGTTTGATTTTAAAAATGGTTTTGAGTCCTTCCAGGAATTCTTTTTTGGCCCTGAAACCAATTCATATTTTTCTGTGAGGCTTTAGATGTATCAGTTTTGACTTTGTTGTCATCTTCTGAGTTTATGTTTTGATTTTGCTTATCATCATAATACATTCCTATGGTCAGGATCTTTTTTTCCCCCTCATCTTTTCAGACAACTTTTTGAATTTTAGCTTTATGTTAAATTTGAGTTCTGCTCCCAGGGTGGAGGGAGTATTGTCCCAAACTTCAGATTTTTTATGCTGCTATTTTCTTTTCTTTTCTTTGTTTCTTTCTTGTTCATGTATTTATTTATTTATTTAATTGCAGGGCAATGAGGGTTAAGTAAGTTTCCCAGGGTCACACAGCTAGTAAGTGTCAAGTGTCTGAGCCTGGATTTAAACTCAGGTCCTCCTGAATCCAGGATTGATACATTATCCACTGTACCACCTAGCTGCCCCGAGCCACCTAGCTGTCCCAGTGCAGCTATTTTCTTTTTCTTTCCTTTTTCTTTTTTTGGCAGGGCAATGGGGGTTAAGTGACTTGCCCAGGGTCACACAGCTAGTAAGTGTCAAGTATCTGAGTCCGGATTTGAACTCAGGTACCCCTGAATTCAGGGCTGGTGCCACCTAGCTGCCCCTCCAGGGCAGCTATTTTCAAAGCCAGTTCTGGGTATTTGTCAGCTTTTATTTCTTCCAAGGTGGTGTGATCCAGGGAGATGTGTGTTTATTACTTTGCTGACCAATGTTCTGCTGTGTGACATAAGCACTCTTTTCTGTCCTAGAACTATGACCAGGGTCTCTGCTCCCTTGTAGCTACAAGCTTTGCTTGCTAGTGCTCCTTCTCATCCTCGGACTGTGACCTAGGACTGAGATGTAACACAGTGCAGTACCCACTGACAGCAAAGAGATCCCTCTGATCTTCTAACTAATCATCTGACCCCTTTACTTCTGTAGGCTGAAAACTCTGGAATCAGCCACAGTTGCTACTTATTCCACCACCCCAAGACCTGCTGCTGGTTTGCTGGGGTGCCACCTGAACTAACAAAGCCTGAGCTAGACTTTGATCCAAACTCACCCCATTTTTATACCTTTCCTGCCATCCTTCTAAGTTGTCTTAGGCTGGAAAATTTTTCACCCTGTCATTTTTTAGGCATTATTTAAAGTTGTTTGGTCAGGAATTTGGGAAAGCTCAGGTTAAATGTTGCCTTTTCTCTTCCATCTTGGCTTCACCCCTCTTGCCAGTAAAACTTTTTGAGCTTGGGAGAAGCATAGTCACACCTGTTTAGGAATAACAATTTGGCTGCTGTGTAGAGGATGTTTTGGGAAGGGGGAGAGCTAGATAGAGAGAGACTAATTAGGAAGCTAATGCAAAAGGCAAGTTTAGAGCTAATGAGGGTGTCAATTAGGATTTAAAGAAGGAGGAAGATATTATGGATGTTTAAGGAGAATTAACAAGACATAGCAACTGATTGTTTATATACAAGAAGGAGTGAGGGGTAGTGAAGAATGGATGACTTTTCTATGGCAACTCTAGGTAACTGGGGGGGAAAGTGATTTTTCACTTAAAATAATGAAAACAAGAGGAAGGGCAGATTTAGGAGGGGAGAAATTCAGTTTTCTTTTAGACATGTTAAGTTTGAGATACCTCAGTGGAGATGTCTAGCAAGCCACTGAATACGTGGGATTAAAGCTCAGGAGAAATATGAAGGCTTGATATATAGATAGGCAGCCAGGGGGTACAGTGGATAGCGAGTACTGGCCCTGGAATCAGAAAGACCTATGTTCAAATTTGACCTCAGAAACCTACTAGTTGTGTGACCCTGCTTAAAACTGGAGAAGAAAACGGCAAACCACTGCATTATCTTTGCTAAGAAAACACCATGGACAGAAAGAGTTGGATATGACTGAACTACTGAACAACAACAGATATGTAGATGTGGTAGTTATCTGCGTTGGGATGATAAATGAATCTATAATAACTTAAGAATCACAGAGCAGGATCAAGACAAAGCACTGGTGCATACCACACATTGAAAATGGGACCAGGAGGATCATTCTGAAAAGATGAACAGGAATAAATCCAAAACAGAAGTGACACAAAAAGCCAGGGAAGACAAATTATTCAGAAGGAGATAGTGTTCAATAATGTTGAATACTGCGGAGAGGTCAAGGATGATGACTGAGAAAATTCTCTTGGATTTAGCAATAAAGAGGTCTTTAATGATCTTGAATATAGAAAGCATTAGGATTAATAAGGATGGAAATGAGACTACAAGGGGTGGAGAAGTGAGTGGCAGGTAAGAATGTTAGAAGCAATAGGTATATAAGGTACTTTTTCCCCTAGAGGTTGATTATAAAAGGTAGGATAATAGCTTGAGGGGATGGTGGGACCAAGTAAAGTTGTTTATTTGTTTGGTTTGGTTTGTTTTTTGATTTTTTGGTGTAGTTTTTAGAATGGGGAAGATGGGGGCGGCTAGGTGGCACAGTGGATAAAACACCGGCCCTGGATTCAGGAGGACCTGAGTTCAAATCCGGCCTCAGACACTTGATACTTACAAGCTGTGTGACCCTGGGCAAGTCACTTAACCCCCATTGCCCTGCAAAAAACAAACAAACAAACAAACAAACAAGAATGGGGAAGATCAGGGAATGTGTGTGGGCAGAAGATAAAGAGTCATTGAAAAAGGAAAATTATATATATATATATATATATATGTGTGTGTGTGTGTGTGTGTGTGTCTCTCTCTATATATACATACACATATATACATATATATACACATATATATGTGTATGTGTATACATATATGTGTGTGTATGTATGTGTATATATATATAGAGAGAGATATGTGTGTGTGTGTATATATATATAGAGAGAGAGATATATGCGTGTGTATATATATATATATATATATATAGAGAGAGAGAGAGAGAGAGAGAGAGAGAGAGAGAATGAATGAGAATGATCAAAAAGGCAAGTTTCCTGAAGAGAAAGGAAAGGATAGTAGCAATTGTAGCAGTTGACCTTTTCAGAAAGGTGAGTCATTTGTTCGGCAAAGACTGGAACAAAACAGGAGAGAAGAGGGGATGATTTTTGAGAGGATTTGAGGAGTAGACTTGGGAAGAATAGGTAGCTTAATTTTTTTTTTCAGAAAAGTGTGAGGGCCTGAGGAAGAGCATTATGGATCCCTATCAGTAGAGAAGGAACCTTAGGTGTATTGGGGTAGCCTTTTCCCTAGGAAAAGATCCAGAAGGCCCACCTACAATTCAATTAAATGTTCCTTCCTGCTTTTAAATTTCTAAAAGGGGAAAGGAGGAGGAAGTAATGAGCCAGAATATTTTGTCCTTAATAGGCTTGATTCATCCATATTTCTACAAAATACACCAATATTACCATTCTTTTAATTGTATATTTTGTGAATATTTCAAAGCTCTGTGATTTTGGTGGGTCTTTCTTCCACAAACTCAGAACGTAGTCCCCCTGGAACTTAGCAGCCAGACGGATTTGAGAATTACTTTGGCTGAAACATTTGTCAATCAATATCCAATCTAAGTGATGAGTATCTCCAATTTTATCTAGACTGGTCCTCAGAAAACAGACTATAGCCTAATCCATTCCTGGTCCTATAGGCCAAGGTTTTCAAGATTTATAGGGTCTTCCCGAGCCTGCACTTTTCTGATAGCGTAAAAGACCCTAGGGTCACTTTCATTCCATTAAATGACATTGGGGTAAATTTTAATAGAGGTTAGATTAACATATAAATATTAAATATTATAGGTTATATTTACTTTACATTATTATAAGGGGTATGAAATAAGATATAATTATATAATACCAGTAGATCTGTGACCTCATCAATGTGATTATTCTCTCCTTCATCTCAGATGGCAACCCATTCATGCCAACTCAAATGTGACTTTTTTCTCTTTCTATAAGTGCATCATAGGGAGTCTGTCCTATATACTATGAGATGGGGGTGAGAGGGTGGTGAATCTTCCTCAAATGTTCTTGACAACTCACAGTACCAGTTTGGCATGTAGTCTCTGGTTATCCCTTGCTTCTGCTACATAAAAATTTCAACTTCAACATAAATTATCTGCTTCTTTGATGGAGTCAATTAAATTTCTCTTGTATTATTCCTTGATTATAATGTGTCATGTCCAGGTCATACCCACCATGATCATCTCTATTGCCCTAAGTTTAATCTTCAATTTTGTTTCTTTGCTAGAGACTGTTGTTGTTATTCCTTCGTTTAGAAGAGGACCAATGACACCAAGGGGGTAATGTCTTGACTTGCATGTGATTTGGATTTAAGTGAGGCAGAGTTGCCCAAGTTCTCACTGTCACTTCCAGAGTCATCAGAGTCCATTGGCAAGACAAAAGTCAAGATGATCAGAGTTGGCCAAGAATGGAGTGGATGATCTTAGCTTCTTAGATGTCTGACCAAATTCTAAGTGCTCTACAATGCTTCCTTCAGTTGCCTTCATGGCCACTAGAACAAATTGTTCTCATCCACCCATTCCACCAGATAAAGTCTTCACACTCTTGGGGTAGACATCCACCTTACTTATTAACAGGTTTGAAGCCTATTGGTTACCCTCAACCTGGTTTTGCCCATCTGCTGTGGTACTTTTACTGGGTATGACCACTACACATGCTACAGGTTCTTGGTGAAACTGATGAGAATTCAGTGAAAGGTGGAAATCAAAAGTAGATAAAGACTCTAGGAAAAGACTTAGTGGATACACATATGAGAGGTGCTAGTCCTCCCTGAAAATCCCACACTCCCCATATACTATAATAGGTAAAAAAAGAATTATCAATTCTTTGCAATTGCTTCCCAGATAAATCTACCCAGTCTTGATTTCATTTATGAGCTCAAAAATCATCAAATACCTATTGGACATTTCAAACTGTGTGCCCGCAAGACACCTCAAATTCAACATGTGCAAAACTCTTTGTCTTTCCTTCTAAAATTTACTCTTCTCCCAAACTTCAGTATTTCTTTTCAAGGAACCACAATTCTTCCACTGTCCTAGTAACAGCATAATTGTAGTGACAGCATTATCCCCCTTTCCTCACTGTGCTTCATACCACATATCCAATTTTCAAATCATGTCATTTCCACCTCATTCATCTGGACTGTTGGCTATATCTCCTCAATTATAGTGACATATATATATATATATATATATATATATATATATATATATATATATATATATATATATATATATATATATATATGTATATATATACATATATATATATATAATATATGTATATATATATATGAACATATCTTTACTATTATGCAATTAATTGAAAGATGCCAAGAATAATAGACTTCATGTAAATTTCTTCTTGAATACATAAGAAATAATTTGATTCAGCAGAGCAAAATACTGCCTTAAAGGGTTGCCTTCAAAAAAGCATTTCATATGTATACATCAAAATTTTACAAGAGTAATTGAAAAATATCAACAGAGAAAATAATGTTTTATAACTCTCTGATTATTAACCTAACATATTACAATCATAAAAACTAATAATGAAGAAAATTTTTTCTTGGTTTGTAGTAAACTTAGAATTTTTAATTTTAGTGAACCTTTTTTCTAACCAATTATCTCTATACCTACAAATAACCAGATGTCTACATGTAAGTTCCTAGCTAATCAAAGTAATCCAAATGTCCCATTCTCTTTTACTTTACCATAACTACTGAATGTTCACATCTCATCTGGTTAATTTACTAACCTTTCCAGTTCTATCTTGGATATCTTGGCATCATACAGCCACAGCTCATGGTACATTACTTGGCTGTGAAGTAGATCACTGGTAGCAGCAATTATGAAAATAATTAGGGGTAGCAAATGCCAAAATGTAAAAGAGTGGAATTTCTGTGTTCAAGCCAATGAGAATGATTTGGTAAAGGCTCTATACACTACTATCCTATTATCCTTAGGAAAAGAAGAATAACATTTCAGAGCTCCTAAGTATAGTGATATTAAAGATATATGCTAAAAAAAAGAAAAGGAAAAAAAGTCTGACTATATATAATTCACAAAAACTCACATGGATATCCTCCTCCAGAAAGATAGTTCAACTACTTAGTAAAGATTTGAGTCCACGAGTCATTGACATCTCAATAGAATCAAGGTAATTGTTTTCACATCCCTACTGATAGCAGACCATGGTTGAACAGCTGGTTATCAGTGGGGACCCTGTGCAAAATAGCACTGCAAGGAAAGAGGAATCTTGTCTCTACCACATCTATAACACATTATAACATGATCTCTTGAGTACCCGATACTAAGGGTTTCAAAAAGATGACACTGCCGTGAATGCACAATGGGAATGGAGTGATTTCAATAGCAAATGTATGTGAAGTTTTCCTCATACAGTACAGAACTGCTATTAGAGGGTATGCAATAGATGAAAGTATTGTAAAGCCATTCCTTTGTTCTAGCCGGCCTCCAAACTGCTCATGCTTAGCTATTAAGTTACTGCATGATACCTGGAAACCAACACTGTGAAATATCCAACACTGCTAATGCAAAGCAAGGGAAAAATTTCTGGATAGGAGTGCTGGAAGCCATTTGCTATCATTACATCAAGCAGAAGCTCTATTTTTCCCTTTTCTCTCTGTTATATACCTTTAAAAACAAAAGAAAGCTGAACATTTTGAAAGAGCAGAAGCTAAATTACATGTGTCTACATATGATAAAATAATCTTAATTATATAGTATTTTTTGGTTTTGTTTTGTTGTTTTGTGGGGCAATGAGGGTTAAGTGACTTGCCCAGGGTCACACAGGTAGTAAGTGGCAAGTGTCTGAGACTGGATTTGAACTCAGGTCCTCCTGAATCCAGGGCCAGTGCCTTATCCACTGTGCCACCTAGCTGCCCCCATTTATATAGTATTTTTAAAGAGGTGGTATTGCACAGTGATAGAAAAAGAGCAGTCTTAGAACAAGGCAGACCTAGGTTCAATTCCTATCTCTTGACACACACTGGCTTTGTGACCCTGGGCAAGTAATTTAACCTCTCAGTGTTATAGATCAATAATATCAAGCTCACATAGAAATTCAGGCCACCAATCCATATGTAAAGATTCCTGGGGGGGGGCAGTAAATTGACTTACTTTTAAAATGTAACACTATGTATGTTTTATTATTTTTATTTTGTTAAATAATTCCAATTACATGTTAATCTGGTTCAGACTTCACTCAGACATACTGTAAATTACATGGGGCCCATAGGCCAGTGTGCTTGACACCTCTGCTCTAGATAAGTCTTTTTGTCTCTTAAATTGTAGAGATACTGATTTGCTTTGATAAAAGGAATTCGCTTACCAGGGAGTTCCTTATAACAGTCAAATCACACTTCCAGATCTTCTCCCTGGTCCCTAAAGTGCTTTAAAGTTACAAGTGGTCTCCTTTAAAATTATTCCATGATATTGTTGATTTGAGTATTATAATCCCCACTTTTCAGATAAGACAACTAAATCTCAGAGAAATGACTTGCTCCTGAACACAAACTAGTAATTTTCTATATTTCTAACATCTTTTTTTTTGCAAACTTGACAAAATACAACATGAACATTTACATATGCAAACCTGGGAAAGGGCTTAGACCTGTTATTTCACTAATATAGGAAAATATCCAATTGTCAATTCACAATAGCAAATGCTTTATAATTCCTAGTTTTTGAATCTTGTTCATAATATTGAAAAGTTAAATTATTTGCTAAGGGTAACATAGCTAATATGTATAAAAGGCAAAGTTTGAACCCAAGTCTTCTCTATCCATTAAGCCATGTAAGAAGAACAAAATTTTCAAAAAAAGGAATTCATATGAAATCAAGGAATGTCTCTCATGGACAGTTTTTTAAAGTATACATTAAATTTAATATTGTATCATCATCACTTCCTTTTATGTATGTGTCCCTTTCTAAACTTATAGTATATTTTCTAGTTATTTACACTGAAGAATCATGGAACCTTAGAAATGAACTAGAGGATATTTAATTCAAACTCTATCTTTATGTTGATCTCCTCAATATCCCCATACCCCCCCAAAAGAAAAAAAATTATGAAGTAATCACTGGTCTTGATGACCTCTTCAGAGTGGAAACATATTACTTACCAGGACAGCCTATTCCAATTTTAAATAGCTCTAACTGGGAGGACTTTAAAAAAAATGTAGACTTATTGTAAATTAGTAAAATTAGTCCTGAAACTGAAACTGAAAGACAGTTTTTATTTTTATCAACTCTTTTGGATATTCCTTCAATGCTGAACAAAGGTACAAGGGAGAGGAAATATCAGTTGAAGAAGGTGAAAAAAGCAAAGCCTCCACACATTTCTGAGGTAGTTATTTGACTATCCTTTATCACTGGTGATTCAGATCCAAATGATAGAGTAAAGAATGATTCCTGTTATTCTAGCATCAAGTTACTATTTCTCGAGCTTTAGATTTTATATTGCCTTGTAGATGGTACAGTTTTGAGGTTCCTAATTGTTGATCCTTATTGTACTATTTTTTTTGCCCTAGAGTCCTTTTTTAATTTTATTTTTTTGTAGAGCAGTGAGGGTTAAGTGAATTGCCCAGGGTCACACAGCTAGTAAGTGTCAAGTGTCTGAGGCCAGATTTGAATTCAGGTCCTCCTGAATCCAGGGCTGGTGCTCTATCCACTGTGTCACCTCACTGCCCCCATGACCTAGAGTCTTGAAAACTATGTCAACTGAGTACATGCTCCGGCAGTCCTGTCCCTGCTATAAGGGTTACAAATAGAGCTTGCTCATTAAAAAAAAATTATATATATATATATATATACATATATATATATATGTGTGTGTATGTATGTATGTATGTATGTATGTATATAATCTGTCAGTAAAGATGGACCACTGACTCCAAATTCTTATGAGATACCAAAATTCCATTTTGATGTGAGTATGGCATGTCAACAGAAATGACTTAAGCATACACTATAAACCAGGATTTGGAGAATCAAGGACAACTATATGGATTTTGTGGGGGTAATGGTGAATAAAGTATTCAGTATTTGGACCTCAAGGGAAACTAGGGCAGGAAAGGAGAACATAAACTGGAAACCAAAACAAGAAGTTTTTGAGGATGGACTCTAGACTTGAATCAGTGAGATAATTGTCATATTTTCTTCCTGCTGCAGTAAGAACCAAAGTCTGAAAATCTCAAATTGGAATATTTCAAGCATAAATAGAGCCTGTCACTCCTTTGACAATTCCCAATAACTAACCACTAGAAATTCTTCCCTTTAAAATATCATAATACATTAGGTCCACACAGTGCATTGGAAGTGTTTCTATCTCATTCTCACAATGTAACATAGTATTGTAGAATAATATTGGTTAGTCTAAATCCTTTGTATGTGCTATTTCTTTTTTTTTCTCACAAAAACTCTGTGAGGGAAGTTGGAAAATATTAATTGACCTGGAATGAGGTAATATAAATCATCTAGTCCCATATGTTAATTTTGAAGAAAGGGAATTTGATGCCAAGGTAAATTAAGTGACTTTTCAAAGGTCCCCTAACTAATTAATGGCAGGTAAGATTAGAATCCAAGTTTACTAAACAACCTAAAACTGAGCCAGCAAATATTCAAGGTCCTATTATCTCTTAGGCCTGGTGCTATGTGCTAAGGATATAAATATAATGAGATATATCAAACTATTCACCATTCATTCTTTCATCCATTCATGAATGAATATTATTTTAATACTTATCTCATTTGACACTGTGATAGGCATGACAAGTGGTACAAAGAAAAAGACTCTGCCCATATCCATAACATTTTTGTATCAGGCATAAGAGTTAGCATGGCAAACGGAAAAACTTATAGACTTAAAGTGAAGAGAGATCTGAGTTTGAAGTCCACCTCAGATATTTATTAGTCATGTGACTCTGGGAAAGTCATAACTTCTTTAAGCCTCAGTTTCCCCATTTGCATAAATGATACAATGATGGCACTGAACTCATGCAATGTTTGTGAAAATTAAATGAGATAACATGTAAAGCATTCAGTAAATCTTAAATATTAAATAAGTGTCAGCTATCATCATAGTTATCATCATCGTTGCTGTCATCAAATAACAAGTGCAAAGTAGAATGTGAAAAACCAATAACAGAAATATGGCAACTTAGGCAGCTCAGAGGAAGGTGGGATGTATGTGTAATGGGTAGTGAGGGCATCTTCTGAGGATGGTTTTTAAAAAGATAAGTCAAGACATGGAACTAGAAAAACAGACAGTACGTCTGGGGAAGATGTAAATATTCAAAGGACACCTTAGTGGCACCATGAACTGTAGCTCTTCTGGGCATAAATAATGCTATATATACCTACTAATATTTCCTTTTACTTACAATAGGTAGTAACACACCAGAACTTTTGATGAACAGGCACTATGGAATACACAAAAGCAATAATACTGGTCAGTTCAATGATATGAGTCCAAAGTAAAGGAGAGAGCTTTTATCTGACATGTAAAAGTTAGGATTTGTCTAAGATCAAGGGTATAAAACAATGCAACAAAACATAAGTTGGCATACAATAGAAGTACAACCAGAATTGTATAATTTCTGAATAGTGTATTCCATTTGAATTGACAAGACTAGCTAAAGTGATCTAACACCCTGCACCCCAAAGAGCTTTGCAATCACCTTTTGTTGTTGTTGCCAAGGTCTCCAATTAATCTCATTAGAAGCTTACAGTTTTTAAGTGCCTTGTCCCCTCTCTTCAACACTGTTTACTGTATAATCCAGACAACCTCAGATGATTCTTTTTTTAAAATAAATTTATAATGCGGTTACTGCTATTAGGGCACATTATAACTAAAAGATTAAGCCAGTTAAAACATAGAAACAATTACCAAATCTCATTCAGCCAGATGCTCTAATAGTATAAGCACTCTGGTTCCAGACAAGAGGGAGGATGATGGGAGGGTAACCTCTCTAAATTTTATACATGTTTCAAACCACACACACACACACACACACACACACACACAGCATCTTCCCAAGTAAGATGTGGAGAATGTTCTATGACAAGAAGCTCATCTCCTGTTTTCTCTTTCCATGCCTTAATATAAGCCAAGGGTTCCCTTTCAGCTTCTAGCAGGTCTTCCTTCTATGAACCAGAATGACCCAATGTTTTGATAAACCATCCCATTCTGTCACCATTGACTGATGGAATTCTGGGGAAAGCTCATGTCTGAGTTCAATGTCTCTACCTCAAGATCAGCTCTACAGGCAAACTTCCACCCACTCTAAGTATTAACATTTTTATTCTCTTTCCTAACCAGATTTCTTCTATTTCACTGAGCAACTATTACCAAAGTTAAATGAATTATATGGCTTAAAAGGTCATAAATCCTGCTGGAGAATCAGCTCAATAGGGAATTTTAATAAGGACAATTGCAAGATGAAAATTTGGGGTTAGAGGATATTTAAAATGCTGTGTTTGTCCTTTTAGACATTAGCATTTTCCATCTTGAAGTAAAAGAAGGAAAAGAGGGCTGGCCTGGACTAAAGGGCTCTGGTAATTATGCAACTGATCATGTCCCATTTTCTTCAGGATGCTGATTGAATAGTTATCTTAACAGTATTTATACTGTTTCATTGGGTAAGTGTTAGAATAGGAATAGTGGATGGGAGATCGGAAAGCTGTCTAATGTGAGTCCTTGTTCTTCAGGTGGAAATAAAGCATTTTACACTAATTTGGTTTGAATTCCCTTTTGAAAAAGGACTCCTTAGATTAAGAGACTTTCAGACTTCCCTGATATTTTCAGTGTTGAAAAAAAATTCAATCAGTATTATTATGGTATTTATGAGGCATAAACCTGTGCTAGGAACTCTGATGGGGACACAGCAAAATTGAAGGCATGATTCCTACCATCAAGGATCATACAATCTACTTAGGAAGAATCAATTTTATTAAGCACATGCTATTTTGAAAGCACTGTCCTAGGTGCTGGGAGGGAAAAGTTTAAAAGAAAGGAGAAAAATAGTCCCTGTCCTCAAGGACAATACTTTCTATTGCATAAGTTACTAATGAAACATATAAGAAAGGGGGAAAATGGCAAATGAAGGCTATATAGGGAAGATGTGCCAAGAATTTGTGAGAAGCTCTGCATCTTGAACCTAACCCAAATCTCCTTGTTGTCATTTCTTCCCTTTCACTTGAGCTGGAGAACTAAATAGATTATCATTTCATGTCCTTGGAGACAATTACTGCGATAAGACTGCTCCTAAGCTTAAGTCATTTTAGTTCTTTTAAACTTTTTTTAATTGTTCATATAAATGTTGAGTTTGACTAATTTACCCATCAAATTCTTAATGCTTTAGAGAGCTTTGTTTTGAGTGCCTAAAATGTGACTTTTTTTTGTTTGATTTGCTTTTTTTTGTTGGGTCCTTTTGTGAAGATAGACATATAAGAATCCTCTAACAGACATAAAATCAAGAATTTTTAAAAAGTTGATTGGAACTTTCTCTCCAAATTTGCTGTTCTTTCCATGAAGAAATCATGATGGTTTTCAGTTCAGCAGGGATCTTGGTGGGGTGAGACTCATGAAATTCCATTTAACTACTGGAGTGTGAAAATAAAACTTGTTATACCTGTCAATAAATTTTTCAGGGTTTTTTTTCCTCGGGCACATTAAAACACATTATCTGTTGGGTTAAAATTGTGCTTGATTTTTAACTCCATGAAGAATTTTAGTATAGAGTCTGATGACATTTTCACTTCTGTTTGGAAAATTGAATATTCAAACATAGTAGTTCAGTTTTCTTTTGTTGTTTGCAAAATACCATTAGAATGTTTTATTTGATCATTCTGTGATATCTAGATCTATATATGTGTGTGTGTGTATACACACATATACACAAGGAAATACATACTATCATATATGTGCACACCCATAGGTATACATATACTTAACACACATATACATATATGTTTATGAGCATGTTTTCCTTAAGAAAAGGAATACAACAATGTTGTCAAGCATAATGTGATCAAGAAATGTTGAAATTTTTGTAGTAGAAACTTGATTATTCATTCTAATAATTGGAAAAGCACTAATGATTGATCCTAAAAGGTAATTTTTTTCCATAGCACCTTAACAGGGTTTAACCTTGAAATTCTTAGTCCTCTATAATGATTTGAGAATGGTTGAATGCTTGTCAGCAAATTCTGAAGTGCTCTAATTTACTGTATATTTTATGAGCTTACTATAACTTACTCTATTTTTGGTGTAGCCATGGATTTTTCAGTATTTTATTGTGGAATTTTTTGTCATTTCCTGAAAATAAAATGTGGTGGTTTCTCTCTCTTCTTTGTGTGTGGAAGGAGAAGGTATTAAAAATAAAACTAACAACAACAATATTGATGATACCACATTATATTTACAATGGCAGAGGATTTATCATTTAAAGAGCATTTTTACATAAATTATCTCAACTGATGCTTATAAAAGCCCCATTGGAAGATAAAGTTTCAGAAACATTGAGTAACTGCCTTCGGTCCATAAGACTAATAAATATGAGGGCCAGGATAAGAACTTAGACTGGAGGTTTTTCCATTGTGCCAGGTTGCCTCCACCTTGGTGGTCAGATGAACTGCCAAGAATAAACTTGTCTGAGGATATTGCTGCCAGTAAGTGTGACAGGGCTTGGATTTTTTTTTTTCAGTGATTTGAATAGAGAGCTTGAAGTTTGTCTTTCTGCCATGAATCCATAACTGCTCATTCTACTCCAAGTGAAAGTTAAACTCCATTCCTAATTCAGCAAGTAAAGAGACTCAAAGAATGTCTCTTCTTTCCAAGTTATGAGGGAGGAGGAGCACATAGTTAAAAATGGAAGGAATATAAGGTACAAACAAGAAGAAAAACAACTGAATAGAGAAACCTGACATCCCAAAGCTGGAGAGGGGAAAGCATGACATAGAAGAAAGGGAATGTATTCCTGAACACCTGAAGCTAAATACTAGATATGAAAGTTCTTTCCATAGAGGAGAGAGCTAGGTCCTCCAAGGTAAGGTAGAAACAACTTCTTCTATTCCAAGGAATGATAATGTGTTCTAGAGGTTATGTTAGGAGAGACATTATCAGTAAGAGACAGAGGAAAAAGAGACAAGTAGTGGTGGCCAAATACCACTGAAGCATAGTCAATAATGGCTTTAACATCATCAAGTACATATTATGTAATTCATCAAGAATGCAATGGACAACTTTCTAAGGCTTCTGAAACCTCATGACTACTCTTCACTTCTAAAGATGCACAGAGTCCATGATACCACCAGAAAAATTTAGAAATTCCTGATAATAATTATGCATCTCTAGCAAGAAAGAAAAAAAAACCCCATATGCTTATAGGAGGTCTTTTCATCTCTGATATCACAGAAATACAAGAGTTTCAAAACAAAGTTATATTTGAGGAAGTTAAAAAGATGGGACCTGACATGAGAATAATTTCTAGATCATGGGCTGAAAAAAAGGCACCATGTGAGCTCTGAGTCATGATAGAGTACACCTGATTAGGACATATAAGATACATTGATGTAATCCTACAACTCTTATCTAAAGGATTTTATAACTTGGAAAATGCTGGGTGGGAGTGGGGGAGGGAGGGGGACAAAATTTCCTACCTACCAGGCTAGATACCATATAGGGAAGCTGCAGTGTAAGGAAACATAAAGGAATTCAAGAGTAGAGAAGCTCAAGAATTCACACAAGATAAAAACTTTAGAAAGTTGGGAGCAATAAAACCCATGTCCTTCAATGTCTGCAAAAGAACACACAGTAAGGGTTAAAAATGAGGTGAGCTCTAATATTCACTAATGCAAGGAGACATTGTTCCAACTGGAACTAGAAGAATTTGGAGCCACAGTACAATATGGGTATTGAAGGGCAAATACTTAATTTCATATATATATATATATGTATATATGAATATGTATATAATACATATCTGTATATAAATGGATAGATTCATATTGCATCAAAATACTCAGGTGAGCAAAACTCAGAGGCAAGAAAGGACAACATTGTAGACATCATTACTCATCTGAGCATCAAAGTAGGGAAAACAAGTTATGTTGATCTTGGAATAGTTTGAAAATAAAACAACACACCTCGACAGAAGGGGAAATTGATGATTACAGGAAATAAACCACAAGCCTGGCATGGAGTTATGATATAATAGAGTAATAGAGCAAAATAAATTACCCCACACATGCAAAAGTACATGCTTTCTCTCCTCTTCTCCCTCTTTTCTCTTCCTTCTTTCCTCTCCTTTTGCCATCTCCCTCCACTTTTCTCTCTCTGACTTTCTGTCTTTCTTCATCCCCAACTCTCTCTGTCTCTCTCTCTGCCTTTATCTCTCTCTGTCTTTCAGTACCTCTATATGGACACTTCTTTGTCTTTCAGTCTCTATCTCTGCCTCTCTGTCTCTCTCTATCTCCTACTAATGAATTATGGCTTATGCTGTGGATCGAGAAAAATCAAGATCACAATATAACATTAGGAGGATGTGTGGCTTGATAGCATTTCATTTGATAAAGATGCAAGGTCAAGAGAGATATGACTGCCAGAAATGCTAATGTGATCATAGGCCACATTAAGAGAATAACTGTTAAAGTGGTAGACTTGCTTAACTCTACCCTGACTACATATGGAGTATTTTACCATGGCAGTTTCTGAGTGGACGTTTTTAGGAATTATATGAAATGTCCAGAGAAGAGTGACCAGAATGATGAAAGAGCTTAAGATTTTGAGGATTAATTGGTGGAATGAGGAGGTTTATCTAAAGGAGAGAAGACTTAATGGGGATATGGAATCTGCCTTCAATTATCTCAAAGGTTTTTAATGTGGGAAGGGTTTAGATCAGTTTTTCTTGACCCCAGAGGGAAGGACAAAGAACAGTAGGGTAGAAGTAGAAGAGAAAGATTTTTTACAATGTAAAAAGAAAAAGCCAAGATTAAAGACAAACAAAAAAGCATGTTAATAATCAGACCTTCCAAAAGTGGAATGGACTGCTTTGCTAAATACTGTATTTCCTCTTCTTGATGGGATTTACATATAAAGGCTGGACAGCCAATTGTTGGGGGATATGAGAGATTGGATTCTTGGTCAGTTATTGGTAGGCCTACTGGCCTTTGAGTTACTTTCCTTCCACTTTCATGATTCTGAGTATTATTTTTCAGATACTCTAATCAAGATGTAGAAATTCTAGGATAGAGGAGCATTGACTATCTTTGCTTGGTTAGACAATAACAAACATTTATCAAGCACCCTAACATATGGCAGGCACTGTGATAGTCATCAAGGCTTTTTTTTGTTTGTTTGTTTTGTTTTTAGTGAGGCAATTGGGGTTAAGTGACTTGCCCCAGGGTCACACAGCTAGTAAGTGTTAAGTGTCTGAGGCCAGAATTGAACTCAGGTACTCCTGAGTCCAGGGCTGATGCTCTATCCACTGCGCCACCTAGCTGCCCCATCCAAGGCTTTTTTCTCTTCTAACTCTATACTCTTATACTTGGTGATGTCCTCAGGTGCCAAAGATTGGATTATCATCTCTAAGTAGATGATTTCAAATTGATTTGTCTAGCCTTAACCCCTTTCCTGACTTCCATTCTCACTTCTCAAAAGCCTTTTGGAAATCTCAAACTGTATATCCACATGGACATCTTAAATTCAACATATATGAAACTGAATCATTATATTTCCTTTCCCCTCCTGCCCTAACTGTCCCCACTTCTAACTTCCCTATTATTTTTGAAGCTACCACCAACTCCCCAGTCATTCCAGATTTAAAACCTAGGGGTCATCTGCCCTCCCCCACCCCAGTTTCCTAATCAGTCATGAAGTCTTATCATTCTACACTCACATGTGTCCCTTCTCATTTCTGACACTGAACTCACCCCTTATTGTAAGCCCCTCATTCAATCAAGCTTGGAGTATTGCAGTAGCCTGCTGTTTAATATCTCTATTTCAAGTCTTTCCTCACTCTAGCCCCACCTTCTAATTATCGGTCAAATTTATCTTCCTAAAGTACAAGTCTGACCAGTTCACTCCCCTACACCCACTCCTGCCCATTTTTTTTAACTCCAAATATAACCTGGCTGTTATATAGCTGTTTCCTGTTTTCTTAAAATCTACATACCCCAATGTATTCTACAACATGACACTTACCTCTTTGATGCTCCTTCCACAAGATGATTATCTATTGTCTCAGTGTATTCCTTAGCTGTCCTCCGTGCCCCCAACTTTCTCCTTATTTCTTCCTCTTGCTTTCATTAGGTTCTTCAAGTCTCAGCTTAATTTGTACCTTCAACAAGAAACCTTTCCAGATCCCCATCTTTTGATTATCTCTATTTATCCTATTTATATCTTGTTTGTACAGAGTTGGTGCATTTTATTTCCCCCAATTAGACTGTGATTTCCTTGGGAAGGGACTTTCTGATAGACTATCTGAGTAAAAAATAGTTCTCCTTTAAGGAACTTACACTCTTGAGGTGGGGGGGGGTTCAGGTGCAATTGTGTCTAGGGGGGATTAGGAAAGGCCTCTTGTAAAAAAAAATTGCCTCTGTGAGCTTCAAAGGAAACCAAGGATTCTATGAGATGGTGGTATATAGAGAGTACTTTCTGGAATTATTAGCTGATGTGAAGGAATGGAAATTCGAAAGAATGTTATGTATGAAGAACAGTAAAGAAGGGTACTTGGGTGTCCCAAGAGGGCATGAAGTGACTGGTGTATAACAAAGCTCAAAGGGTATGCTGGAGCTTAGAATGCCAGAGAAGTTTACATCTGATCCATATAACCTAATATGGAACCACTGGAATTTATTACATTATGGAATACTTGGTTAGGATGTACTTCAGGAAAATGGGTTTTGGTAGCTATGTGGAAAATGGATTGGATTGGGGAGAGACTTGAGGTAGGGAGGACTAATAAGGAGGCTCAGTCCAAAATACTTATTACTGCTGTCAAATCTCTTTTCCTCTGATATTACCTTACCTGTACTCTGCACATATCTGCATATACCTGGTTATTTAATTGTGCTGGCCTCCAATAGAATATAAACTCTTTGAGGGCAGGGACTGTTTTTGCCTTTTGCACTCAGCACAATGTCTTGTACTTTGTAAGTGCCAAAATGCTTTCTTACTGACTCCTTTCTCATTACTGCACTCACCTCTTAATTATACTCCCTCTCAGATGGCCGTCAATTGGGGAATGGCTAAACAAGTTGTGGTATAGGAATGTAATGGAATGCACTGTAAGAAATGATAAGCAGATAGATTTCAGAAAAAACTGGAAAGACATGATTGATGCTGGAGTGAAATTAGCAGAACCAAGAGAACATTGTACACAGTAATCAACACTAATGATCAATTGTAATGATCAACTGTGATGGACTTGCGCTCTTTCAGCAAGCAATTATCCAAGGCAATGCCAAAAGACTTATGGTGGAAAATACTCTCCACATTCAGTAAAAGAACTATGGAGTCTGAATTCAGACCGAAGCATACTATTTTTTACTTTTGTTGTTGCTTTTTGTTATTGTTCTTGTTAATTTTTCTTGTGTTTTTTTCCTTTTGTTCCTGATTAATGTGGAAATATGTTTAACATGATTGTAATGTATATTCTATATCAAATTATTTCTTGGCTTTGGGTGGGGAGGGAAGGGAGGTTGGGGGAAAATTTGAAATAAAAATATCTTTACATGTAATTGAGAAAAATTAAATATATAAAATAAATAAATAAAAATTCTACTCCATCTCTTTCTGCCACTATAACTTTTTTCAATCTTTTTGTTGGTATATATGGGCATTGCTACATGCCACTGGTTTCATTCAAATTAAAAAAAATTGCTATCTCCAGATTTGGAGAGAGGTGAAAAACAAAAATAAGAGGAAAAAAGAATTCTAGTGACATCAAATGAAAGAGCCCCCCCCAAATCTTTTGCATAGCACCCTTAACTGCATACTGAATATATTAAGTTCTTTTTCATAGTAATGTTTCAGGGAGACCAAGGAAGTCTGCTGCTATGAAGACCTGATGTATATACCTTGCTTATTCATCTATTCTTATTAAAGAGTATACATTCAGGGGCAGCTAGGTGGCACAGTGGATAAAGCACCAGCCCTGGATTCAGGAGTACCTGAGTTCAAATCTGGCCTCAGACACTTGACACTTATTAGCTGTGTGACCCTGGGCAAATCACTTAATCCCCATTGCCCCACAAAATGTTAGATATAGATATAGATGGTATAGACATAGATGATATAGACAAATATATATGATATATGTATATGTATATATATTCTCCTTATATCAGAACCATTCTTTTTTCCATATTCCTAACCCTCTCTTAAAAAAAATTCCTCCCCACTTCCAACCTCCAGGGACTAGAAATCCTCACTCTTTGTCACTTGATTCCTTGCTAAATTTGCCCCTTCTATATGTCCATTCTCAATGTCTACAATCAGAATAAAATCTGAAATAATATCTTATGATTTCTGACATAGCAGATCTAGAGGCCATATAGTCCAACCTCAGTTCTTTTATATAAAGTATAAGGAAACTAAACCTGGCAAATTAAAGTTTCTTGTCCTACATCACACAGCTAGTAAGTTAATCATTTATTTTCTTCTGTTATTTTAAAACTTTGTTATCAGTTCAAAGAGACACAATCTGGCATTAGTGGATAGAGAACTCACCATGAAGACAAAAAGACTTTGATTCAAGTTCCAGCTCTGATCATACTGATTCAAACAGGGTCCGGCAAGTTATTTAAATTTTCAGGGCTGTAGCCAACTCCTTTCAAGACTATGCATTACAGAAACTTACTGACCTTTGTGGTAGAGAGAGTTTCCTCTCTTGGAAGTTAGCTATGCTAATGAAATTATAAGTTTAGTGTCCAACCCATATCTCATCAGCTCTTCTGGAGGTTATATTTAAAAAAAACAGAGATAAGGCCAAAAAAAAAAAAAAGCAATGACCATGACATTGGAGGAGGGGCTTGAAAAGCGGTAAGAAAATTAAATATATGTTAAAATTAGTAATCAATGTTAATTACATTAATTGAATCAAAGAATCTGAGAGTTGTTAAGAAATCTTGCAACAATATAGTTGAATCATTCCCGAAAATAATTTAATATTCTTTCTGTCCTTTCTATTGACAGGTGTAAATCCCCACAGTGTTGTTTAAAGAATGAAAGCATATAAAATTATATCCAATTTTCTAACTTGAAAAATAACAAATAAAATATCTAGTTTCATTTTCCTTATGACCTTTATTACTGTTTCTGCTTTCTAGGTTTCTGGTGCCATTTCATGCTATATATTTCCCCAAAAATATATTAGATTACATTTTCCTATCTTTCATTTTAGAAAATCTTCAGGTCAAATTATATTATTTTCCTGTCTTTGCTGATGTTAGCAACACCTTTAATGTAACAGCTATCCAAGATAAAAGAGAGTTGAATTCTTTCTGCTGCATACTTTGCTCAAAGATTAAACAAGTTAGGTTGTGTACTGTTTTATAGTCAAAATAATTTCTCTCTATCATATAATATTTTCTAACAGTACACAGAATAGTCCAAATATCATCGATAAAAAGGACTACCACAGTGCATTTAAAAGTGGGGGTAAAATTAAATCATACCTGTAAACATTAATTCTAAATTTCTTAACATTCATGTAATCAACCTATAAGTTGAAAACATTATATAATTACATATGAATATATGAAACTATATTATATTAGAGAGAAACAGACATAATAGATGTGAATTTTATATTTGTATATATATATACATAATGATTTGAGAAGATTTACATAGTGTGCATATATGATATGCATGTTTATGTACTTTTATGCTTTGTGTTGTGTTCTTCTTTGATTCTCTCTTTGATGTCAGGGTAACTTTGGTGTTAGAAGATTATTCCAGAAGAACACAAGGCTCTAGTAGGCTCTTCCAGTCTGGAATGCTTTTGAATGTGGAGTATGTTGCAACTGTCATCTGAGAACCAGCCTAGCTCAAATATGGAAAGGATGAGGACCAGAAGGTTCGTCACTAGGTGATGGTTTTTGTTTTTGTTTTGGCCACAAAAATCCATAAATATTGTTTACTAATGCATGGAACAGATAAAATATGCATTGTTGTATGGACTACCTAAAAAAATGCACAGGTCTTTCAAAAAAGTCATATAAATACATTGAATATGTATGTGTATATATATATTGTAGACAAATATATGCATAGTTATATATGTATATAATTGTATGTGTATGCATGCATTTTTAGTGTAGGTGTCAAGACTAGTTATATAATCAAGGTAATGAACTAATGAAGATATATAACTTCTCTGTGAATTACTATTCTTAGAGAGTTGCCTAGTGATACTGATAGCTAGCATTTATCTAGGGCTTTAAGCTTTGCAAAGATCATTGTATATGTTGCCTTGTTTGATAGGTTTGACTGATGGTCACAAAGTTAGCATGCATCAGAGGTACAACTGATACCCAGGTTTTCTTGATTCTAAGGTCTTATAGATTGTGACATTTTGCCTCTGTCTACATTGCATTCCTTCTTGCCAATCACTACACCCATCTCCAAATGCACCCACATGGAAAATTTAGAGAAAAGAGTCACAGAATTATAAGCTAAAATATACCTCAGAGTCAAGTCACTTGCCAAAGGTCGCCACAGCTAGTAAGTATATGATTGAGGGATTTGAACTCATGTCTTCTTGCCTCCAAGGTCAGCACTCTATCTTCTGTTCTACCTCAGAGCATCTACAGCTACCCATGCAAGACTTCATTAAGGTTACATTGCTATATAATTGATATAGAGAACTTGAATCAGGTTCAGAGACTGTGGCTCAAAATGTCAGTTGGGACTATTTAATTAGAATGATCTGGAATAAGAAAAATTGGGGGGCAGCTAGGTGGCGCGAATGGATAAGGCACTAGCCTTGGATTCAGGAGGACCTGAGTTCAAAACCCAGCCTCAGACACTTACTAGCTGTGTGACCCTGGTCAAGTCACTTAAACCCCCCATTGCCCTGCAAAAAAAAAAAAAAAGAAAAAAAAGAAAGAAAGAAAAATTGGGTATATGTGAAGAAAACAATGCTACTATACAGAATATATCTGATGAGTTCAGATTTTAAATGGCTTTGAAAGAATGCTGGAAGAATGGCCAAATATAAGGTCAAATATAAAACAAGGTCATGAAGCTGATTGAAAAAAATGTTAAAAAACAAACAATTGCAAGGAAAGAGCTTTTTAAAATGTGTACAGCACGTGAAAGGGACAAACAAATGCCCACCATTTTGCACAGATTGTGAAATGTGACAGTTGACAGAAAACTGAAAGACCATGTTCATCTCTTGCTTCCTTTTTCTCTTTAAAGAATTATTTTTCTTTTCCAAACTACAAAGGGTTAGAACAAATATATTAAGAGGAATTGAAGCACAAGTTAAGAAGAGAGATAGTACATGTGTACTAGATTCTTTCAATTAATTGAGTCTTCAGGCCTGGATAAAATTCCATCTCAGAGTATGGAAAAAATTTCCAATGTTAGGAGAACTTCTATCAATAATCTTTGAAGAATCATAATGAAGGATAACAAGAGGAAAAACACTACAGGCATTCAAATTTCTTCTAGTTTCCAAAAGGAGGAAAGCTGAATACTAGAAATTACAGGTTAGAAATTCTAACCAAATCACAAGCAAAACTCTCAGTTATTTTTTATTATTAATTAAATGGTTTGTGAGTAATAGGAGCTGAAAAATGGGAAATGATCACTAGGAGCCAGCCTGGGTTCCCCTAAGCACAGATTATACCCACATTAACTTCAATGATTGTTTTTTTTTTGCAGGGCAATGAGGGTTAAGTTACTTGCCCAGGGTCACACAGCTAGTTACGTGTCAAGTGTCTGAGGCTGGATTTGATCTCAGGTTCTCCTGAATCCAGGGCCGGTGCTTTATCCACTACACCCACAACTGCCCTAACTTCACTGCATTTTAAAGTGTCTTCAATAAATGTGAAATCTTACAGTTGAATATTAAAAAAAATAAATTGCAGATGAGTAGCAGAAGGGGCATCTGACATCATTAGGGAAGCTGTGGGATTGCAGTAGAAAGAGTAGTAGATTGAAAGCCAAAGGACTTGAGTTCAAATGCTGTTTCTGCCCTTATGGATTAGTTACTTCCTCCCTCTGGGCCTCATTTTCTCATCTATAAAATGAAGTGGTTGGACAAAGAGGTGACTAAAGGTCCTTCTAGTTCTAAGTCTAGGATCTTATGGAATAGCTATGTGGCACAGTGAATAGAGTGCCAAGATCATTGACCCATAAAGACCCTAGTTGAAATAAGCCTCAAACACTAGCTGTATGACTCTGAACAAATCACTTGATCTCTATTTGCCTCAGTTTCCTTATCTATAAAATGGGGACAGGAATAGAATTTTCCTCCCAGGGTTGTTGTGAAGATCAAATGAAATATTTGTCAAGTGTGTAGCCAAATACTTTTCAAAAAGTAAGAAATATAAAATGTTAGGTAAGATGATAATAATCCTATAAAAAAGTTTTCACCAAAAGATACTTTGGAGTTTTGGTTGCCTTCAGATTCAGTGTGAATCGAAAGTATAATATGACCTTCCAAAATGAAAAAAAAAACAACTACTTTTGTTTATGGTCCTACCAAGATATTTAATTTCCTCAGCATGGGCATACTAGTTGTAGAAATTCACTGGAACAAAGCACATCATATTTTTTGTTATTCTTTAACTTAAATAGAGGTAGGTCATTGAGAGGTGAAGAGACTTGGTCAGTCATGTCTGAGATGGGACTTGAACACAAGAGTTTTCAAGTACCCTGGCAGACCTTCTAATCACTGTGACATTTCCTTTGCCATCAATGCTCTCCCCCACTATTATACACTCCAATCCATTGAGAAATAATTCATCCATGTGACAGTAGGTGGTATATTGTCGTGCTTGATCATATGGTGGTAGTTCTTAATATTTGATTTAAAATAAAATAATTATAATGATTTACTATTATTTCTTCTTTTTATCTAGATTGCTTAATGATAATTACTGATATATTTAAAGTGACATTAACAAAAAGGAAATTAACCTTAATAAAAAAAAAAACCCTACTTTGGGACAGACTAGGTTTTATAAATGCCATTTTATATGATATACTTAATTTAATTATATAAATTATATAATCAATTTTGTTTAGATGATATTACAATAAAATAACAACAAAGAAACATGGTGGCATTTTCTCTCTAGGCTATTTTACCCCTGACATCTTGATAATGCTGAAATCAGAAAAGTATAAAGTAGCTGCTGGATTTCTATTTTATCTGAAGTCACTGATTTGGCCTCCTTGGATATTTCTGCTTCACCAAATAATAGTCTTTCTGAAATGGAAGTGGAAGAGGCTTGCTTGACCCTTAACAGGATACTACCAGAAGAGAAGGAAGGGTGAAAAAACCTTCCAGATCACAAAGAGTCAGAGAAAAATATACTATTAAAACAACCATGTCATTTACCTTATTCAGTGAATTTCTACCATTTGTGACATATGTGCTGGACATTGGGAGAATCATAAAACTAAACCAAATATAGTTCCTTTTCTCAAGGTGTTTACAATCTAGTAATTAAGCTAATAAATACAAAGAATATATCAACAACTTTGGCTTCTAAGTATTGTGGTGAAGCTTCCCAAAGTAGATAAACATAAACACACACACACACACACAAACCATGATGACAACTTTCTTTACTATTGTTTCCCAGAAGTCACTTACCCTTGTAAAACATACAAACTGAAATACTTTCAAATTGAAGGGGTTCTATGCTGTTAAAATTAAATAATCAATCAATTAACAAGCATTTATTAAAGAGCTTCTTATTTGCCTGTCAGTCACTGGAAAAAGTGCTAAAGATACAAAGTCAAAGAAAACAAAACAAACAAAAAACAAGCAAACAATAACAGCTATACACATATATGTATGTATACATATATACATACATGCATACATGTATGTATTATATATATATATAGTTGCTATAATGCAATGGTATCTATAAGGGGTTCTAATGATTTTCTTCTATTTTTGCTTTTTTTTGTTTGTTTTTGGATATGAATTGAATAGTTATTTGCAGATCACACAGAAATCATCAAAATGTTTTTCTTAGCACAAGCTGAGGTCTGAGGGGAGGGGTTCACTATCAGTAGAGGGTCAGAGATTTTAGATAAGTCTATAGTCTGAGTACACCAAAGGTCAAGTGAAAGTCTTGGTCATAGGAGAAATACTATGATGATTAGCTGAATGGCATTTATAGAAGTTGGTAACCACATTCAGTAGATACCAAGAGAAATAAGAGAATCAAAGGACCTATGCCAAAGAAAGGGAAATATTAGGTTGGAAATTGAACAAGGTTTGAGGGAATGCAAAAAATTTCCCATATAATCATGCTAAAGGTGCTGAATGCCCTTGCAATCTTTTATGACTGAATGTGCCAGGGTTATTCCTGTCTTCCTTGTTCTTCCAATGAATCACTTCTCAGAACAGCTCCCCTTTCACCTATGTTGCCTTTGGAATGGGAGGCAACTATGTCAAAACTGAAGTGGATGGACAATTAAATGGGAGTAACATTAAATAGGGAGCTAAACCTAGAAGAAAAAAAGCTACAGAGTATTTAAAACATGTAAAACAAATTCTCTGAGGCTGCTTCCTATTGTACTGGAAAGATCCACTGGAATAGGTATCCAGAAACTGGGGTTATGTCCAAGTTGTAACAATAACTAGCTATATATGACCTTAGGCATTCCATTTGACTCATGCAGATTTAAGTTTAACACATTGGTAAAATTAGGAGTTTTGACTACAAGATGTCCAAGGTTCCTCTCAGCGCCTAGCCTTCTAGGAATCTATGAATCAGATATGTACATAAAGATTTCTGCCTTTTAAATAAAAGATCAAGAGTCCAGAAAGCCAGCCAACATTCGCAGCACCAGTGAGTGAAAGACAGAACATTTGAGAAATTCAAATCCGTAGGGAAGCAGCATACTCTAGATTTTTAAATAATTTCTGTAATATAAGGAACTAATATGATGTCTTCAGTTTGGACTAAACATATTGCTCTTGCTCTTACAATTACTATCTTTGGAACTGATGAGGTGCCATTTCTATCCTTCAAATGAGCCTAAAACACATACAACTACCCTAAACTTCCTTGTTCAAGTCAAACCGAATCAGATATTAATTCTGTGCACAAAGCATAGTTGGGTTTTATATTTCCTGAAATCAGTCAACCAACATACATTTATTAAGCATCTGGTATGTACCAGGCAGTATGCTAAATGGTGTCCCAAAGCTTGGGGATTGGGGTTACATATATAATCAATAAAAGGCATAGAGGTAGTTTTGGAGAGAAGAACATTAGCAGCTAGGGGGATAGGGATCAGCAAAGTATACCTAAAGAAAGTGTCTCATGAACTTCAGAAAAACAACAACACAGAAATGTAAAGTTCATGCTGAATTATATTGTGAAGAAAATGTTAACACATAAACATTAAATCATGATCTCTTTAATATGACATTATATAATCAAATGTATCACTATGTAATAGAGTCTACTAGAATGGAAACCCCATGAGGGCAGGGACTCTAACAATCTTTATTTCTGCCAGCAGGTCATTGCACATAGTTGCTCCTTAGAAATCATTTGTCCATGTTAACACAGTAAGAGCTACAGAGATATATTTACCAAGCTCCATAGAAGATACTATGGAAATGGAGTAAAAAGAAAGAAGAAGGTATTACTTTAATTTTCTGTATGTTATAATCATTAGAGAGATTATTCTTTCAGGAAGTAGGTATATCAAGCCACTTCCACAATGTCAAAAATGCCATTGATTTAAAAGCCTGTGAGCATATACAGATAAGTAGAAGCATTTTTTATGGTATCTGTGAGTTTATTTATGGTTTAAAGAAAAGTCTCAGGATATCCCAATCTGGTCCAAATACTCCTGTTCCTAGTCTAGAGCAGCTCTTTCCATTTCAGATGCTGTTTGGGAGCATGTGCTCACATGCCACCAGGCACTTCTCCTGTTGACAATTTTGACCTTTATTAATTCAAGCCTGTTCAATCTTCACTACTGATCTGTCAATGCTGACACCTTGTCACACTCTGATTTTGCAGGGAGAATTCTGAAAGAGTTCACAGGCCATCATACTGAGTTGACTCAATACCAAAGGAAGGAAACACACACACCACACACACCACACACACTCACACTAAACACATACACACACACACGTAAGAAACAAGACCCAAGACCAAACTCACTCTTTTTATTTTATTTGAACTGTGATCCTCTCAGAGTTGTACTGTAGATCATAAAGTGTCCCCAAGAGTTCACACGATGAACACCAGACTATTCATATGCATGTATAAATTGGCTTCCATGAACAAATTTCCCGGTTTGCCCTTTTCTAATGAAATATGTCCCTTGTTGGGAGAACAAAGCAATAAAAGCTTTGCAGTGTGTTTTTTAATCTGTGAAAGTTGAAAGGTTACAGCTGTGTGTGAGTTTTCTATTCTCAGAACTATACATACACTTTCCATAAACAAAAGAAATCAGCATAATTTAACTGATTCCTGTGTCTCTTATTGCCCCAGTATTAGTAGTTTCTGGCAAAGAATACAAAAAAGTAACTTCTCAGAAAAAAACAGTAGTTTGTTTGGATAAATTCAGTTGGCAATCATGACCTAACTCTGTCTTCTTTGTACAGGCACATTAAAAATGAATGGTGTGACCCCTTTGAGATTAAGTTGCCTAAACTACAGTATTCAGACATGATTGCATTTAACAATAACATTAACCTTAAATTAAGGACATTTATTTACTTTTTAGCTCTTTCTCCATTTTGTCTCTGTCTTTTCTGTTCTCTGTCTCTTTCTTTTGTCTTTGAATTCTTTTCCCAATTCAATTCAACAGACATTTATCAAGCCTTTACAATGTGCAAAATACTGAAGAATAAAAGTGGAAAATCACATATTCTCTTCCTTTAAGCAATGCTCCTCTCAAATGGGCAGATGTGGTGGTGGTGGAGCAGTTAAGATGTGTACAAATTATCATGCTCATAAGGTAGAATATTATAAGGCAAAGATGATTTAAAAAGGTGGGCTCACATATCTGAAATACTCTCCTACTTATCTTGGCCCACTCCTCCCTTCCTTCAAAACACAGTTCAAGTGACTCTACCTCCATGAAATCTACACACTTTATCATTTACTTGATTATATGGCATGTCTCATCTCCCCTCCCTTCCCCCAAAAAACCCCAAAAGAAAATAAAAACCTTTTTAAGACAGAAGGGATAATTACACTTTTAGTAGTGCCATACCTATTTACTATATGCAAAGTAGGTTCTTGATAAATATTTGCTGAATTGAACTGAAAGGAGTTTGGAGTAAGTCCCCTCTTTAATACTTAAATAACAGAAAATTAGTCATGGCTCAGATATTGAAAAATAAAATCTTAGTCTTATGGAAGACTAATGGCTTATCATTAATAGATGTTTTAAGATGTTTTCCTGTACCAGGATGAGTCTGAATTGATACATCATCCATGGCCCTTAACCTAGTTCTCCTTATAATAGCCTACATATGTGACATGAATGGAATCTTGAAGCAATTGAACAGAGTGTATTTCCTTATTTAAAGTTAAATGACTGTAAAGGCAATTGGATCAGAAGACTTCAGAGCTGGGAAGTGCATTATAGACCAACTTCTATTTTATCAATGAGGAAAAAGGCTCAGAGAGAAACAAAAAAAAATCATAGAATTCTAGAGCTGGGAAGAAATATAACCCTTACCTAGTTTGCCCCATAAGAGACTGAGGTTCAGTGATATTCCAGTGCCTGAGAACATTAACCAAGTTAGTGACAGCACTGGACCTAAAAACCCCAAATATCATGACTACCTGTTCATTGTTCTGCCCATCATAAAACAATTCTCAAATATTAACCTTAACCTCATTAGCATCTTCTCTGTAGTTACAATGATTCTTACCTATACAGCTAGGAAAGCATTTTCTTCACAATAAATTTTGTGAGGTGGGTAATGCAAGTATTATCATGGCCATTTTATAGAGAAGCCAATGAGGCTCCGAAGCTCTTCTTCCTAAGACAGCAAAGGTCTGAAGCAGGATTTGATCCATGTCTTTTAACTTCAAGTTCAATGTTCAGTACACTAATGGTGCTTTAATCCTATGAACTACTTGGCATAGGCTAAAATTTAATATGCTAGGAAACTAAAATTATATTGCATTCAGTCACTTAACTTCACTGAGATTCAAGATGCTTTTTAAACAAAAATACACCCCTGCTAAAATCTTATCTGTGTCTCTCATAAGAGTAGAGTATGAAATGAAGACATAGGGTATAATGGGGGGGAATGCTGGCAGAGGATTCGTTATCCCTCATTTTACTCTCAACTTACCAATAACAGGCTGTGTGAATTTCGGTCATCACCCACTTTTTTGGGGGGGCGGGGCAATGAGGGTAAGTGACTTGCTCAGGGTCACACAGCTAGTAAGTGTCAAGTGTCTGAGGTCAGATTTGAACTCAAGTACTCCTGAATCCAGGGCTGGTTGCTTTATCCACTGTGCCACCTAGCTCCCCCAAGTCACCCACTTTAAAACCCTCGTAAGCTTTGTACCCATCAGTTTAGAATTGTTAGTTCTCTTCCCCATGCCCAGCTTAGTAGAAATTTAATGTTGCAAAGAATGGTAACAAACTGAGTATAAATTGTTGCGATGGCAAAGCAGCCAAAGGAATAGAAAAAGCAACTGAGAAAGACAGATGGGTAGTGTGGGAGAGCAGCTCAACAAGTCTCTCTACTGCTTCATCCCTTTATCCCTAGATGTGGGCATTTGGAAACTGGGAAATATTTGAGCTGACGAAAAAATAAAGGGAGCTACCTCTCATGGCTATCCATAAATCATCCATAGAGAACTCATGATAACAAGTAAAGTATGGGAACTTGGGCCTCAGTGGTAAAGATAGGAGGGGGGCAATATAGGAAGATATCGTGCCGAAAACACAGATAATTGTAATGACAAAAATAATTATATTTTGTCTGACATATGTTGTAGAAATATGTTTTCACCAGGTAAATTGGTTTAATACTAGTATAAAATGTATGTAACACTTAAAGCAGACCACTTTATACATAATGATAAAAGAAAAACTGGGTCTTGGGCTTTCCTCCTTATGTGTGTAATTTAGACACGTAATTTACCTTTCTAAGGAAACTATCCATGGGTGACGGTACTCTAGGGCTTTCTAATAGAAAGATTGGAGGGAGGGCAAGAAAAGATAAACCTATTACTTAAGAGAAAGTAAAATTTTAAAGTCTCCTCAAGAAGTTTTGACTCATTAATTTTCCATAAAAATATTTGAAATGCTAATAAGAAATCATTAATGAAAGCAAGCAAGTCCCCCCTAAAGGACAAAACATTTTGTTAAGACTGTTTTTTAGTTAGGATAAGCAATTGAGCCAGGCATGGTATCATGCATGTGGAATCTTGTTAGTTGGAGGCTGAGGCTAGTGGATCATTTGAGATTAGAAAGTTTGAGTTGGGGGGGGGGGGCCGGGTATGCTGAATGGAAGTCTTCATGAATCTA
Source organism: Dromiciops gliroides (assembly GCF_019393635.1). NCBI lineage: Eukaryota > Metazoa > Chordata > Mammalia > Microbiotheria > Microbiotheriidae > Dromiciops > Dromiciops gliroides. Next base: position 338,348,183 of record NC_057862.1, on the reverse strand, counting down.
GCATTAATATGGTGAGCCTCCAGAATGGAGGGCCATCAGCTTGCTCAAGAAGGGATAAATGGTTCAAAGCTTCTATACAGCTCAGAGTGGAACTTTGTCTATGAATAGCTCCTGAACTTCTAGCTTGGGAAGACCAAGTCCAACAACAGTAGCAGCAACAACAACAGCAACAACAACAATTGAATTCAGGTAAAACTAGTATGCATTCAGGATCCACCAGTGTACACAGGTCTCCATTATAATTGAAGATACAACTGTTGAAAATACAAGAAAGAGGTAAAAGTATTTCCTTACATAAGAGAACATTCATTCTTTGTAAAGTAATCCAAAAAAAGAAAAGAAAAGAAAAAGACATTAGAAGATGTATGGTCTGTAAAAATTATCCTATACTTGGTTGGCTTTCAACTCAGTCTTGAAGGAAGTTAGGGAAACTTAAAAATGCTGAAGTGAAAGGGTAGAGCTTTTCAGGCATGGTGGGATTGGGGTTGGGGTGGTTGGATACAATATAAAGGGAGGGAGATGAGAGCTGAAGTGTTATATTTGATGAACTGACAGTAGGCCAGTGTAGCTAAAGGGACTAAGGTATGAGATGAATGGATAGGCAGGAAGGAGCTAAGTTATAAAGAGCTTCAAATGCCAAATGGAAGAATTTATAATGGATTTTAGAAGGGATAGGGAGCCAATGGAAGTCAATGACAAGGGAGAAGATATGTTCAGCTCTACCTGAGAAAAGTCACTTTGACAGTTGAATAAATGAGGAAGGAAGGAAGGAAGGGGGGAAGGGAGGGAGGACCCTTAGCATGAATATGATCAAGTGAAAGGGAGAGAAAGATGGAGAGAGGATAAAAGAAGGGAGAGAGAAAAGGAAAGAGAAGGAATAGAGGGAAGGAAGAAAGGGATGGAGGAAAATAAGTGAGGGAGGGAGAAAGGGAAGGAAGAAAAAGAAAAGGAAAGGAAAGGAAAGGAAAAAAAAAGAGAAAGAAGGGAATATTTATTAAGTGTATCTTCTGTGCAGGCACTGTGTTAAGTTGCCTTCCAAATATTATCTCATTTGATTCTCACAATAACATTGGGAAGTAGGTGCTATTATTATTCCCCCATTTTACCAAATTAAAGAAATTGAATTGGGCAAATATTAAGAGATTTGCCCAAGGTATCAGGGTAACACAGTAACTATCTGAGGTCACATTTGAACTTGTTCAGTGGTTTATCCATTGTACCACCCAGCTGCTTCAATGGGGAAAGACTTCAGGCAGGTAGACCAGTTTAAAGGCTAGTAGGATGGTACAGGAGAGAAGGGATTAGAGCCTGGAATAGGGTTGTGGTTTTGTGAGTGGAGAAAAGGGGACATCTACAAGGGATGCTGTGAATGCAAAAATTATATGATTTTGAAAAAGGTTGGATGTGTATAGTAAATGAGATTGATAGAAATATTCTACACCTATGGAACTGGGAGGATGGTGGGTACCCTGAACAGTCAGCCAAGAAACTTTTATGGAATGCTTATATGTGCCAAAGTACTGTGCTAAGTGCTTGGAATACAAAGCAAAACTAAAGTCATTTCCTGTTCTTCAGTAGCTAACATTCTTATAGGGGAGAGGGGGAAAAATATGCAAATAACTGTAGAAAGAAGATAGTATTGGGATAAATTAGAGATAATCAGAAAGAGGGAAGACATTAGCATCACGCAAATTGGGAAAAGCTTCTTGTAGAAGGTTTGATTTTTAGCTCCAACTTGAAGGAAGCAGAGAAGGTAGGGGGTTGAAATGAGAAGAGAATTTCAGGCATGGGATATAGCTGGTGAAAAAAACAAGAGTCAGGAGATGGAACTATCTTGGGTGAAGAACAGCAAGATGGCTAGTGTCAGTGCAACTCAGAGTCTATGATGCTGAAGGAAGGTGTAAGAAAACTGAAAAAGTTATGAAGGGGGCAAAGTTATGAAGTTTTTTTGAACGCAAACAGAGGATTTGGTATTTCATGATGGATATGATAGAGCCACTGGGGTTTATGAATTAGGGTCGGGCGTATGTGTGTGACATGGACAAACCCTGCTCCTTAGGAGAATCAATTTGATGAGTGGGGGCTGGTTTAGAGTGGTGGAAAGCCTTGAGATAGTGATCTAGGAAAGTTCAGAAGAAGAAAGTGCTTGCACTATATAATAAGTTTTATGTTATGACACTGAGTTTGGGATACCCATGTGATATCCATTTAAGCATGTTCAAGAGGCAGTTGGAAATGCAAGAGTGTACCTCTGAAGAAAGACTAGGGTTGGATATATAGATCTGGGAATCATGTGTAGAGGTGATAATTAAAACCCATGTGAACTAATGAAATCATAATTTGACATAATATAGAGGTAGAAAAGAAGAGGCCCCTGCCCTGAAACTTTGGAGGGGGCTTCACAAGGTAGGTGAGTATGATTGGATGTAAAACCAGCAAAAGGTATTTTTTCAGGACTGGTTGGACAAAAAAAGTGGACCAGCAGAGAAGTCAGTGTCATAAAAAACCAGAGAGAAGAGAATATCTAGTAGGAGAAGAACATTCACAGTATCAAATGCTGCAGAAAGGTCAGGAGATTCAAGATTGGGACAAGTTGGTCGGGTTGGCAATCATCAATTTACATCAATTTAGCAGTGAATGTGATAATAATAACTAACCTCGGGATGACCTTCTGACCTTACTCTTCAAACCTAGCTAGCTTATTCCTCAAAATGAAAAGTAAAGGCATCCAACACTGGATTTATACTCAAAATCATTCCAGCAAGCTAGCTTGCAATGAAAAGAAATTTTGCAATGAAAAGTATTTTAGCTTTGGAGTCAGCGAACCTGGGTTCATTTCTGTGTACTTCTGGACATATCCGTTTCTTAAAAGCTGAGTGGTTTGAAAAAGATGATCTTGGAGATTCCTTTACACTCTAAATTTATAACTTATACTCCTATTAAAACACTACGAAAAGTAAATTAAGGTTTTCATAATACCCTTGACTGTTTGCCAGCTATCACATCTGATAGGAATTCTAGTGTGAGTAAATAACAAAAGATAATACAACCATTTCAGTCACAATCATTTTGTGATCCACTTTCTTTGCTCTGGCATTAAAGACCAATTGGAAACGTAAATGCTGAAGAGAGATACAACACTCAAAACCTTATCAACATCACCGTTGTCTTTGTAGTTTGTATTTTGAATGGTTCCCTTTCTCATTTTGCTCTCACCAAGACCATGCTAGGTAGGTAACACGAGTATTTTAATCTCTATTTTACAAATAAGGAAACTGACACCCACAGAGAAGCAAAAAGGCTTGCCTAAGCTAAGTGAATGGCAGAATTGAGGATAAAACCCAGATCTTCATGACTCCTATCAGGTGTGCTCTTTGCCAGTGAATGTTCTCCACCCAAAGAAGTTCAGCAACTGCTTCATCATTCTTCTTCATCTATGAAGTAAGAATTTCTTTTAAAAAGAAATTGTAAATCATGATCTATATGTAGGAGAGACAAATGAAAACCTTAAGTATAAAATATACCACACTTGGCTATTTTAAAAATAATAAAGAAACAAAACACAACAACAACAAAAAACAAAAAAAGGGGGGCAGCTAGGTGGCACAGTGGATAAAGCACTGGCCCTGGATTTAGGAGTACTGAGTTCAAATCCGGCCTTGGACACTTGACACTTACTAGCAGGTGTGACCCCTGGGCAAGTCACTTAACCCCCATTGCCCCGCAAAAAACAAACAAAAAACCCCCAAACAAACAAAAAAATAATACAGAGGCATATAAGTGTTAGGAAGCAGGGCTGTCTAAAGACAGAAGACTGGACTATGCCTTTCAAAAACTCATGATGTACAACTCAGGTTCCCTTACATGAACTCCGATAGAGCTGAAAACAATGAAGAAAAAAACCCACCAAGAAACAAGCTGCAAACATGTTTCTTTCATCTCATAATTATTCATTAAATTCTTAATTATTTTGTGAAAGTGGGTAAGAAGCAGAAATTTTCTTTAAGTAATTCATGAAAGCTGTCCTATATCATCAAAGTCATCTGTCTGCTCTGAATTCTGTACATTACCCTATAGCATGCTGCTGAACAAGACATTAATAATAATGTCTAATTAATGGATATCTATCCATTTTGTTAGGGAAAGTTGTGTGGCACTTTCCAATGTCTTATGAGTGCCCTTTTGGAAACAATGAGGACCACGTTTTCAATTTTCAAACAACAGATATGATTGTCCATATCTGTAACATACTGAACTTTGGAAGTGTCTTATGAATTCTACCCTTCTAACCTCATAGAGCTTTGAACACCTTCTAAATTGGATCATATTTATCTTTATGTACATCCTAACCCTGGCTAACCTGTAAAAATCTGCTTTTAGCTCAGTGCAGTACATTTTGTATAGCATATATATATGATTAAAGAAAAGGCAATATAGTCTCATAGATAGAGTTTCATAGATGGAAAGATCTGAGTTCAAGTCTTGTCTCTGATTTTTACTGGGTAGCGAGATCAGGATAAGTTACTTAAAATTTCCAATGTCCTCGATTGGTAATTATCTGTAAGTGTAAATATAATTTGCAGTTTCCCTACATAGATGAAATTCCAGATCTTCCCCCTCACTCCCCCCAAAAGTATTTTACTTCAGGGAAAAGACCTTTAAGGTCGCCTAGATAAATCTATTTTTTCAGATGACAAAAATGAAGCCCAGAAAGGTTAAATTGCTTGCCCAATGTTGCAGTATATATGAGCAGTATGTAACAGAAAAAGGATTTGAATCTAGACCTTTTGACTCCATTCCCCTCCTGCTTTCCTCTCCATCACTTAATTATTCAACAAATAAATATTCGTTGGGTTGAGAGATAGAAGGATGCCTCTCATACCTCAAACAGAGGAAAACAAAAGTACTTTGAGGCATATTTGTAAATAAGACAGTTAAAAAAAAAGATACTAGATTTTGGCAGAAAATGTGAGGAAAAGCTATTTTTTCCCCTTAAAATGTGAGGAAAAACTAGAGTGATGCATTACAGTTGAGTAAATTTGATTGTCAAACTTCTCACCCAGTTGTCTTCACAGGTTTTGCAGACTCCTCCATGTAGGATAATCAGGTGTTAATATGGTTCATTGGAGAGATAAATTAGATGATGCATTCATATGGAAATATGGGGTCAAAAGCCATTGATGAGGGAATGGAGAAGTATGCAAAAATTAGATATACACAACCATTTTGCCTACAAGGCTCCCAATGTGATCCAATATATATTTTCAGCCTGAAAAGAAAGTTCGTTCTCGTTCTCTCTCTCTCTCTCTCTCTCTCTCTCTCTCTCTCTCTCTCTCTCTCTCTCTCTCTCTCTCTCTCTCTCTCTCTTTTTCATAATTCCTCACACCCAGCCTGCCCCAAAAATAGAAAAGAAAAACTAGATAAATTAAAAACAGAAAAGAAGTAACATTCCATTTCACTGAATACTCAATCTCATTTCAAACTTATTTTTGTTCAAGACGATAATCTTTATTTTTGTGATTTTTAGTTCTATGCATTTTCTTTTTTCATTGTAATTTCACACAAGCTAGCTTTGTGCTGTATGAAGTGTTAGGATGTCATGAAACAAGAATATAGAATCATAGATTTAGAGTTATAAAGGACTGCAGAGCAATACACAGCAGCTCCTTCATTTTAGAGATAAGGCAACAAAGGACTTGCCCAAGGTCAACCTGGAATTAAAAGCAGCAGAGCTGAGATTCCAAAGAGCCCAGGTTTTCCAATTCTAGATTTGATACTTTTAAAGCTAAACACGATGCTTCCTCTAGCTCTCATTTATACAGAGAATTTGGAAATGATATCTTTACATTAATAGAATGGAGGTCTTCAGCACTGAAAGGTACCTTGGAGATTACCTAGTCTAATGTATCCATTGTACAGATGAAGAAAATGAGACCGTGCAGAGTTATATAAATTGTTTAAGGTCAGGAAACTACAGCCAGGTCTCTAGACCCCCGTTCTTTTGCTGGTTTCATCACACCAAGCTCTGGGAAAGTGACATATATTGCACATGAATTATAAACTTTCATGGAATTACAATCTACTTAACACATAAATGGAAAAGAAAAAAATGTTCATTTTTATTTGACAGGTCCCAAGGAATTTACAGTGGCTGAGTCATCATTATGAGCTATAATCATCAGCCTGTATGTGGTTGTAGAAGGCAGATGAGATTTGGCCAAATCATTACACATTTTAATACCTACCTTTAATGGTACCTTTTTAAAAATGAACCTCCCTCTTCCACCTAGACTAGAAATGCAGTGGCTACTTATGGAAGGATCTCATTAATTACTGGGACAGGTGCTTTTACATGCTCTATTTCTAATCTGGGCAGGTTAGTCCCTGCTTAAGCAAACTGGTACTTCCCTACTGATTCAAGTCTCACCATATTGATGCCAGGTTAAATTTGGGCCCCCAATTGGTTTAGCCCATTGCAACTCAGAACTCCAGAGTAGAAGTGATCCACCAGGCTTAACTGCTCTAGTCACAGGGATCACCCATGTATACAACCATACATAGCACAAATGTTGTTTTTTTGAATAAGATACAACACTTGTTATAATTTTGTTTTTCTCATAGTAAGAGAATGAAATCAAGGCAATTGGAAGCAGTGCAAGATTAGTGCTCATAATACTGGGCCCAGTTCTACTCCTGAGTCTGCCTCTAGCAGTCAATTATGATATGCTAATTAAACATGGAAAGATGGGACTTAGAGTTGACAAGTACTTTTTATAGAATATATAGTCCACACCCATAATTTAAAAGAAAGAGGAAACTGAGGCTCAGAGCAATTAAGTGCCTTGCCCAAGGTCATGTGGGTAATGAGTAGGAACACTAGAATTAAAAAAAAATAAAAACAAGTTTATGTATAGTTGCAGAGATGTGGCTTTGTATAATGAAAAGAGAACTCAAGTGGGAGATAGGAGACAGTTCTTTTCCTAGCTCCTACAAATTAGCTGTGCAACTTTGGATGAATAACATTACCTCTCTGGGTTTTATAAAGTTCCTCAATTATAAAATTATAAAGGAGTTTGAGTAGATAAACTCATAAATCCATTCTGTCTCTAACATTTAAGGATTCTATAGAAGCTCTATACTTGAGTACTTTATACATAACCTTAAATATATCAATGTCTAGGTTGTATTTTATTTCTTTTGTCCTCTTACTTAATAGTTGGCAATTACATCTAATGTATTTACCAGAAACTCTAAAACACCTAAGGAAGAGCAAATGAAAACTTTCACAGTTGTTCTTATCTACTGACTGCAAATGACAATCAAAATCAAAAATAAGAAATCTGGATTTTGGAGGAAAATCATAGAAAATGATGCACTATAAAGAGTTCAAATTCATCAGAAAATGAAAAAAAAAGACTATTTTGTCACTTGCCAAAAAAATAATAAATAAAATTGTAATTACCCAGTAAGATAAAAGCTGTTGAATTTGTAGCAATGGAAATATTAAGACAAATTAAATACCAAGCTTATCTCTGCTCTGCGCTATCAATATTTTATACTAAACATCTGTTCCTTGTATCTCATCTCAGAAACACTTCCACACTTTATCAGGGCAAGCACAGCTTTCAAAGCAAATTAAGCTAAACCGTTTTCACTTAATCACCAATTGATCACAACATTCCGAATGACACATATTGATCTGTAAGAGCCCCATTTTTCCCAATTCAGGAGAGCATATTGGAGGAAACACTTGATTTGCAGTCTGAGCAAACTTGTTAGGCACACGGTTCAGACGTATTTTAAGTAGGATGCATTTCAGGGATTAAAAGAATAAAGAGAGATCTATTTTCAATGAGGCTTCTGAGTGTATAATTTCCAGCCTTTGTTCATAGAAGCATGGGCCTAGAAGAGAGTTTCAAAATCATCAGTGTAACCCCTTCAATTCACAATTGAGAAAAATGAGGTCCAGAGAGGTCAACTTTTCCAAGGTCACAAGGTTAGTGAGTAGCAGAGCTGGACTGAGAGTTTCAGTTTCCTGATTTCCAGTCCAGTGATCTCTACAGCACATCATGCTGCTGCCTTTCTATTATCCTAACTCAGACTGATTTTTCTATCCCAGGTTGAGATTGTGTATGGATATATATCTATGATGAGGAGTCCAAAAAACCTTACACTCTTCTTTTTCTTCTTTTGTTAATACTACTCCTACTAACCCACATTTATATAGCATTGTAAAATTTACAAATCACTTTCTTCACAATGATCCTGCAAGGAAAGAAGTGTAAATATTATGCCCATTTTACAGATGAGGTATATGAGTCTATGGGTAACATGATTTACAGTCACTCAACTAGTATGGGAAAGAGATTCTGATTCCAACTCAGCTACTTATTAATTACGTGACCTGGCTATCTCTTCCTTTGCCCATAAAAGGAAAATGTTGGACATGATAAATTCTGAAATTCCCTCCAGTTCCAAATTTATGATGCTCAGATTCCAAATACAATAATCTTTCTACTCTGTCATGCTAAATCTGACTTTAGATGGGTTTGGGGAGGGGCAAATAAGAATTTGTTCTATAGTCTCCATTATCAGTGATGTTCTATTTGTTGCAGTTTCTATAAAAACTTCATCATTTTTCTCAATTCTTAGGATCATAAAGATAGAAGGGACCTCAGACACTATTGAGTCCAGTCCTCTCATTTTACACATGAGAGAACTTTGGCCTAGGGAGATTTGCCAAAGTCAAGCAGTTAGCAAATATCATAAGCAAGATGCGAACCCAGGTTCTTTGATTCCAGACCTAATTTTTTTCTATTATGCTGTAATGACAATGAGTATTATTACTCATTGTATAGGAGAAGAAAATCAGACTCAGAGATGCTAAGTGACTTCCTATGGTCATACACCTAGTAATTTCCAAGGGTAGGATTTGAATGTAGATCTCCCTACATACAAGCCCAACCCTCTTTTCCATTATCAAACTTTCCCACCCTCCCTAGAGTTACAAAACATGATTAGGATTTCTAGTCATTTCTGGAATGAGAAGAAGGGGTTTAAAAAGACACATCCTTTAGGAATTAGAGGTTATACATCTCTCTGTCATTTTATTCTGAGGCCCAGGGAATCTGTTTGTGCTCAGAGTTCCAACTGACTTCCAAAGGAAGTCTATAATCATAAGGGCTTATTGAAAGGATGAAGCAAGAATAAAATTGCTCCAATGTGAATTAGATAAAAAAGGCAGGAACCCAACTTCATTTACCCAAGAAGCTAATGCTCAAATTAAAACCTTTATATGCCATCTGTAGTTTATTGAGAGTTTTGATTTTCTACCAAGCAGTTGCCCAGAGAAACTGCACAAACACACTATGGCGATAAATAGTGAATACCTTTTACTTTAGTATTCTCAAATCATTACTCTAATTGTGTATTTAACTACACAAAAACACATGTATATATGCACCCAGACACATCTGTATACATATATACACATTATACACATGCATGTATACATATGTATACATACATGTATGCACACACACATATATATTTCTTACAGTGAATTAAAGGATGATTTTCCCTCTTCTTTACACCCTTAAGGGATCTAGAGTAAGACTTTAGTATTTTTCCCTTTTATAAAATAAAAGCTGCCTTTGAAGCAGGGGATCTCTGAAATGAGGCATTGCAAATGTCCTTTGATGAATCAGTCTGTGTGAAGGAGAAAGAAAGAATGAGAAAAGAGAAGGAGATTGATTGCAGCTAATGTGCCTATCATGCAGTGTCTTTTTAATCTTACCGGAATGACCACAGATAATCAAGAGGTCAATCATGAATCAATCACAGGCTTCATATGTCAGAGCAGTTTCCAAACTGTGAAAGACCTGGTTAGAGCAAGATTCTTAAAGAGAATCACCACAGTAAAGCAGATCACAGAATCAACTTGGGCTCTAGCTAGACAGGGGGTGGGGGAGGCAGGCAAGGGGAAATTGGTCTAACGAGAAAGAAAGGATAACCTCTCTAAGAGGAAATGGACTATATAGGTAAAGTTCTAGAATAATCCAAATGATACAATAATTTACTATTATGGAATGTTCAGAAATGATTTTAACATCTCTAGGTTTCAAAAATAAATCTCTTTTAAAAGTATAGGAGATATTAGAAGGATGGTATAATAAAGTAATTTTCAGAAAGATACAGAGAAAGAGTTTTAAAACTCATTTGTGGAAAAGAAACTGCAAGAGTTCTTACAAGTCTTAACCTCTGTTGAACGACACTCAGATAGCAGTTTAGCTGGTTCTGTTAAACATTCCCTGGGGGAATTCATTCCTCTAGGGGACCTCTGTCTAAAAGAAGGAAAGAATGAGTTCAGGGGCAGAGAAAGAAGAGCTTAGATTTAAGGTGGTTGTGAAGTCCATTCAGTATAGGACTGCAGATTTTTTTTTCTTTTTTCTTTTTTTGTGGGGCAATGAGGGTTAAGTGACTTGCCCAGGGTCACACAACTAGTAAGTGTCAAGTGTCTGAGGCCGGATTTGAACTCAGGTCCTCCTGAATCCAGGGCCGGTGCTTTATCTACTGTGCCACCTAGCTGCCCAGGACTGCAGATTTTTGCAAACTCATTGCCTTCCCTAGAGGTACCAGGCAGGCTTCAGAAAGAAAGTGCATATGTTCCTTCCAGGAAATCCCCCCACCCCCAACATCAAAAGTCAACACCTGTTACACTCTGGCAATGGGATATCAAATGAATTGACAACTAACAGATAGGCTTAAATTCTCTTTGGGTTGTTAATCCCTATGAATAATAACAATAATGATTAATTAAAAATTATAGCTAGGATTTATATAGCATCAACTCTGTGCTAGGCACATTACTAAGTGATTTAAAAATGCATTTCATTTAATCCTCACAACAACCCTAATGGGTTCCATTTTTATCCCCATTTTGCATTTGAGGAAAACAGAGTTTAAAGGTCATACAGTGTGTGACTATCTGAGGCTGCATTTGAACTCAGGCCTTTCTGACTGTGAGCTCAGTGCTCTCTCTGCTTTTCCACTTAGCTATCCCTGTGGATACCAGAAAACGAACTGACTCACATCTGCGTCATTTTCATCTATCAACTTAGCTCTGTTGGATAATCAATTCTCACTCTTCTGAGGGCAGTTGTACCCTTCGTGACTTAAGTCCTACAATTTCCCAAATCAACAGTATTGTTTCTTATAATAAGGAATTATACAAAGTCAAATATTGCTATCACTATCCTGCATCTTGAGGAAGGGGAGTAACCTTTGATTTGAAATGGTATTTAGAGTAGAAATGTTACTCATGAAAAAACCAATCAAACTCCCTATGAGCCTAACTATTTGAAAGAAGTAAAAACTTCAATATATCTTCGGAGACTGGATTTATGAGAGAAACAATGTCTACGTTCTGTTAGATCTCTTCCCTCTTCCAAGCATATTTATATTTCATAGAGATGTATCTATCTCATGTAAGGATGTCTAGATAACTGTATTTCTTTTAGTCAAGAACATTCAATAAGTCCCTAGAGAATCCACGAAACAAATTCTGAATTGAAAGTCTAGATACAAGCCCTGACTATCCAGCTATGCAACATTGGGCTATTTATCTTGCCCTAGTTTCTTCATGTGTGGCATGGATAAGTTGTACTAACTAATCTTAAGGATCTGTTCCAGATCTGAAAATTCTTCTTTTCTTGTGAGTTGAGGAATATTCTAGGTGCTAACTAGTTTAATAAAGTAGATATAAGATGACACATGTTGCTCTGAAAGAAAATCTTATAGCCTAAATCTGGGCTAATTTAGCCATGGATGTATGATAAATATGTTTATTTAAGCAAATAGAAATGATAAAGTTGGATGAGGGGGGCACGCGACACAAGTAGAGCTAAAGGGTGAAAAAATGTATAACCCTAAAAACAGCAATAATAATAATGATGATGATGATGATGATGATAAATTTGTACAATGCTTTGCCCAGTTTAGAACTATGCACTCAGAGGTACTAAACCTTTGCATACTCTTTGACCTAGCAATGCACTCTTACAACTATACACCCAAGGAAACTTTTTATAAAGAGGAAGGGACTCATATGTACAAAAATATTTATAATGACCTTTTTTTGGTGGTGTTAGACAAAGAAAAAAAGATCTTTAAAATATATTAGAACTCTGATTTTAGAACAATGACCAACCCCACAGTTCAGAACAGTGAGATGATCTATGGTACCCATCTCCTGACAGAAAGGTGATGGCTTTAGGGTAAAGAAAGAGGACATATTTTCTGGGACATGACCAATGCAAAAAATTTATTTTGTTTTACTATGTGTTTTTTATGAGGGTTTTTGTTTTGCTTTTCATTTTTTTTCCTACCAACAGAGGAAGAGAAAATAATTTTTTTGTTAATTGAAAAAAATTAAATTAAAAAATAAATCTCTTAGAACAATCCTGGGAGGTAGGGGATACAAGTATGAGTATCTATTTTACAAGTGAAGAAAATTGTTCAGTCATATAGTATAAGTGACAGGTCAGGATTTGAACTACTGTCTCCAGTAATCTAAGAATGGCATCGAGGGAGAGGGAGAGGGAGAAGAAAAAAGAAGACCAAGGGAGGGACAGAGAGAGAAAGAGAATAGGAGGGAAGGGGAGAGGGAGAGGGAGGGAGGGAGGAAACGGAAAGGGAAAGCAGAAGAAAGAAAAAAAAATTAAAGGAGAAAAATTCTGTGCTAATATAGCTAGGGCCCTGAAAGGGTTAATAGCTAAAGACAAATGGGGTACTTTTCTATCTCTTGCTTTTCTTCTAGTCATTATATCTAATATTAAATTTGTCAGAGGGCAAGTATACCTTCTACTTACTTTATTTCATATTCCTTGAATCTAGTAAATTTAATTTTGAATAATTCAAACAAGAAAGCTAATCCTTGCCTATATGACCTGATGTATAGGCTATAGTCACAATTTTTTTAGCTCTGAATGATGCTGGAGAGGAAAGTAACTCGAAATTAAATCCTTGTGTCCTGATGATCTCTATTGACTTCATTTCTCCCCTCTATGAACTTGAGGTAGAAGGAATGCAATGGAAGGTGTCCTTGTTGCATGAAAGGAGCTGCATTACAAAGCTGTTATTTTCCAGTTTGATCAATCATTCCAACTCATTTATTATTTTTCTAAACAACAACAACAGAAACAAAATCCACCAAAAATTCTAATAGCAGAGAGTAAAATAATTTGGGCAGCTGACAGGCAATTCAATTTCTTGGCAGATTTTTAGATAATCAGACACCCAGGAGAACTTGGAAATTTGTTTTATTCATGGTCAATTTGCTATGGCACATTTTTCTCTACCAGCTCTACTCAACTTTTTACTCAACAGGAAAGTGTAGCATCATTATGTAGCAGCACACACTGGCTTAGGTGGTTAAACACCCACAGATCATCAATTCTACAACACAAGCCCTCCTCCTGCCTCCTGCTTTCTTAAATAATTTGAGCCCAGGATTCTGTTCATCATTAAGAAGCTTGTGCCAGCTCATGGGGACAGATAACCCAAGGGGGAACAGAAAAAAGAAAGAAAGAAACCCCACACACAAGATATCCTTCTGATCCTCTGAGCCCCTCTGTGGTTATGGGCTCACTGAGCCAATTATTACAAGGAGACCATTGCTTTGGAGATGCTTGATTAAGTGACCAATTGAACCAAGGGTCAAATGGAGTTAGGAGTGAGGCAGAATCCAAATGTAAGTACTGTGTTAAACAAACTCTGTATGAGCTGTGGGTCATAGTCGCAGGGTAAGGATGAACATATTTACTGAAAAAGGATACTTACAACTTACTCATGCTTTTGTTAACAAAGCATAAAAAAGCAAACAGTCTGAGCATATGTTGGATAACATAGAAAAAACATAGAGGCAGAAAGGTTCTGTGATTCAGCCAAGGCTAGCCCTGCTATTTTAAGTTGGACAATACCTGAATTTCCTCTGAGAGAAAAGAATTTTATTTTCAATGACCTCAAAAGCTATTATCTCTCAATAATTCATTCATAATGGATACAAACACTGTCAGGAAGTTTTTGTTTTAAAAATAATAAGAGATATTATCTGTATTTGTTGAACTTTTTTCCTGTAATCTAAACTTTTTTTTTTCTTCCTCTGTGTGTAACATTCTTCCCAGAGGCCACATACCACATATGCTTCCTGGGGAGCCAGATCAGCTAGATATTACCTACAGTGTTCCTTCCTACATTTTAAAAAATCACTAATTATTCAAATCTTAGTCTTCTCTTTTCCAAAATAGATGATACCAATAACAGAAAATATAGCTCATTTTTACCATAGAGTTCACTTATAATTTAATGAGTCAAATGTTTAAAATTATCCATTAATATTGTTAGTCATACATTTCCCCCCTTTCTCCCCTTTCTACTTTTTAATCTTTTCCTATCCTTTTCATCTACTTCATTTTCCTCCATTTTTTTTTTCTCCCCTAGCCCTGCCATAATCTTCATTCATCTAGTGACAGCCATGGTCTTCCTAGTGTCCCCTCTGTTAAATAAATTAATCTCTATTACCCATATCTCAGAAGGGCCTAATGGGCAACTGCTCTCAGTTTCAGTAGTTATTCTTGCTTTCCAAATTATTAACCCATGTTTGTAGTAATATTATACCTGCAATCTCTTTCTTGCAAACCATCTGTTATCTTTTATGTGCACAAATCTACCTGTTTGTTTAGTTATTCAGAATCATGGTTATAAGGTATGAAACACACAGACCCACCAACTAATTCTCATCTGAGCACCATGAAGATATGCACAGAATCAAATCATATAGCAGAAGGCATGTGTAATACAAGGTGCCCAAACTATGAACATTAATAATCATAGATTTTATTCATTAATTCTTTCCTTCATTTATTTTATTTGTTTATTCATTTATTTTATCTATCATCTATGTTTTTATTTACTTTAAATGAATCAAAATGAAAAGTTATAATGAGGCCAAGATAACAATTGTCACCAAAGACAAAAGCCTAGGTAAGTAAGGGGGAGAAGGTCCTGAGCTTACAGAACAAAGAAACCTTTTATTTCAACAACCATGGAGAAGACTGTCTTCTAGATAGGGACTGGTAAGTGCTTAATGCACCAAAATAAATATAGAGAACTGCTGAAAACTAGTAAACAGAATCTGGAATAAATATAACGACCTCATATTTTATGTCGCTTAAATAATTAAACTGCTTCTTATTGAATAATGAAGTTATTTAGGGAGAGACATCAGAAGAGCAGCCAGCCAGCAGATCTAACTGTTTTTGCCTGAGAGTGACATGTTCACAGCCAGTGGGTTATATTATTCCCTTCATAAAACTTGTTCTGTCATTTTTACAGTGCTGTTAATTTTGGTGATAGTAACTCGACAGGGGTGGGGGGGATACCTATCTACTGTATCTGAAAGCTCCAGATGACAATGAGAGTTGAGTGATTCATGAGGCCAGAGGAATCCCTCCAGCAAGTTAATTTTGGTCCTGTCTGCTGAAAGGTAAACAAATGCCATCCCTCCCCCAAAAGTGCCTAGAAAACCTCAGACTGTTGGCATGCAACCCACTGCGGCCGGAGAGTTGGGTCTTGTCTCAACTTTGAAAATGTCTTAGAGTTCAGTAGTGGCTACCAATAAATTAAGAACCAAACTCTAAAATCAAACTTTTCAGGGATCTTGAGAGCTTACAAAAGAATCCATGCTTGTTATCAGCGTCAAACACAATACTAAAGGTAGCCTCTGAGTAAGTAACAATGCAGTTCATCAGTCATTTTAAGATACTTTTAAAATATGTAAACCATAGTATAATTGTATCTGCCATCTTCACTTGAATGAATAAATTCCATGAAGGGATTTTTTTTTCCAGACAGATACGCATTTTCCCAAGGGGAGACTATGGATTCCTCAGAAGAGGTAGAAACATATTCTAATCTGATATCACAAATAACAGAATTAGACTCTAAAGAGCTTCATTTGAAAATGTGTATTCATGAATGAGGCTTATATGTATGGAAAAGAACATTGGAAACACTGGTACAATACACATACATTACTAATTACACTGATATCTATTTCCAATGCATTTTGTTCTCTTTAATCCTTTCTAGCCTTTACCTACAATGCTCATAGAAAGTTGTAGGAGCAGCTAGGTTGAAACAGTGTATAAAGCAATGGCCCTGGAGTCAGGAGGACCTTAGTTTAAAGCTCACCTCAGACACTTACTAGCTGTGTGACCTGGACAAGTCCATTTAACTCCAATACCCTTAAACATCAGGGCCACCTCAGTTGTCCTGATGTATATCTTTCCACTGGACCCCAAATGGCTCTGGAGGAAAGAGTGAGGTCGATTACCTTGCACAGCCCCTCCCTCACTTAAATACAATTCAGTGCTAGTTATGACATCATCCTGTTGTCATGGTCCTCTTTGAGAATGAAGGACAAACAACAACTCGATAGAAAAAGTAGTAGGAAATAAAAAATTCAGGAATCAGAGTTTATTAATTAGGAATAAGTTGGGTTGTTTGTGAGGCATGTTGTTTTCAGTACAACAGCATTCCCAACAGATGACTAAGAACAATCTTTAGGGAAGAGAAGAAGAAACAGAAGGGGAAGGTATAAGGATTTATATAGGTCATATCATGGGCCAGGGCACTGTGCTGAAATTTTATAAATTTTGTCTCATTTGGATAAATAGCTTTACATATATTAATAAGCTTTATAAAGTTATGTTATTAATATCATTAAAATATAATTATTATAAAACACAAGATTGGTGGCTATTAATTATTTTATTTGATATTATTTCATATCATTTGTTATAGATTAATGTTAACTTAGTAATAAAAAGGTGATACTTATTAATAATATTTATACAAATATAATAATATGACCATTTGAACCTCACAATGACCTTGTGAAGTAGATGCCCTCCACAAAGTATAATCCCTAAAAATATTTAAGAAAACTCCCCTACTGTTACTTGTTAATTTACTGCTTTGAGAGTTTACTAAATTTCCATACAAGAGAAGTGTGTATTTTAATTTTTATAATTTAATACCAACATTGTTGTATTTGACTTGAGATTTGCCTTTTCGTGTTAGCTACAACTTTAGAAAAAAGTAAATTTATTTGTATTTTCCCAGACAGTAATTTAAAACTACTGTCCTAATTCCAAATATGTTATCCCGTTATAAAATCATATCAGACATGAAGTAAACTGAGACTTGATATAAACATATGTATATCAAGGAAAGGGGGAAATCAGCAAAGACGTTATTAACTGCCTACTATGTGCCAGGCCTGGGATAAATACTTTACAACTATTATCTCATTTGATCCTCACCATAAAACCCTGGGAGGTACTATTATTAACCTCATGTTATAGTTGAGGACAATGAGGTAGACAGAGGTTAAACGATTTGCCTGGATCACCGAGCTAGTAAGTATCTGAGGCCGTAATTGAATTTAGGTCTTTCTGACTCCAGGCCCAATACTGTTTGTACTGCACCACCTCGCTTTTTTCTAAGATTATATTTAAGAACTCAAATAAATGTGAAATTCTACTTCTATAATTTGTCTAATCATTTAGCCTCACTGTACATATACATCCTGGACAAGGCAATTGTCTTTCCTTGATATGGAAGTCCATATCCCACACTCTGCGTCTGTCCTAGTGAAACATTAATAATCCTTACTGCTCAGGAAAGGGAAAAAAATCTATGATTTCAGTAGATATAAGTAACTCACAACTAAGGACATATCTTTTGCCAATGCATGTCAGCACCTCTTCTACAATTTAGAAGATTGCCTAGAGAATTGTAGTTTAAGTAACTAGACTAGAGCCATACAACAGTTTTTGTCTGTGGTACTTCTTGAAACCAGCTCTTCCTGCCTTTGAGAACAACTCTCTACTTTGACCCATACTACTCTTATATGCTCTGAATATCTGGTACAAATAATAAAATAGTAAGCAAAATATATTTACATTTACCAACACTAAGAAAAGAATAGTTCTTTCCCTACAATTAAAAAAAAAATTACCACTTGGGATTTACATAGTACCCCCCCTTCCCCTACCCCCCCCAATCACCTTCCCTTACATAGTTTTGCTAATTTAAAGTTTAAAAAAATTTAAATTATATATTTTTTAAAAACCCATAACTTTAGATTCACTAATGTTTATGAAGAGCTTTTAGTACCTAGTACTTTTGGTAAGCAAAGCAAATTGAGATGGGGATATTGACTGTGAAGTGGTATAAGGGATGTAGTAATGGTCTTGGTTGGGGGAGGGTTAAAATAACATAAAGTAAAGAGGGATGGGAGAGCTGGGGTAGTGCTTCAGGCCAGGAGCCCTAAAAGGGGGAAAAGCAAGGGAGAGAGGCATAGCGGAAAAACAGAACAAACAAAAAACCCAACTAGAGTGTTCTGGAAAAAAGCCCCACCTGTCCTCGTTTCTTATGGCTAAAAAAGGTGGAGGGTGGGAAATTGGAGACTTCTTCCAGATCTCCCAACATTTAAAAGAGAGTGCCTCAGATCATTCATCTCATAATTGCTTACTCTGGTGCTCAGAACAGTGCCTGGCACGTAGTAAGGTTTAATACATTTTTACTTACTTTGACTCTGAACCTCTCCGAAATCATGGTGATTAAAAGGAGGAGCCAAGAAAAAAGTATCGATCTGAGTGGACTGAAAAAAAAAATGAAGCCAAGTCCATTCAGAACTTCTCAGTCAACAGGGGTGTGGTGGATACACTTTAGGGAAGTCCATGACCACAAGGCCAAAAAGCACTAGACTGGACCCGCAAATAGGCTCATCATAATGCTACAGCATTGTTTCATAACACTAAGGCTAAGATTTGGTTATAAATCATAAATGACTTTATTGTGAAACATTCTTGGTAGGGGAAACATTAAGCAGGGCATGACATGCAATTTGAAGTTAATTCACATAAAAAATTGAGTCGCTTTGTATCCTTTTTAGTATTGAGTTTTTACTAAAAACTTTTCAAGGTAACAGACTCATTTGGTACTTAATAAATGCTTACTGAATTGAATTAAAGCATTGCCAGCAACCAACATTTAATGAGCAACCACTACGTGTAAGACATTCTAACACTGTAGACTTAATTCCCAACAGAGTTCTCTATACCCACTGGGTGTTCTATAGATGTTTTTGACTGATTAACTCATCCAGAAAATATTTGTAAAGCTGTAGTCCCCATATTTGTATTTCTAAAACAATCTCAGATAAAAACAATTTGCATAATAAAATCAAATCTAGGGATTCTTATGCATGAAACCCTATGCATAATATGGGGGATAAATAATATGTGTTTTGAAAAGAAAAAATATAATGTGTTACATAATTGTCCTCCCCATGAAATCTAGACTTTTTCTCCCCTCTGTCTTTTGAAATCATTCAAGCAAAGGACTATTAACAGCCTGATGATCCTGCAAAACATGTTTACCTGAGAAAAATCGCTGGGCAATATGGAAACTGCAGGAGTGGATTAGGCTGCCCACTCAATCTCTCTAGGTTGCCTTCAATTTAAGATTTGATGAAGCTGAGCTGGAATACATGACCCCCACACCTGTTTCTATGTAAAAATTAGTTTTCAAAAAGACTATGTGCATCTTTCTCCCAGTTTCCTATTAATAACATGATTCTACTCTGAATTTGGGAAGTTCTGCTGCTCATGACCTCCCACAGGTCATTTGTAACGACATCTCCTATGAGTTATGAGCCTTTGCCATCCATGGAATAACGTTGATCTGCTGACAGTAATGAGACAAATATGTATTAGCTTCATGCCTCAGAAACTGTAATGCCCCTAGTGAATCCTTGACATTTACTGTGTGCAATTTCCCCTGGTGTAAAATGCAGTTTGAAAAAACAACTGGAACTCATGAACATGCTGGCAATGGTTATGCCATTCGAACACTGACTCATGTGAACACGTTACAGCATATTCTTCAAGAATTGATTACTCTGCACAAACAAAACGTCTACACAAGCGACAGATGCTTAGCACTGATACTTGGTGTCAGCAGTAACATTTGCTTCCCACTGTCCTGCTACAAACTGGACTCACAATGAGCCTCCTATCTCTAATTTCTAGATTGAGGAAAATATCTAAATATAGCTGTGGTTTCTCTTCTGCCCCCTCCTTCCTCTGCCCCAAATCCACTGACACAGTTCTAATTTCAGGATGATATTTGTTTCAATAAAATCTGCTATTACAGGGATATATAATTTAGGTATGCAGTAGAAGATAACTACAAAGGCCTTGTCAAAGAATTAAAGAGTGTTAGAGGTATGACAGTCCTCATATATTTTGCTTAATAGACAAGTAAGGAACATATAGTTATTTAGTTATATAGTTATTAAGGAATATAGTGATTAGTGATACAACTGGGTCTCTTGGTCCCCAGTTTCTTCTACTACATGGTGCTTCATAGCATTTTAATTAATGTTTTAAGAATGCTATGTCTAGTAATGTTTATGCTGTAACACTATTTGTAAAATGTACTAGACTACAAGCTTCAGAGAAAACTGATATAAATAATAATCATTCCCATTTCTTTAGCACTTCATGGTTTTTAAAGCATTTTCTTTCTAACAACCCTATAAACATTGTACAGTATTAGTATACCATTTTGATTACTCACTGATCATGTATATCAGGTATGCCATAAAACAGGAGATAAATAATGATCGCCCAAAGTAGTTACAGCTTCCATGGAAGATTTAGAATAGATTTTGATCTAGCTAGGGATTCCCTATTTGTGGTAATTTTATCACATTTGGAAACATTATATAATCTCCCAAGTGAGATTCATAATCGCACAAAGGAGTTTGGTCTACCTGTCTCTACCCCCTGCATCCCCCCTCCCTAATAAAACATAACAGCTGCATAGATTATGATGTACCATGACATTTAAGTCTCATCAGTCTCTATCTTGGACACACTCTGAAAATGGAGAATGAGCTGGACCAAGAACCTAACAGGAAGAGTTGAGTATTCTAGATTCATTCTGGATAATTCAAAATTTCTCCTAATGAACCAATTTCTTCCTGAAACAAAGCCTTCTCTCTTGAATATGAATATTCTATAAGTCATATATAGCCACGAGTCTCCAAAGAATTTAAATTGAGAATCCTAAGAAAGAAATATAAAAGAAGATAATTATGATCAGAATTCAACATATGAATTCCAAATGAAGATTTATGAAGAAAAAGCTAAACAAAGCAATGTTTGTCCAAAAAGAGAAATATGATGAGATAGAAATATGAGAAAATGACAAATGACCAACAGGTAGATTGTATGCTCCACACCTCTTTTTGCAAAGTCAAGATAAATTGAGGATGGTTACCAGTGTGTTTGGAGGGAGACTCTGTGGTAAACATATGGGAAATCATGGACAAGAATCATGGAGAGTGGGCATGCGTGGCTAAGTTGTCATTTATACCATATGAAGAAATGCCTGTATAGATGCGATCACTGATCTATTTGAATATTTGAGTCTGAGAGTTGGTAACAGCCTGACACAGGATTTGAATCCAGGTATCCTGACTTCAAGTACATTATTTTTCCCACAGTGCCACACTACTGGTTGTGGTGATAATGGCTTTCCATAATGTCACATTGTCTTGTAAAGTGATAACTGACATTTCTATTGTGATCTCAAAACAACTCTCTTAAATAAGTTTGCAAACTATTATTATTACTATTTTATATGTAAGGAAATTAAGGGTTCTTGCAGGAGAGCAGTTGGAGAGAAGATTGGAATACTTAGTTGTGGGTAGATTGTAAATGACCTCATGTCAGGGTAATGTGTTTGGACTTTGAGCTTTTAAGATCGATTTTCACTATTAATAAAAGGGCAACCATTATAGGTTTCTGAATTGAAGGGTAATAGAATCATAACAGATATCTTCTAAAGGTAATTTCAAACTTTTGGAGGCAGCTCTTATTTTTAAAACTGAAGCACTATTGCTATTCTATCACTATTGCTTCAGGGATTTTGCTCTTCATTTATGGCTTTCGTGCTCTGTATCACTGGAGGAAATATCTACCTTAATGAGAGCACAGGTCCACTCAAATACTGGCACATGTCCTCCATTTAATATGAAGGGAAAGAGAGGCTCTCGTATCACATTACTTCTCTCGTTACAATTTTCTTAACTTTAAAATAAAGAACTCAGAGCAGATCATCTCTAAAGTTCTTTGCAGCTCTAATATTCTATGATTTTATTATGAAAGCAAATGTTCTTTGGAGAATTCATCTGACAGTGCTCTGCCTGATGAATTTGAGCAGGGAGAGACTGGAGGCATGAAGACCATCATAGCGTACTAAAATAACTAATGTGTTTTCATAGGGAGAGATAGGGAAGTTAGATTTACTCTTGACTTTCCCAGAGTGTTAAGACTAGGTACATTTTATTATTTTGCATAAATTGTTAATGATACATTTTGTTTTTATATCACCTATATTTCCCAATGTATCCTTCCCCATTTCCCTTCCAGAAAGCCATTCCCTATAACAAAGAATTCAAGGGAAAAAAAGACAACTTCACTAAAATTAACGAATAAATCCCCTAAGTCTTACATTATACTCAGTCTTCCACAGTCATAGTCCTTCAACTCTGAAAAGGATCAGGAAGGGAAAAAGCATTTATTAAGTACTTCCTATGTGCCTTTCTACTATGCTAAGCACTTTACAATGACTATCTCATTTGTTTCTCACAAAAACCCTGGGAGGTAAGTGTTATTATATCCTGATTTTATAGATCATGAAACTGAGCCAAACAGGTTAAATGACTTGCCCAGGGTCACACAGCTAGTAAGTGTTAAGTGTCTGAGGCCAGATTTGAACTCAGGTACTCCTGACTCCTGGGCCGGTGCTCTATACACTGCGCCACCTAGCTGCTCCTGGGGCCAATTTTGAACTCAGGTCTTTCTGACTCCAGGCAGAGAATGCTACCTACTGTACAAACTATCTGCCTCTAATTCCCTTTGAAACCAACCTTGGTGGTTTAGCAGTACCAGATCTCTGTATTATCAAGTGGTAATTATCAAAACAATCTGGTACTGACTATGAAATAGAGACGTAGATCAGTGGAACAGAATAGCTACAAATTATACTATAGTAAATGACTATAGTAATCTACTGTATGATAAACCCAAAGATCCAAGATTTTGGAACAAAAACTTATTATTTGATGAAAACTACTGTGAAAACTGGAAAACAGTATGGCAGAAACTAGGTATAGACCAACATCTTACACTCTATACTAAAATAAGGTCAAAATGAAACCAAACTTGACCATTATAATTTTTTAGGATTCGTTTTTGTTATTATTGTTGTTCTTTAATTTACATTGTTGTAATAATTGTTTGCATTGATTTCTGGTTCTGCTTTTCTTATAACTCTTCTCATACTTTTCTGCATTCACCTAATTGATTATGTATATTTTAAAAATGAAAGTGAATATAATCTAGAGTCAACATTTGTATGTGCACATGTATGTTCTTGTTTATGTGTGAGTTTGAATCTAAATGAATGCATGTTATATGTAGAAGACCAAATAAGTAGGTAACATTCTCAAATTGAGAATCCTCACTGTAAGCTGTTCTGTGAGGAGTTCTTATGATAGCTAAATTACAATTGTTTCATCAAATAATTGTTAAACAATGAACTATTTCTTTTGGAAAAGATACTCTTTTGAATTTAATTTGTGAAACCAAAGTTCCATTCTTATAGGCATAGCACTAGTCCTATTAATAAAGGGAATTTCCAGATCATGAAATTCATGCTACCAAAAATAGCTAATAGAAGCTAAGATTTATATACTGCTTAAAGATTTAATAAGTACTTACATGTATTATCTTATTTGACTCACAAGGATTCTAGGAAGTAGCTACTATTATTATCCACACTTTACAGAAGAGTAAGCCAATGTTAGTAGTTTAAGGAACTTGCCTAAAGTCACAAAACTAGTGTTTGTGGTAGGATATGAGCTTAGACCTTTCTGACTCTATGTCCAGTGATCTATCCACTACATCATAATACCTCTTTCTCTTCAACTTATAGTCTTAAAGGCAGTATTTTTTCTACTAATAACAGTTAATAACAGCTAGCATTTTATATGACACTTTAAGGTTTATAAAATTCCTATATTATTTCATTTGACCATCATGATGACCCTATGAGGTTGGTACTGTTACTATACTATGCTCAGTTCATAGACTGGAAAACTGAGGCTGGTAAGTTAATTGAAATGCATAAGGTCACTAAAGCTTATAAGTGTCTGAGATGGAATTTGATCTTAAGTCTTTATAACTCCAAAGTTATAAATCATGGTGCCACCTTCTCTTCCACCTTATACTCTAAAAAAGCAGTGTTGCATGGTGGATAGAGAGCCAAGAAGACCTGGGTTTAAGATTCACCTCTGATCCATACTTGCTTTGTGACTCTAGGCAAATTACTCAACCTCATTGAGACTCAAGGGGCAACTATGACTTCCATCTCTATACACTTGTAAAACCGACTCATCTTTATCACAGACATTGTGATAATAATCAGCATTTATGTAGTGCCTCAAGGTTTAAAGAGACTATTTTCTGTTTGAACTTCACAACAGTGCCTTAAGATGGATTACTCAGGGTTTATTATCTTCAATTTACAAAGGAACTAAGGGGGAACCCAGAGATAACTTGACTTACTCAAAATCACTTGGCTAGTAAGTATTAAAAGCAGGATTCAAACCTTGGTCTTATTAATATAAATATATAGATCACCTGGATTTGATGGTGGTACCTTACTATGAAAATGGATTTTTATGAGACCCTGGATTAATAAGAGTAAAATGCCATTTGCTGAAAGACTTCAAAGTGAACCAGACAGTCCCTATTTACTTTCCCCAAGAGAATAAACAAACTCAAATGCCCCTTTGAAATTCCCATTCACTATCATCTTTCCCCAGGAAGTAAAGAGAGACCTCCTTGTCTCTGTTTCCACCTAATCTAACCATAGCATCTGCTTTAAGTTGAGCTGTTAAACTGATTTGTATTGTTTGACTGATTTACATTTGTAATGGGTTGATCTGTATCATGCCAATGAAGTTATTCTGTAACCTGTGAGCCAAGAAACCTTAAAAACCCTTAGAAAGAAGGGAGCTTGGAGCTTCTCTCCACATGATCATGTGTTAAGTCTTTCTTCTTAGGACAAAATATTAAATTGATACTATATTTTTTCTGTATGTCTATGATCTGTTTCATAGGAAGACAGGTATGGATATCATGTTCTCTGATCTGGTTAGTAGGAGATATAAGATATTATAATTTCTCTGATCTGTTTATTAATTTTATAGGCAAGATTAAAGATTATTTCTCTGATTCGTTTGTAGGAGAGAGGCAAAAACAAAAGCTATATTTTTATATTCAACAGTCCTTATGACTCTCCATTATACTTAGTTGCCTTTCCATCTTTTAACTAAAGCATATTAAATTACCAATGTATCTTCATTCCTTTCCAAAATGCACTCTCTTTATCATGCCATAGTAACTTCATCCTTAAAACTCATTTCACCTCTGCACTTCTCAAATAGGAAGTATCTGCAACCCCCTTGGCTTTTCCCTTTGACCAGCTGGCTCCTTTCAGAAACTCCATTTTAATGAGTGTTCCCAGAGTAGACATGTCTTAATTCCTTTCCAGGCTGCACTCTTGACTCCTTGGACTTTCTCTACCATGCTCTGCACAGGGTACCTTCATCTCTCTCTGCTCTCTTTTCAGCTTCCTTTCATGTGTCTTTTCCTATTAGGATGTAACCTCTTTACAAACAGGGACTGACTTTTTTTTCTCTTATTTTTGTATTCCAACACTTAGCATAGTGTCTGGTGCATAATAAACATTTAAATGTTTTCGATTTTACTTGACTTGATGTACACATATATATTATAGTATGTGACAAAATTTATTATAAACATGAAGAAAATAGTATCATGATGTGTTTAATTATAAATATACTAAACTATATATTTTTGTTTTAACAAAAAAAATATCAATTCTGAAGGCAACAGTGTGCATATATTTATCCATAAATATACATATGTTTTCCAGGTATTTGTGAGCAATCATGTATGTCCACTTTGATAATTACTATTTGTGTATTCTGAGATTGTTTTAATCCTCAACAACCTACCTACTGTCAAATTTGTCCATTACACTTTAACAAACGTGACATTTCATATTAGTTTCTAGAAAGTTTAATTAGAAAATTTAATTAGCAAAAATTCTAATACTATAAATACTAATCATATGGGTCATATCATCTCATAGAAATAGGAATTTGCTAAAGAGAAGATGCACATAAAGAACAAAATAACTGATAAACATGTCAAAGTGTACAGTTTGCACTAAGGGAAGATATAACCAGTTGACCTGTACTTTACCATACCCTTATCTTTTGTGCCTTTCAGGGATAAACTATGAAACAAATCAAGTTACTTCTTAACTTAGCTGGCGTTAACACTCCCCTCATACTTGTTTGTCCCATTCATAGGCCATACACACTTAGCAGACATTCTTTTAAACCACAATTATGTTTACTTGTCTTATTCCCTAATTAGGTTGTAGGGTTCTAGAGAGGAGCTTATGAACCGTTTTTCTAACAAAGAATCCCAGTCATAGATTGAGACCTGGAGGAAGCTAAGCAGTCATCTAATTCTACCACTTCATTTTACATATGAAATGTCTTTGTATCCTTCATAGTGCATACAATGTAAAGCAATTAACAGATATACATTATTTGGCTGAACCAATGACAGGTGATTCAAGTTAAATGCAGACAACTATTTTGAAAGCAAGTAAGATTTGTGGAAAAGTCTCCAGTAGAGAGAGGGAATGGTTGTCATAAAGGACATTAAAAACAAATTTGATGGGGAGAAAAGAGAAATGTAATGTAACAATAACATCCATTGCTATTGTGTGGCAAGAAGTGATGATGATGATGATGATGATGATGAATTTGATCAGACCTCTAATTTCATTGGTAAAGGGAGCTCTCTTTGAGGCAACACCCTTTACCAAAACAAGGCTGTACCTACCAGATAACTTAATGACTTAGAACAACATTTCCTGGGGCAACGTTGCCAATATTTATTAAAGGCAGTCTGTTTTCCTGTCTCTGAAACTGACTTTCTGTACACCCTATGACACTGAGGCTACAAAGTTAAAACTGAAGCAGTACTTGACCACAAGAGGTTTACATTCTGCTAAAAATTGATGGCAGAAATCCTGGGAAAAAGCGCAAAATCACAAAATTTTAGAATCTCCAAGTAAGAAGTAACCTCAGAGGACATTTAAAACAAGCAGTTTCTTAACACAACCGCCTTCTACATCCCTGAGGAAACACGGAACTGAGTGACTTTCTAGCAGACTTTAAAATTCTTGAAGTTTGGAAGATGGATTAATACAGAGCCCAAAGGAAACAGAAAAGTGTGCAAGTGATTAAAACAAGGCAGATTATTCTCATTTCAAAGCATTCTTAAAGCATCATCATTTTTTATTTATTAAAATATCCATGAAGGTTGTTATATGAATTCTATTCTTGTCTATGACCTTCAAAATGTCTCATATATTGGTGACCATTTGCACTCAATTTCCCCTCTACTCCTCCCCGCCAAATACCTGAGCTTTGTCCATCATCAAGGTTTCATACCATGAATGTGTTTTTCCAAGTGGGCTAAAATATATAAAAAAAGAATTATTCTAACAGCCTTCAGAATTACAGGACCAGTTAGCTAAAAACAATGGTAATCATAAAACACCGACTGACCTTGGACTCCAAGGGCCCTGTTGCTGTAGAAATTTCTCAAGGACAGATCTATCATTGAATTTTTGTTTTAAACAGAAATAAAGTCTCTTTTCTGAGTGGCAGTTCAGAAACATAATTGGGAAGCTACAGAATAACACAATATTTTACAAATTACTTGAATTGGTTGTGCAACGTGATCTTGGTTTAAGTGGAAAAAAGGCAGCTAACTTAAGGGGCAGAAAAACTTACATTAAGCCCTAAAGATCAGCTTGCTATTAGAGTATTCCAAAGGTCAAATTACATTTAATAACCTTTCTAATTTTATGAGGTATAAATATGATGGGAGTAGTGTCATGACATCATTTAGCCCCAGAATTGAGGGAGTTTCTTTGTCATTTAGATAATGGAGCTGTAGATGGTAATAGCAAGAGACCTATAAAACAGGGCAACAGGTTAGCTCCTTTAGGATCATAGGATTTCTCCTAGTGTGACATAAAAGGGATTATTATATTGGCTTTTGGAAGTGTCCTGACATTTCCATTAAAATCATGATTTTGACAGGTTTATACATTCAGTCCCTTTCATTTGCATGAGGCTGAAACTTGACATTAGAAATGCTCAGACCAAATACATCTCAACATTCTCACATACATGCATATTGATGTCTGCCTACATACAGCAGCAGAAACAACAAAATAAAAACAGTGCAGGATTTTAAAAATATGTATATATATATATATGTATGTATGTATTTATATACATACATATATGTGTGTATATAAATATACATACTTCTCACAGAAATTTTAATTAATTTCTTAATACATTATCATTTCAGACAAGACACAAAAAGGGGGGAAACCACATCAGATTTGGGAAGAGTACTTGGTGAGTTGGCAGCAGTATCTTCCTAAACCATGTGCTATATTCATCTTAGAGTTACCAGAGTGTATTTTGCTTGACTTCCCAGGGTAAGTACACCATACCATGGGCTTTTAGTGCAACCAGCCTTGATTTGGCATTGACATTCATATCATTTTAATGCATTGTTAAAAACTGTAATATGTACCTGTCGACACATTTTATTTGGGCTTTCATTTTCTAGTGCTTTACATAGCCTCACAACTTTATTTAAATCCTTCTACTTGTTTTCCTTTTAAAAGCTTTTGCATAATGCCTTCTTTATCACCACTTATAATGTCAAAATGAGATAATTTTCAAGTAAGACTAGGTTTATGGCATTTTTAAAAGTTGACTTCTCTCTACCCAACGGATAGATTTAAAACCTGGGAAATATATAGCAAAATGTCAAGATATTTTATCCATAAAAGCATCCAGACCTTTAAAAATGAATGGATGGTGGACACTTCATTTCCTGTAGGCACATGAACAGTCCTGATATTTTCCTTTATTGTGCATAGAGATCTTTGTAGTCTCCATAAAATTATTGTGATATAGCATTTAAAAAAATGGATCTGTTATTTCATTATTACATGAAACTTTGAGTCCCCCATAAAATGTGAATCATTTCTTATTTTTCTTGGGCAATGAAAAGTTTAGTTACTAGTCCAAGGTCAAGAAGTTAATATGTGTCAAAATGCAGAACTTGGGCCCAGGTTTTTCTAATTTTGCGTGCAGTTGTCTGTCTATGCCTGTTCCCCTTACCTGAAATTCACCTTCTCCTTATCACCCCATAGATTCCTCGACTTCTTTCAAATCTCAATTAAAGTCCTGCTTTCTCCAAGATGCTTCTCTCAGGTCTCCATAATCTACTCTGTTGATTATCATTATTTTATCCTGTATATAATTTGTATTTTGTGTATAGTTTGCATATTGTCTACCCATTAGATTATGAACTCCTTGAGAGTAAGGACTGTCTTTTGCCACTCCTTGTGTCCTCAGTACTTAACACAGAGCTTGGCAAATAGTGGGTACTTAATAAATTCTCGTTGACTTGACTTTTCTATGCTGCCTCCCATATCACATTTTTTTTTTTTTTGCTGAGGCAATTAGGGTTAAGTGACTTACCCAAAGTCACACAGCTAGTAAGGGTCAAGTGTCAGAGGCCAAATTTGAACTCAGATCCTCCTGAATCCAAAGCTGGTGCTTTATCCACTGTGCCAGCTTGTTGCCCCCACTATATCACATATCTTAATTTTATATCATGGACATAACCTTTTTTTTTTGCCTTAATTAGAACAATTTAGTAGAAAGATTACTGGATTCTAATTCCACTATTTACCTTTTTGTCTTTGAGAAATTTGGTTTATATTTTGAGGATTCAATTTCCTTATCTGTAAAATGAGAGTAGATCACCAAGGTCACTTTTTATTCTAAGATTCCATGATTTTACAAATTAAATCTTTGCCTTAGGCAATCTATGTTTGCTCTTTGATAAATACATATGTTTGAAATACAATTCAATTTCAACCCAATAGGCATTTATTGAGCACATATTACATGCCAGCACAGAGCCTGACATGCAGTAACTTAAATGAGGCAATTCTGGTACTCAGAAAGCATAGATTTTTCTCACATTGATGCACATGTACACAGTTTATGCACACTAATCCACTGCTTATGGAGCTGAGAATTGGAATAGCTATTCTGAAAGGTGATTTGGAATTATTTAAATAAGAGAATAATAACTATATACTTTTTGATTTAGAAATTACATTACTAAATATATAGCATAAGGGGTCCACTGGGAGCAAAAAGACTTTTTATATATGGTAATATTTATAACAGCATGTTTTGGGGTAGCAAAGATCTAGAACCTAAGGAACTGTCTATCCACTGGAGATGGCTATCAAACAGAAGTAGATTAATGTAGGAGCATATTACTGTGCCATAAGGAATAATGAATATGATGAATACAGAGAAGCATTAAAGAAATTTTGCATGACTTGATGTAGAATTAAAGAAAAAAGAGCCAGGAAACCAATATATACAGTGACTACTATCATTTATATGGAAATAATAAACAACCACATAACAACTGAAAATGAATATTGTGACACCATAAAGAACATGTGTGGTAGTGGTCAGAAAGAAGGGATATAAAAAGGAACCTTCACCCCTTCCTTTTCAAAGGTCAGTCTTTGTTTCAAATATCATCAGCTATTATTTTATCTGTGGATCACCCCTTCCCTTTTTTTACTTTCTGTCAAACGTTCTTTATTGTAAGGGAGATTCTGTGGGAAGTAGATTTGAGGGGAATACAAAAGAAAATAGAAAGGCAGAGCTAAGATATTGCATTAGAGGCAGCAACCCAGTCAAATTCTTCTAACATTCCCCTCCAAACATTAAAATAAAGCCTCAAATGAAATTTTGGAGCAACAGAACCAGCAAAAGGTCACTGTGATTCATTTTTATAGCCTAGGATAACTTAGGAAGTTAATAGAAGAGGTTTGTGATAAAAGTGTTGGAACCGGGCAGAGCATATGGAGTGGCCACACCAGCAATAGGCCTTGTAAGTTGCACTGACAGAGGTAGCAGGAAGAGCAATGTCAGGAGTTCTCAGCCAAGAGACTGTAAGGAGGTTGAACAACTACTCAGAAAGAGCTTATAGTGGACCCTTTGCTGGCATTGGTAACCTGGTGCTGATTCAAACTCTATTGCCTGGATTCAGTTCTGGGTTGCAGTTCTAGAGCAGAGAGGAGTATGAACATCTTATGGCAACATATAATAGGGCCCATTCTGGGTAAAGACCAGAGGGCAGACACAGAGGACAGTGATCACAGCTCTCCCCAAATCATATCATGTTAGAGCCATCAAAAATTTGCAGATGTCCATAACTAACTCTGAAAACAGCAGCACAAATCTAAAGCTTGATACAGTTCCTCCCTGGCCCAGGTGAACAGAGTGTAACTTGAACATAAAAGTTCAAATCAAGAAATAGGCTGGGAGAATGAGTGAATGACAACAACAAAAACTGATCATAAAAAGCTACAACAATGTCAGGGAAGACTAAGATATAAACTCAGAAGAAAACAATGTAAAAACAGCTACCACCAAAGACTCAAAAGAAAAAAAAAAAGCAAATTGGACACAAACCCAACAAAAATTCCTAGAAGAGTTAAAAAACAGAAAAGTAGAAAGGAAAATAGAGAAAATAAATGAGAGTCATGCACGAATATTATGGGGCAGAGCCAAGATGGCAGAAGAAAGGCAGTGAACTCCTGAACTCATGACATGATCGCTCCAAAAAACATCCAAATAAGGTCATAGTAAAATGCCCAGAGCAGCAAAACTCACAGAAGAATGTGCTGAAATCATCTTCTAACCAAGAACGGCTTGGAAGGTCAGAAGGAGGGAGCTGCTGTGCTGATACAGGAGTCAGGCCCAACCCCACAGTCACCCTGACACAGATCCAGTCTCAGGAAGTCCTCACCAGAGAAGGAGACCCCCAGAGCCTCTGAATCAGCTGAAGCACCAGTGTCATCTAGAACTAAGCTCATAGACTGGTGAGTGGGCTGAGCCCTGGGCAGGGGAGAGACTAAAGGGGTCTATGCTGGTGTTAAGGCAGAACTTGGATTCTACACCCCTACTGAGAACCAGGTGGTAGGCCCAAGTAGAAGTGGCCCAGGTTGGGGAGGGGCACAGGCTCTTCGGAGCTAACAACCACAACACACAAAGCTGTTTGATTAGCAAGTTGGTCTGGGGTCATCTACGGACCAGGGAACAGGCCAGGCGAGTGAAGAACCTGATTCTCCTTAAATCATACCACCTGGGACTTCTTAAGCTTGGGATACTGCAGCCTGGAAACAGTGCCCCACTTTAACGAGCTAAAAGTCTAGTAAAAGAAAGGCAAGATGAGCTGACCGAGAAAAGTGAGGACCATAGAAAGTTTCTTCAGTAACAAGGAAGACCAGGGGTACCTCTGTGGAAGATGTCAACATCAGGGCCCCTACATCTAAAGCTTCAAAGAAAAATATGAATTGGTCTCAGGCCATAGAGGTGCTCAAAAAGGACTTTGAAGATAAAATTAGAGAGGTAGAGGAAAAAATGGAAAGAGAAATGAGGGTGATGCAGGAAAGACATGAGAAAAAAGTCAACAGCTTGAAAAGTCAAATTGGCAAAATGGAAAAGGGGGTACAAATGCTCTCTGATGAAAATAATTGCCTAAGAATTAGGATTGAACAAATGGAAGCCAGTGACTTCATGAGAAACCAAGACACAATAAAGCAAATCCAAATGAATAAAAAAATAGAGGGCAATGTGAAATATCTTCTGGGAAAAACTGCCGACCTGGAAAATAGGTCCAGGAGAGATAATTTGAAAATTATTGGTCTACCTGAAAACTATGATCAAGGAAGGAGCTTAGACACCATCTTCCAAGATATTCTCAGGGAAAATGCCCTGAAATTCTAGAAGAAGAAGCTAAAATAGAAATTGAAAGAATCCACCGATCACCTCCAGAAAGAGGTCCCCAAAAGAAAACTCCTAGGAATATTATAGCCAAATTCCAGAGCTCTCCAGTCAAGGAGAAAATATTGCAAGCTGCCAAAAAGAAAGAATTCAAGTACTGTGGAGCCCCAGTCAGGATAGCACAGGATCTAGCAGCTTCTACATGAAAGGATTGGAGGGCATGGAATATGATATTCCAAAGGGCAAAGGAAATGAGACTACAACCAAGAATCACCTACCCAGCAAAACTCAGCATTATCTTTCAGTGGAAAAAATGGGACTGTAATGAAAAAGAAGACTTTCAGATATTTGTGATGAAAAGATCTGAACTGAATGGCAAATTTGACTTTCAAATACAAGACCCTAGAGAACCATAAAAAAAAAATTGGAGCTGGGGGACATGCCTGGGGTCATACAGTGGGCAACTGTCTTGTGTCTGAGGCCAGGTTTTGGCTGGGATCCCCTGGGTCCAGGGGTAATGATTTGTCCACTGTGTCACTTAGCTAGATGATAACATCTTTAAGGTTAAATTGAGGGGTGAAGGGAATTCACTGAAGGGGGGGGAAGGGCAAAAGCGAAATCCTACATGAAAGTAACAGGAAAAGGCTTATGGAGTGGGGGAAGAGATGGGAGAGGAGCAGGGCAGTAAATGAATTTTACACTCATCAGAAAAGGTTCAAGGATCTTAAACTCATCAGAGCTGCCTCGAGGAGGGACTAATAGATATACCCAACTGGGTGGAGTAATCTATTTAATCTGGGCAGTAAATGAGCCTAACACTCATCAAAATTGGCTCAAAGACCTCAATCTAATTAGAATTGGCTCAAGGAAGGAATAATGTACACACTCAATTGGGTGGAGTAATCTCTATAACCCTGCAGAAAAATAGGAGGGGAAAGGGATAAAGAGAGAGGGGCAAAAGAAGGAAGGGCAGAGTGGGGGAGGGGACAGACAGAAGCAAATCCCTTTTGAAGAGTGATAGGATGAAAGAAGATGGATAATAGAATAAATATCATGGGGAAGGGAATAGGATGGAAGGGAAACAGTTAACAATAGTAATCATGAAAAAGAGAAAAGGTGGAAAAACTGTACAAAAAATATTTATAGCAACTCTTGGTGGAGGCTAAGAATTGAGAATCAAGGGAATGTCCATCAATTGAAGAATGTTGGAACAAGCTGTGTTATATGATTGTAGTGGAATGGAATTGTGCTACAGGAAATGACAAACAGGATGATCCCTGAAAAACCTTGAAAGACTAATGAACATCGATGTATAGTGAAGTGGGCAGAGCTGAAAGGACATTGTGCATAGTGACAGCAGTATTGTTCAATGAGTAATTGTGAATGACTTAATTACTCTCAGCAGTGCAATGATCCAAGACAATCCCAAGGAACTAAAGAGGAAGCTTACTATGCACCCCTATAGAAAGAACTGATAAAAAGAACACTTGTGGATTATACATATATAACCTGAATGAGATCTTGTGGAGGGGGGAGGAAAGGGAGGGAGGGACGGAGGGAGGGAGGGAGAGAGAAAAATTTTGAACTCTAAATCTTGTGAAAATGATTGTTGAAAACTACCCTTACATGTAAATGGAAAATAAAAAATAAATGTTTGTTGAAAGAAAAAAAAACAAAACCACAAACTTCCCAAAAATATCATGTAAAAAAAAAAAAAAGCATTTCCCTGGAAAATTGGTTGCCAAGGCAAGTGTAAATTTATTCTAGAAGCATCATTTTTGATAAGCATATTCCAAAAAGAAAAGAGGGGAACATTTGTAAAAGTTTTCTTTTTTCAAAAAAAAAAAAGTTTTCTTTGAAAAAAAAATTAAAACAATAAAAAAGAATATTATGAAAAAAGAATTAACAGTTTGGTAAAAGTGACACAAACATTCACTAAAGAAAAGAACTCCTTAAAAATTAGAAATGGCTAAATGAAAAAAAGAGGTATAAGAGCTCACTGAAGAAAATAATTCTTTAAAAACTAGAAATGAGCAATTAAAAGCTAATGACTTGGGGAAGCTAGGTGGCACAGTGGATAGAGCACCAGCCCTGGATTCAGGAGGACCTGAGTTCAAATTTGACCTCAGACCCTTGACACTTACTAGCTGTGTGACCCTGGGCAAGTCACTTAACCCCCAATTGCCTCACCCCCGCCCCCCCCAAATAAAAGCTAATGACTCCAGGAGACATCAGGAAACAATAAAATAAAGTCAAAAGAATGGAAAATATAGAACAACATGTGAAATATCCCATCAGAAAAATAAGTGACCTTGAAAAGAAATCAAGCAGAGATAATTTAAGAATTATTGAACTACCTAAAAATCATGATCATAAGGGGAATCTAGACATCATATATCAAGACATTATGAAGGAAAATCAAAATTGAAAGAATTTACCAATTGCTTCCTTAAAAAGTTCCCGAAAGGAAAACTCTCCAAGACTATTAAAGCTAAATTCCAGAGCTCTCAAGTCAGGAGAAATACTGCAAACAGCCAGAAAGAAAGAAATTCAAATATTGTGTAGCCACAGTCAGGATCACAAAAGATTTAGCACCTTAAAGGAGTTAAATGTTAAAGGAACAGAGGACTTGAAATATATAGCAGAAGGCAAATAGTCTAGGAGTGCAACCAAAAATAATCTATCCTGGAAAACTGAGTATAATCCTTAAAGGGAAACAAATGATTATTTAATGAAATAGAGGATTTAAGCATTCCTATCTAAAGTACCAGAGATTAATAGATCATCTGACATTCAAACAAAAGACTAGAGAGAAACATAAAAAGGTAAGAATTAAAGAAAGCCTAAGAGGCTCAATAAAGATACTTTGCTTATATTCCTTTATGTAATTCCTAAGAGATTTATCATTATTAAGGTACTTAGAAGTAGTCTGCATAGACTGAGGGCATGGGTGTCAGTTGATTATATTGGAATGATTGCAAAAAAAAGGGGTGAGAAAGAGGTATGCATTGAGAAAAGAGGAAAGGGAGAGGTATAATGGGAAAAGCTATCTTATACAGAAGAGGAATAGAAGGAAGAAGTTTTATAATAGAGGGGAAAACAGGGTAGTGACAGGGAATGACTGCACCTCAGTCTCATCCAAATTGGCATAAAGAGGAAAAAATACACATACACACATACACACACACACACACACACACACACAATTAATTGAGTATAAAAATTGATCTTAACCAATAGGTTAAAAGGAGGGGAGAGGTATAACTGAAAAGGGGTGAGTGATAAATAGGAAATAAAATTAAGGAAGGCAGTGGTCAGAAGCAAAATAGACTTTTGTGTAAGGACAGGATAAAAAGAGAGAAAGAAGGATAAACAAAAGAAAACAGAATGTTGGAAAATACACGGTAATCATAACTGTGAATATGAATAGAAAGAGTACAACCATAAAACAGAAGTGAATGGCAAAATGGATTATAAACTAGAATCAAACAATATGTTATTTACAAGAGACATACTTAAAACAGAAAGACACACATAGAGTTAAAATAAGAGACTAGAGCACAATCTATTCTGCTTCAGCTGAGGTAAAAAAATAGATTAAAGCAGCTCTTAGCTACTGCCTTAAACCTATCAGAAAAAAAATGCTGAAAACCTTTAGGAAAAATATGTATACTAATGAACTCTTGGTGGAATTGTGAACTAGTCCAATCATTCTAGAGAATAATTTGGAACTCTGCCTAAAAGGCTATAAAACCTTACATAACCTTTGACCCCAAAATGCTGCTCCATCTATACGCAGAATAGATAAAATAAAGTAAAAGAGGATCTATATGTACAAAAATATGTATAGCAGCTCTTTTTGTGGTAGTAAGAATTAGAAATTGAGGGATGGGAGCAGCTAGGTGGTGCAGTGGATAAAACTCCAGCTCTGGATTCAGGAGGACCTGAGTTCAAATCTGGCCTCAGACACTTGATACTTACTAGCTGTGAGACCCTGGGCAAGTCACTTAACAGACATTGCCCTGCCCCCCCAAAAGAAAGAAAAAAAAAGAAAGAAATGGAGGGATGCCCATCAATTGGGGAATGGCTGAGCAAGTTGTAGCATATGATTGTGATAGAATACTATTGTGGTATAAGAAATGAGGAGAGAGATGGTTTCAGAAAATATGTGAAGACCTAGATTAACTGAAGCAAAGTAAAGTTAGTATAACCAGGAGATCCTTACACATAATAGCAATTGTTTAATGTTGAGTTCTTAAGAGGGAGTGGGGAGGGAGGGAGGAAGAAATAAAGAGTGCAAAGTTTTTAAAAAACTGATGTTAAAATTTGTTTTTATTTCTAATTTGGGAAAATAAAGCTATAAAGAAAAAGAAATAAAAAAGAAAAAAAAAGGCACTTAAAAAAAAAAGAATAATGAGTCCCTAATGCTTTTCTAGCATGGAGGTTACATGGTAAGATGCATATTTTAAGACACACAATTTGGCAGCTCAATGTGACTTCACCAAATCCAATGACTGTATTAATGGGGAGGATGGATTTGAGAAGGATGAGACTAGAAGCACAGAGAATAAATAGGAACCTATTTTCTAGTTCATGTTTTGAGAACAAGAGATTCAGATTCCATTAAGATTAGCATGAAAATACATAAATGACTATCAAAAACTTACAGCCTATCATAAGAGGGCAAGACATACATACATATATACATATGTATGTATGTGTATATATATCCCTGCCCTTCAAATTAAGTAATTCTAGTATCTCCCTATTACCTCCATGTGTGTATATATGCATATACATATATACACACATACATACATATCTCTCTCTCTCTCTCTCTTTATATATATATACACACACACACACATACACATACTTTATGTATGTATATATTATATAGATACTTGGAAACATATTATATATGTATAAAAATAATTGGAGGCATATTTTATTTATAAAATATATTTACATATAAAATGCATAATATATAAAACTGTTCATATAATTTATATATATTATGTAAATATATAACTGAAGAGATATCTATAGATGATAGATATTAGTATAGATGTAGATTTAGATATAGAGATATAAAATCGAAGACAGAGCAAAAGAAATAGCATCAAGGAACATCAAGAAGGACTTCATGAAGAAGATAGGGTTTTAGGGAGGCAGTAGGGGTAAATGAGCATGGAGAGAATTCTAGTAATAGCAGACAGCTAGTGAAAATGCCTGCTCTGAAGATGGAATGTCTTGAGTGAGGAAGAGCAAAGACACAGGTATCACTGAGTTAGAGAGTACCTATTAGGGAGAGTAAGGTGTAAAAATACTGGAAAAATAGAAATGGCCAGGATATAAAGGGCTTTTAATGCTAAAGGGAGGACTTTATGTTCCTATGTGGAAGGGACAGGGAGGTACTGGAGGTCATTTAATATGAGAGGGAGGAGGAGGATATCTGCTTTCTTCACTTAAAAAATACCACAAAACAACAACAAAAATATGTGTTATTGCTAACTTTATTTCTCAAGATCCCAGTTGAGCCTGGACTTTTCCAATTCATTTTTGTTTTGTTTTGTCTTGTTTTTTAGTGAGGCAATTGGGGTTAAGTGACTTGCCCAGGGTCACACAGCTAGTAAGTGTTATGTGTCTGAGGCCGGATTTGAACTCAGGTACTCCTGACTCCAGGGCCGGTGCTCTATCCACTGCGCCACCTAGCTGCCCCCCTGAGGGAATTGGTTTTCATCATCTTTTTTTTTTTTAATTTTTACTTTTTTAGTGAGGCAATTCGGGTTAAGTGACTTGCCCAGGGTCACACAGCTAGTAAGTGTTAAGTGTCTGAGGCCAGATTTGAACTCAGATACTCTTGATTCCAGGGCCAGTGCTCTATCCACTGCGCCATCTAGCTGCCGCTTTTTCCAATTCATTTTTGAGCCTTCCCACTCCATATTTCCTCTTCTATGATCAGACTTCTTATAACTTGACCCATATGGAACATTTTTGAAAATCTGGAAGTAAACAAAAATGTTTCATACAAAGTAACAAACAGTAAATATGAATCATAATACACATATTCTTTTTTTTCAGGGATACAGGATGCCAAAGAGCCCAGGAAATCACATGTAAAATAAGGTCACTAAAGCAGACACAGTTAAAACCATTGAGGAATTAAAACTGAACAAAGAGAGAGGGTGGAAGATATTCCAATGGAATATTTCCTCAATATGGGGACCTTTAGGTTAGTGACAGAGGCCCTTGCACACCTGTCATACTCTGAAGGTACTACTTTATTATAGCTTCATATAGTAGTTTATGTTCATAATGAAAAACATGAATAATCTTCAATAAAATGTAAAATGTTCAATACATATCCTTTAACAATCATTTTGTTGTTGTTGGTGGTGAGGCATTTGGGTTAAGTGACTTGCCTAGGGCCACACAGCTAGTAAGTGTTAAGTGTCTGAGGCCGGATTTGAACTCAGATCCTCCTGACTCCAGGGCCAGTGCTCTATCCACTGCACCACCTAGCTGCCCCAATACATATCCTTTAATAGGAAAACTAGGGATAAATGATAGATATTATAGAGTGTACTTGTTTGTTTTTAAAAAAATGGTTAAGGGTGAAAAAAATCCTTTAAGATAAATTTCAGATAATTGAAATATTCACTAACAAGTCTCACTCTCTAATGATAACTAGAACAATGGCCCATTACCATACTTTTTTTCTCTCTCTTAATCTCTACTGTAGCTCCAAGACTTAATAGATAACTTATTCTTGGTAAAGTAGGAGGCTTTCTGAAGGTAAATTCCTAAGATTATCTTCTTTTCATTCATCAAAACTTCTCATTAGTAACATCTACATTGTCATCCTTTCTTCTGATTGTAGTTAAGGAAGTATTCCTATTCACTACTACGACAATTCCATCTACCTGTAACTTCAATCTGATTCCCTTTAAATTCAAGTAGCTCATACTACCCTTTTTATTGTGCAGTTCTTTTTCAGTTGTGTCCGACTCTTCATTTTTCTATTTGGGGTTTTCTTGGCAAAGATGCTGGAATGGTTTGCCATATTGTCCTTCAGCTTATTTAATTGATGAGGAATTGAAGCAAAC
This sequence comes from Dromiciops gliroides, assembly GCF_019393635.1. Classification (NCBI taxonomy): domain Eukaryota; kingdom Metazoa; phylum Chordata; class Mammalia; order Microbiotheria; family Microbiotheriidae; genus Dromiciops; species Dromiciops gliroides. The sequence goes on along the minus strand of NC_057862.1, from coordinate 338,307,845 downwards.
AGGGTTAAATGACTTACCCAGAGTCACACAGCTACTACGTGTTTGAGACTGGATTTGAACATAGGAAGATGAATCTTCCTGATTCTCAGCCCAGTGCTCTATCCACCTCACCACCTAGTAAACCTATTCTTTGTATATCTTCAATCTCTTGCTCAATGCTGCAGAGATACTCACATATCCATCATACTTAAGAAACAAAAACTTCTTCCACTCTATCCAGTCATCATCCCATATTTCTCCTCCCATTCATCATTGAACAAGCATTTATTAAACATTCACTACATATCTAGCAGTATATTAGGTATACAAAGAAAAACAAAAATATCTCTGGCCTCAAAGAGTTAACACATAAATAGCAAGATATTTAGACATGTACAAAATAGGTGGAAGGTGATCTGAAAGGGGAGGGCACTAGCAGTCAGATAGGTGTCACAGGGCATAGACATCTGGATATGGAGTCAATTTAATGCAGTCTCAAATAATTACTAGATCCGTGACCTTGGCCAAGTTACTTAAGCTTTATCTGCCTCAGTTTCCTCCATTGTAAACTGGAGATGATAAAAGCATGGACCTGAAAGGGTTATGCTAAGAATCAAATGAGATATTTGTAAAGTGCTTAGCGCAGTTCCTGGCATATAATTCTCCCTTTCCTTCTTTCCTAACAGCTGCAGTAAAAGGGCCTTTTATAAAAAGTGGGATTTGAGGTGAGTACTGAAGGAAGCCAAAGAACCTAAAGGTTTGAGGTGAGGGAGGCAAATATCAAGGGGAGCTGATGAAAAGGCATAGAGATAGAAGATAGAGTATCACAAATGACGAAGAAGTAGGCCAGTGTGACAATTTTAGGGTATGTGAAAGGTAGTAAAAGTGCAAGAAGATTAGAGAATTAGGAAGAGGACAAGTTATAGTTAAACTTCTAAAATAACTGTCTACATCTATTATCTATACTTCATCACTACCCACTTTTTATTTAACCTCTTGCAAAGAAGCTTCTATGGCCTTTTCCCTAGTCCACTAATAATTTCTCCTAATCTCATAATTCAAGAGAAGTCAATATTGACCATTCCTACTCCCCCAATCTATGATGGATACTCTCTTACCTAAAATGATACTCAAATCTTGGATTTCTTTATGTCTCTGAAGCCCACTCACCTCCCCCCATTCCCTGCCCCCCATCCTTTCTCTAGTGCTTTAATGGGAATATTATCTAAGGATTTGTCTTTGACCTTCTCTTTCTACACCATCTGCCCCTGTGGCAGCATGCCACAATGAAAGGCATACTTTAAACTCTGAGGTCATGAGTTTGAATCATTGCTGTGCTCCTTAGTACAAATCACTTAACCTTTATGGTTCTTAGTTTACTCATCTATAAAATAAAGAGGTTAGATTACAATCACTAAGATCATTTACAATACTATATTCTAATAATTTATATGCAGAATCTTCTGATTCAGAATTATTAGGTCTGCATCTTTGACTACTTGGCATCTCCATCAGGATATATCTCAGGAAACTATTTCAACTTGTCCCAAATCTTCTCATTATCTTTGCTTCTTAAACTACTCTTCTTTCAGGCTTCATTATTTCTATTTTTGGCATCTCCAGGTGCAACCTAGGGATCACCCATGACACTCCATCATTCCTTCTCCTTTCATCTGCAATAAACCATCAAATCTTATTGATTATTATCATAAGATCATAGATGACAATCAGTTAACAATGTGCTAGGCACTGTGCTAACTCTTAGGGGTACAAAGAAAAGCACTCAATTAATAAACATTAAGTATCTACAACGTGAGATATGCTAAATGCCGGTGATATGAAGAAATACAAGACAGTCTCTATTTTCAAGGAACTCAGTCTTATGGGAGAAAAAAGATGAAGATAACTATTGAAACAAGCTATATAAAGAATAAATTGGAAATAATCAACAGAGGGAAGGCATTAGAAATAAGTGGGATTGGGGCAGCAAGGTGGCACAGTGGATAGAGCACAGGCCCTGGATTCAGGAGGACCTGAGTTCAAATCTGGCCTCAGACACTCGACACTTACTAGCTGTGTGACCCTGAGCAAATCACCTAACTCCAACTGCCTCACCAAAAAAAAAAAAAAAAAAAGAAAGAAAGAAAGAAAAGAAATAAGTGGGATTGGAAAAGGCAAAAATAGTCCCTTTGAAGCGAGGGGGTCATCTACTTAAACCCCTTCATTTTACAGGTGAGGCAACTGAGGACAAGGTAGATTAAGTGACTTGTTCAATATCACACAGATAGTGAAAAGCAAAGGTGGAATTTAACTCTAAAGGTAGGGCTTTTTCCACTAGAACATTGTGCCTCTCATCTACCTAGGCAAGATCTCTCTCTCATTATCTCAGAGCTCCTATTTCCTCTGCTATGACGCAGAGGCTTTCATTACTTCCCATCTGGACTGTCATCTTCATGCTGCTGCTTTCTCTATTTTCCAAATGATTATTCACACTTGCCAGAAGGATCCTTCTAATGCATTGTAGTCACACTACTGCTCAAAAATATTTAGTGGCTCCCTATTGTTTCTGACTATGACGTGCAAACTCCTTTGTCAAGGATTAAAGGACTGGGACAATCTTGCACCATGGTAGTTTTTCATATTGCTTCACTTTACATATACTAAGTTAAGTTTAGTGAAACTGTAATTCTTTTAGTAGCCATTCTTTTGATTATGCTATTCTCAATGCCTTGAATGGGCCTACCATTCACTCACTGCCTACTGAATTTCTAACAATCTGAATTTTTGACCATTCTTTAAAATTCATTTAAAATATCTCTTCAAAAAATAGATGTTTTGAAAATTCAGTAACTCATTCCCCACAGAAATCATATAAAAATGGTATCCTAGGGAGGTAGAACCAAGATGGTAGAGGAAAGACATTAAACACACAGAGCTACTGATACAATTACTCCCAAAACAGCAATAAAAATGGGATCCTGACTTTCTAATTCTTTTATCATAGATTCACAGTCTAATGGGGTAGACAGCATGAAAATAAGTATAATATATATATATATATATATACATATGTATTTATGTATAGATTGATATTATGGATAGGAGATAACATTGTGAAGAGACTAATATTTTACAGCCATAACAGACGTTAGAGATAATAATGTTCACAATCCTTATTTTAAAAATGAAGTAGCAAAAGTCCAGAAAGGTAAAATAATTTGCCCAAGTTCACAGAGGTGGCAAGAAATGGAAGCAGGATTCAAACTTGTCTTTAAACTTCAAATCCAACACTCTTTCCATTGGATCATATCATTTAAAGTAACATGGCCTATCATATTATTGATGTTCTTTTTTTTTGTTTTGTTTTGTTTTGAGTGAGGCAAGTGGGGTTAAGTGACTTGCCCAGGGTCACACAGCTAGTAAGAATCAAGTGTCTGAGGCAGGATTTGAACTCAGGTCCTCCTGACTCCAGGGCTGGTGCTCTACCCACTGCACCACCTAGCTGCCCCAGCCCATCATATTATTAAGATTATAGTATACATACATACTTTTTACTATTATTTTTTTCAGAAGTCATGGCAAAAATGTTATTTGTCGTTAAGAAAGCAATGATATTGCTAAAAAGACACAGGAAGAGAAAAGAAGATGAAGGAAAGAAAACGAAAAGAGGAAAGAAAAGCAAGGAAAGAAGAGAAAAGAAGAGAAAAAAAGTTAAAAGTATCTTGAAGATAGCAGAGTTACCCAGAAGTGAAGAGGGAATCACATTTCCCAGTCACTCACATACTCTTTACATAGTCCTTAAGTAACACACAGTATGTGTCTCACATTTACTCAAATAAATCGGCCTGAAAATGTGTAAAAGTGAATATTTCATTGCTTGCCTCTGAGAATGAAATAAGTTGCACAGCATTCTAGCCCTGAGTACCATTTTAGCATTCAGCTAGTGCTTCCTTCATGGGCTGTAACTTAGCTCATTCATCAGTCTGAAATGGGCTAATTTAAAATAGACTGAGAAAGAAAAGGGGAAAAAAGCTAATTGTCTGCAAAGAGGTGTTAAGAATGAAATAAAAATATAGGAAATTAGGAGCTGAAGAGGTATCCTTTACAGCTGTTTCAGCTAGCTGTCTGAGGATTTTTTACCAGCAATTTGTGAAGATGTGTGGGTATTGAATTACTATGTGCACAAAGCCAGTCTAGTGAATGATAACTTCAATACCAGCTTTGACTTGAGTGGATTAGGTGCTAAGTGGGCTTAACAAAATTACCCAGAGCATTACATCATATTCCTACCACTTTATGTGACATCAACTACTGTTCCTGTGGGAGGATACTGAAAAAAAAAAAAAACAGAAAGAGGAAAATCCTTCTCATCACCACGTTGGAAAATGAGGACTGCTTTCACTGAATTCTGAAGTGACTATTTTTAATTATCTTGTGATTCTTTTTTTCAGGAATGAAGGGAACTCCCAGAAGGTTTTTGCATAAGACCTTGTAGATCTTTCTGTTTCACAAATATTTAGAAGAAATGAGTGATAATATTAATCTTTATCTATTATATTTGTATTATTTTATAATAAACCCAGCAAGCCTGTAAAGGATAAGAGAATGATTTGTTAAGCATTGGATGATAAGATGGTGGTCTCCAGGCATCTAACAATACCTGTGACAACTCTAACATGTAAACTGATTTGCTAATAATGATAATAATAACAATAATACTAACAATAACTCAATTTATATAAGCACACACAAGTTGAAAAACTTTCCCCATAGCCCTTATGAAGAAGCTAGTGAATTATTATCAGCATTTTCATTTTCACTCAAAACCTGTGAATTTATTAATTTGTAGAAATTCCTTTTCCATTGATTCAGATCCAGAGCTAGACTATGGTTTCTAATCTTTGAACCCTGACTCATGGCACTGAGATATTAAGTGACTGAACCATGGTCATAGAGCTGGTATGTGTCAGAAGGAAGACATGAACCCAGTATTCCCGGGGCCCTAAGGAAAGTGTTCTTTCCATTTTTTATTATATGGCCTCTCTTCCTAACTTTTAAAGAGGAAGCAAAGACTAGGTGAATTGCTCCATTACAATATGTGGCAGAAGTAAGAGGCAGAATTGACTTAAACTTCATTCCACTATATCATGTTGCCTCTTCAACAGAATTAACAAGGATTATTGCCCAAGGTAGTGGTAAAAGAATTAGTACTAGGTAGCAGGCTTCTCCCCTAAGAGAAAAACAGATGTCTTCTATAATGAGACTAAGTACAGTTAGTGAACCTGAAATCATAGGGCTTATGATATTTATTGTCCATTTCTTTATATGTTCATATTCTCTCTCCTTCTTTTTGGTGAATCCTTGACATAGTTCTTGCATTTTAGGTTCTGAGCCACTATCTCATTGGGTAACTGCTGCAGTACTCAAAAATACCAACTACCTTCTAAAACACAGGAAGTGATCTCAGAGACTTTATCAATCTCACGTTAGGCATGCTGACTCTAGAGACCTTGCTTCCACCATAGCTAAACCTGAACACCTTTAACAGATGCTATAAAACATCTATGGAATCTGTTTTTTTCTTAATCTAAGAGCCAGCAGAAGATAAATTGACTCCAAAGAAGAAAAGGCAGGTCCTAGATAAGAAATTCTCCAACAGAATATTACAGGACAGCTTCACCACAAGTTAAAAAAGCAACAAGTATTTCTCAAAACTTAAATAGTAGTATATTACCATAGCAGATTCTGATTCAAGGAATATGTTAGTGGCCACTTAAGAAATACTTTAGCATCATGTAGTTGATACATGTTGGGTTTCCCTAACTTTATCATTATATTCCACTAATTGAGCATTTGTAGGATCCATTCCTGATTCTTTAACTATTGTTCTATTAAACAAATCAAAATATTAAAAGCTACCATAGCATTTCCTTGCCCCCCCCCACATGGAAATTGAATGTGTGAAGTAAATAATTATGTAAATTTTGTGAAACGCATGGTTGACAATGGTGTGCAATAGTGTCAGGTCCAATTTTCTAAGACTTCTTATTTCTACTTAGATTAGAGAGATTGATAAAACAAGCAACAAAATGTTAGTATTATTCTCTTTTTCTTCTTTTTGCAGGGCAATGAGGGTTAAGTGACTCCCCCAGGGTCACACAGCTAGTGTCAAATGTCTGAGGCTGGATTTGAACTCAGGTCCTCCTGAATCCAAGGCCAGTGCTTTATCCACTGCTCCACCTAGCTGCCCTCTAGTACTATTCTTCTATAAATTACTTCTTAGTCACATAATACCAGAGCTGAAAGTATCCCTAGAAACCATCTATTCTAATCTCTTCATTTTACCCATGAGTAATCTGAGGCCTACTACTGACTTGTTCAAGATAATACAATGAGAATGCCAGAGTTGGAACTTCAACTTAGGTCTCTTGCCTTCCAGTCCATTTCTCTTCCTCCTATAGCATTCTGTCTTTTAGATAGTTCTGTGTCACTATATGGCTTCTGTTTCCAAGAATAGCATTAATCTAGGAAAGGTTTCCCAAGATGTACATCAAGAGGAAAATTCATTGATCCTAGTTAGTTAATGTCCTAATAGCTGTGATGTGATAAAGGACTCTATTCCAATTTTTAATACTTATATAAATATCTACATTGTTGTTTTGGGGAAGCCTAGTAAACAACAAGGAATTATTATATAACCTTAGTTTATTATGACAAGTTAGGGTACATCAATCAATGAAATGGGTTTTAGTTTCTTTCAAAGGAGAAGTTAGTGCTTTCCAAAGAGTTAGTAAAAAAAGACAAGAAATGCTTTATCTAGTTTTTTTAGTGCAATTAAACAGTTGGAAGAAATTTATCCTATTAACTTAGTTGTGTTATTTTGGAAGCAGTTCTTCAATTTGAAACCAAGCTGTGTTTTCTCCTAGTTCATAAATCAGCATTATTATTCTGTAATTACTGCTTTTCCTCTTTCTATTTTTTTTTCTGTGTAGAAAAGGCAACACTGAGACAAAATGTCACAACTAATGGAAGAAGAAATGATTATTAGTAGGAATTCTGCAATGCCGAATCAGTAACATGCCCAGAAATAGCTTCATGTTGATGGGGAATCTTTCTACTGCCAGTGGTTTAACCATTACTGACAGAAATCCCCTAGGGCCATGCAAGTGATGAACAGTACAAGGAGCAGGCACAGTATAGTTATGGACAAATGCACAAGCCCTTGTCAAATGCAAAAACTGCCCAAATGCATCCAAGTGTAGGAGCCCAAAGCTGTACCCCCCCCCCCAGCCCACCCAACCTGATCAGTTTATAGATCACACATCAATGTCTCTGATGCTTTTGCTGCCAGAAGAAGGCATCAAGCTCCTTGACGGATCCTGACCATGGGAATGACACCAAAGAGAACCCTTTGGGTTTGACTACATCATTGCTTAACCAATCTGCCTCTGTCATCCCTCAAAATAAATGTTCCTGTCTGCAAAAAGGCAGCTAACCCTGTAGTTCTATAAAAACCTAAGGAAGGAGAATTGGGAATACTCATCTAAAATGAAACATACTGCAAGAATTTTTTCTATTTGCAAGTGGTTCTGGGGCTATACTTTGTCATCTGCCTTTCCTTAATTCCTATTCACTAGAGGTGAAAGGAAAAGTAATCATGGATTCAACACTGAATAATGACTCTTGTACCTACTGGACTATTTTTAAAGCAATATACTTTTTGAAACATTGTTGAAATTCCAATTACATTCATAAAAGAAGGGGACATTCCCATTCAATATATGAATATGCTAAGAATCTGTGTTTTCATCATTGCAAGGAACACTGAGGGTACAAACTCTCTCTACTGGTTATAGTTCTCCTTAAAATATATTTATTGTAGGTGTAACTGGGGAAAAAGTGCAAATGAATAAAGTTCAGGGAATTCTCAATAAGTAAATTGAATGGAGAAGACTGGCATTAAGATTTCTACCAAATGACAATTGAATCAGATGACAAAGAAGAGGAAGAAGTTGAATACCTTTTCATAGCCATTTGATAAAAGTTAAATGGGTGCTATTTAACCTAAACATAACTTGACAAAATTCTCTGAAGCATTTTTTTAGTTATTTTAAATTTATTTTTAAAGCTTTATATCTTATCTTGTAAACACAATGATGCACAGAGAAGAGTCCCAATTCTACTGTTGAAAGATCTGGGGTCCAGTTACTCTTCTGATAGTTACTACCTGTGTGATCTGTGGTCTATTTATCCTGCCATTTAGGACCATGGAGTTTATCTGGTTGTTAGTTACCTCATCTGTATAGGAGAGATGGATTAGATGGACACTAACATCTTTCACCTCTGTATCTATGATACTACCATGCTTTCTTTCAAACTGGACATTTCTATTTTAACAAACTACTCTCTGAGCAAGTTCTCTAAATATCCTACAATTCTTAATGTTCATGCAAGGGAGTTTAGTGTTATGGTCATGAAGTTGAGCAATATTATGAGTTCAATTACAGCAACACCAATTGATTTTGCTTTATGTAATGATATTAGAATCAATGTTTCATTCTGCAAAAACCATTTTGCAAAAGCATGACATTGGCCATACAAAAAAGAAGACGAATGGTGTTGGTAAACCATCTTTCTTATGCCTGGGGGGAGGGGAGGAACGGGGGACAGGGACAAAACTACAAATCACACACCCCAGTGATGGTGGGTCAGGAAAAGTAATTTCCATAGATGAAGGACAAACATATGATTGTTACTCTCCTAAGGCATACATGTGCCTCAAGGCAGGTATCTACAGGTGTGTTTGCCTGCAGGAAGCAGGTGAAAGTCAATCAAATCATGTCAGTTCCACTAAAGTTAAGATGAATTTATGATTGTCCTGTCAGCGCTAGAAATGGGATAGCCTTATTTTACTTGGATCAGCTAGATACCTTCCGTTTATTTTTAATAGGTAGAAATGAACACAGATAAATATATTTTCTTCTTAACCAGTTTTTGCATTTAACCAGGGCAATGGATTGAATTACTTTCAAATTGAAGAAGAAAATATACTCTTTACAATCAGAGACAAGTTGAAGGAGCTTTTTTATTCATTATAATAAACATTCAATAAATTAACCTTATCCAGGTAAACCTGGCAACAAGAGAGAAGAAAGTGAATATTTTCTGAAAGATCAACTAGATTTAAACTATTTTCAAATTGGCTCTACCTTCTAGAGGCTTCAGTGTAATCAAGAGTATAAGGATTGTTTGATTTAAGTAGAGGGAGAAAAATGAAGGCAGCCTCAATGGTCAAATTCAGAAATACTGAATATAATATTTTCATGAAGATGGGAATTGAGAATTTTAGAATCCAGGAAGGAGAAGGGGATACATTTTTATGTATTGATAAATTGGAGTTCAAATTCTTCTTAACAAAAGAAACAGAAATAGGTTATGTAAAACTAATTTGATTTCAAGATAAAACACCTCACATTTGTATCATGTTATAGGTACTTTGGGTCTAGCCTTTACAAATCATTCAACAACTATTTATTAAGAATTGAGGTTGTGCTAAGTATTAAGACACCAAAAAAATGAATAAAAACATATCTACATGCAAGTCACTTACAGAGTGATCCTGTTCAAGGCACACATGCAGGGCATTTGGTTAATTCAGACCAACAGGGAGCAACCAGGTGGTAAAGTACAAATAATAGGAAATCTGACATAAAGTTAACTTCCCATCTTAGATTTCATGATAGTAAAAGAAAAGATGAACATAGACAGATGCATATACAAACACATATACAAACATTTAGGAAGTGAGACATAATAGTTTAGAGAAAAGATCATAGGATTAAAGAACAAAAGCTAGAATAGATCTCAGAGGCCATCTAGTCCAACATCCTTAATTTACAGGTGAGGAAACTGAGGCCTAGGGAGGTTGTAACTTATTGAGGGTCATACAGGTAGTAAATGTTTGATGAGGAATTTAAATTCTGTTTTTCAGATAAAATGCCATGGTCTAAGGTAGGAAATGAAAGCAAAACTATAGATGGTTGTAGAATTATGAATATATTTAGATACTATTAGTGGGTTTGAAATGTTTTGTTTTCTTTTATTTGTTTCAAGGGAGATCTCACTAGGTAGGGAAGAGGGAAGGGGGATAAATTCATAAATGAATATGATATAAAAACAAAAATGGGTCAATAATAAAGAAACTGAAAAAAATATAACATGGATAATTCAGTACCTTATAATCATAATGCAGAAGAAAAGGAGCAAGAAGCTAAAGGAATAATAAAAAAATAAAAATATAAAAGGAATATGGAAAAATATAAGAGCATGGTTATGCAATTTAGGAATTTTTTTTTTGTCCAGGCCTACCATTTTTTTGTGCTAGGAAACTTCCTAACAAATGAGTTTCAGTAACTGTTCTGAAACTTCTTTCTAGTTCAACAAAGTTCCCTGGCGACCTGAGAGATAAAGTAACTTCCCCCAAAGTTATACAGCCACTATGCATAAGAAATATTACTTGAACTCAGGTCTTCCTGGATCCAAGATTGGGATTCTATCCACTAAAGGACAGCTGTTTCACATACAACTAATGACAGTGACAACAATTCATATTCATATGATGTTTTAGGGTTTACACAATACTTCATGTACATTTTCTCACTGGATACTTACAGTAACTGTCAGATGGGCAGGCACTATTATCTTCTCCATTTTATCAATGAGGAAACTAAGACACAAAGATGTTCCTTGAGTTATTAAGGCTATATAGTAGTTTTCTTTAGGGACTGGATAATTACTTTTCCTAGACTGAGATGTAAAGTACAGTGAAGAGAAATGGATTAAGAATAGGAGGGCAGGGAAAGAAATCCTGGCTTGGCCACTCTCTACCTATCTGATCCCCTGCAATTCACTTGACTGCTTTGGGTTTCCTCAACTGTAGGGCATTAGTTAGACTAGAGAAGGGGTTTCAAACAGTTGGCCCTCTGGCCACATTCAGCAGCAACATCCAAAGAACCAGATTAAAGTGTAATTGAAAAATACTTAACAAAATTTTAAAAATTGGAATAGAATATATGTAAAGTAATGTATGGTTTTCTAAATCAATATGAAGCTCACAGTGTCCTTCTGTATTGTTTAGTGGCCCTCATTTCTATTTGAGTTTGACACCACTGGACTAGATAAACTCAGAAGTCTCATTCAGTTCTAAATCTATGATACTATGTCAGAATTGATTCATATGTCTGGTGGAGGTCAAAGAAGTAACCTCGAAAGTACTTTCCAATTCAAAGATTAGATGATTCTGTTACATAGAGTCAATGTTTCTTTCGTCTGGGACAATTTTATTTCCAGTCCCACTGCCTCCATTCAGATATCAATCAATTCATGCATAAAAGTTAGATACTATTGCATTCTTCAATATGTCCAGAGGTAATGTTTCCACAACTTCCATTAGAAGCCCATTCCAGTGCTTCTTTTTACAGGAATTGTAATCTTTTTAGCTAGCCAAAATTCATATTCCTGCAAAATTAAACCTCTTTCCAATCATAGCACTAATAGCAGAGATGGGAAAAATAATCATTACCATCCTTCACATAATACTGTGACATATTGAATGACAGTTATTGCCATCCTTCAGACATATCAAATCTGTTACCCTTTATGCAAGTCTGTCCATCAGCAATTGGAGTGCTTCCCTAATATTGGCATGACAAGCCAAAGAACTTCATTCCTTCCTTTTATAACAAGTAAATTATTCTAAAATGCATTCTTTTAGTAAAGTGTATCAAGAGTAATTATATTAATGATATTTTGGCAAAGTGTGAAGATGCAAGTTTCCTTTATTTTGATATTTTTCTTGTCACCTAATAAAACAATTTACACTTAAAAAATTCCATCCTGTGTCATATTGTGTTCATCATAAAACCAATGTCTAAAATCTGGCAGGCTGTCAATGAACACCATGGACATAACTATTTTTAAATCTTTCACCTAGCACTTATATCAAGTTTGATACTTAACATTATGAATCAGAAGTAATGCATGACAAACTAATTATATTTCCAGAACAAAGGAGAATAAGAAACAACCATTTTGTTTAAAAACATGAGAAAGGAAAAAAATCACATTATTAAATAGCAAATAAAAGAATTCTCCATATTCACATTTTCCATTTTAGCAACTTTAATGGAAATATGTTATGACTTAGGTAAAATTAATGGGGCATCATTAGAAATCCAACACTTTCTTTTAGACGTAGTCATTATCAAACTATTGTCAAATATTTGGTTTATTTGATGTTACAACAATGAAATGGCACTCTTCATTTTGGCTTTTCTTTCTCCATATATTGTTTTCCTTCCTCCCTCCCTTCCTTCCTTCCTTCCTTTTCCTTCCATTAGATGTTGGTGCTGGTCCCCATTCTACCCCAAGATGAAAATTATTTTATATCTTTTGTACTTCCTTTCTATATATAATGGAGGCCTACCTATGAAGCATGCTCAGAGCATTCCTGGATCTGCTGGACCATGTAGCTTCTTTAAACTGCAAGAAAACAGAGTCTCCTTATTGGTCTGGCTTAGCCATTATAATCAGTTAGTCAATAAGCATTTATTAATGTCTACTATGTGCTAGGTACCACTGTAAGCACTGAGCATACAAAAAAAGGTGAAAGACAGTCCATGTTCTCAAGGAGCTCACATTCTGAGTGGCAAAGACAACAAGCAAACATATATATGCAAAGCAAGCTATATAAAGAATAAATAGGCAATAATTAACAGAAGGAAGGCAGTGGAAATAAGAGGGGGTGAGCAATATGTCCTGTAGAATATGGCTAGTGTCAATGGATCAAAGAGTATGTGGTATGGAGTAAAGTATAAAAAAGACTGGAAAGATAAAAGAGGGCTAGATTATGAAGGACTTTGAATGGCAAAAAGAGGGTTTTGGATTTGATTGTGAAGGAAATGAATGGGCAGTCACTGGACTTTATTGTTTGGAGGGATGAAATTCTCAGACTTGTGCTTTAGGAATATCACTTTTCTGATAGAATGGAGGATAATAGTCTATCCAGGCAGAGACTTCAGGCAGATAGACCCACTAGCTGAAATAGTGCAGGCCTGAGGCAATGAGGGACTGCAACAGAGTGGTGGCAGTGTTAAAGAAGAAAAGGAGGTATTATTTGAGAGATGTCGCTAAGGTGAAATGGGTACTAATTCATGTTAACTATGTCTACTGAATAATAGGCTGCTAAGTGGTGCAATGGATACAGCACAGTGCCTAAAGTCAGGAAGATCTGTGTTTAAATACCATTCTAAAAGTGTTGTAATGAATGTATTGTAACATATAGTACTTTTCTATTGCTTTAGTTTGTTTGCGTTTTTTTTAACCTCTTTGCAGTATATCTGCAGTGAACAGTGAGTTTCACTGAGTCAAAGTATATAGATGTTTCAGTTAATTTTAAAACATAGTTCTTTATTGTTTTCCATAATTGTTGAACCAATTCACAGCTCAATCAACAAATGTTCCTGTAGTAACCTCCCATATTTATTATCTCCATCTTTTGTTATTGTTACCAATTTGTTAGGTATGAGATGAAACTAGAACTTTAAATATATGTGTGTGTGTGTGTGTGTGTGTGTGTCCTTCATTATTAGTGATTTGGAGCATTCTTATATGGGCTAATATATTGTCAAGCACTTATTATGTATACGTTTATTGGGGAGACTGTAACCTAATTGTTATTCCAACTAATGAGTTGAGTAGAAGAGGGCTATCTAGTTCTATCACCTCCTTAGGGTTTTCTAGGGTAAACCTTGAGGATCAGTGTATTGTCTCTTCAGTGCCATTGACTTAAAGCCTAAATCTGGTATGTTCTTATCTCTCAAATGAGACATGATGGGGAAAAAAAAAGTTGATTGTCCCCAGAAGTGTGGTGTTTTGTGTGTTTTTTCCTTAGTTCTGTCTCAACAGTCAATAGGAAAGTATTTATTCACCATACTGTACTTGCACATCTTCAAAGTTAGCATATTCCTTCATTACTCATGTCTGGAAGCAGGATCACCAAACATATAGAGGCTCCAAAGACTGAGTTTTCATTATCTATCTTCCCAATCCCCTATACCCATAACTGGAGTTATGAGCATAAAACCAAAATAGCTTCATATCCTCAAGGATCTTATATTCAACTCAACGAATATAATATGTACACTAATTGACATATATACATGTATATATAAACACATTTATATAAGTATATACACATATATATTTACTAAATACTTCAAGTCAGAGAGATAATGGACAACTAGAAGGGGATGGAGGCAGAGAAGAGAGGGAACCAAGAAAAATCTCATATAAATTGACCATTGATCTGTATTTTGAAGGAAGTGGTAAGGATTCTACTAGAATGTAAATTTTGAAGGGAAGCCTGTGATGCTTAACCAAAACAATGAGTATGTACATAATAGCAGAATTTGAATCTTTAGCTACGATCCAGGAAGAGATGTCTTTTCTTAGTACTATTTATAAAGCTGGAAGTATTCACAGAGTAACCCTAGAGCTGTAGCTGGCATTTAAGAAGGCAGAGGATGAAGTATCTTTGTGACTATAAAAAAAGAAAATAAACAAACAAAACCCTCTATGCACTCTTTAAGCTGAAGTTATGAGTCTAAGAATAAAAAAAAAAGCGTGAATGTTTCCCATTTGGCAATCTGTGAATGAAACATTAGAGAAATTGAACACAGGAAAAATTTTATGAAGCTTACTAGGGACACCATGTAAGCTTCCCTTAAAAATAACCTTTAAAATGGGAATTGAGGAAAATAGAGACAGTTGTAGGGGCTTGTGTGGTGATTAATTGGCTGTGGCCATTTCATAACAGCATGGTCCAGTAGCCTTTACCAGTGGAGGAATTAATTGTCTGGTACTTCTTCAAGGATCTTACTTCATGGAGTACTAGAAATCTCTGAGATATGCAAAGTGTTAGGACACAGTTCTGTAGAGCATTGCTGAAAACAAAAGCTCCCTAAGGAAAAAAAAAAGCAATAATACTGGATTTTCCTTTTCAACATAAATTTGAATCATGGGAAAAAAAGAACTTCATTGGAATATCTTAATATTAAAAAAAAGGTACCAAGCACATAAAATTTCTAGAATTTTACAGGTCAGGAAACCATAGCTTTAGGGCTGGATATGACCCTAAAGGTCATCTAGTACAACTCCATTTTATAATTGAGGGAAAAAAAGGTTGTACAAGTTAGGTCACATGGCTGAGGCCACACAGGAAGAAAAGTAACAGACTCAATAATCTTTCCTTCCTTATCACCCCATCTTGGCTCTCCCCTTTAAGTCTCAGCTAAATTTACACTTTCTATGAGAAGCCTTTCCAAGTCCTCCTTAATCTTAGTATGTTTCCTCTGAGGTTATCTCCAGTTTTCCTTCATTTACAGGTAGTTTACAATTAATGTAAAGAATTGTGTGAAGTGCAGTCATTTTTTGAATTCACACTACACATTTCCAATGGGCTAGAATCAATGACTATATTTTACATATATTTATATTTTGAACAGTATGGATAAGAACACATACAGCCACTTCATGAAATTAATTGTTAGCACTAATGGGTCCTAGCAGCATTTTGTTTGGTCATTATTGCTTAGGTGTTGTCTCCTCTTTTAGAGTGTAAGTTCCTTGATATCAGGGATTATTTGTTTGTTGCTTTCTTTGTAACCCAATTGCTTAAAACAGTGCCTGGCAGATAAGAAGCACTTGATAAATGTTTGTTAACAAATTAAGTCCAGTCATTATAAGTTAATAGGCAACTAGGTCATAAAGTGGATAGAACACTGGGTCTGAGTCAGGAAGACCTGAGTTCAAATTTAACACCAGATATTTAGCTATGGGACCCTGAGCAAGACAGTTAAACTCTGTCTGTCTGCCTTATGTTCTTCAACTGTAAAATAGGAATAATAATACCACCCACTTCCCAGTGCTGTTGTGAGGATCAAATGAGAAAGTACTTTCCCCCACAATTTGCTATTTTATTTTTCCCATTTACATGTAAAAATGAATTTTCACATTGATTTAAAAAAAATATTGAGCTCCAAATTCTCTCTTTCCCTCTGTCCCCTCTAGTCCCTGAATCAGCAAGAACAGCAATGAGTTTTATATAGGTTATACATGTGCAGTCATGCAAAACATATTTCCATGTAAAAGAAAACATAGGAGAATAGCCCCACAAACATAATTTTTAAAACGCATGCTTCGATCTGAGGTAGACAGCATTTTTTATCATGTCCTCCAGAATCATTTTATATCTTTGGCTTGCCGAGAATAGCTAAGTCATACACAGTTGATCATCATACAATATTGCTGTTAGTATGTACAATGCTCTCTTGTTTCTACTCACTTCACTTTTCATTAGTTCATGTAAATCTTTCCAGGATTTTCTGAAAGCATCTTGCTCATCATTTCTTATAGCACAATCGTATTCCATCACAATAATAAAAAATGTGTTCAGCCATTCACAATTGATGGACATCCCTTCACTTTCCAATAATGTGCCACCACAAAGAGTACCTATAAATATTTTTTTTCCTTTTTTAGTCTCTTTGGGATATAGACCTTGTAGTGGTATTCATGGGTCAAAGGCTATGTACAATTTTATATCTTTTGGGGAATAATTCCAAACTGTTTTTTATAATGGTTGCATGAGTTCACAACTTCACCAACAGTACATTCATGTCCCTATTTTCCCATATCCCATCCATTTGTCATTTTCTTTTTCTATCATATTAACCAATCTGATAGGTATGATTTGCTATCTTAGAATTGTTTTGATTTGCATTTCTCTAATCAATAGTGATTCAGAACATTTTTATATAACAATAGAGAGCTTTGACTTCTGAAAAATTGCCACTTCATATCCTTTGACCATTTATCAGTTGAGGAATGACTTGTATCGTTCTAAGTTTGACTGTATTGGACTGTCCTCCACTTTTACCCAGTGAGACAGACCTTTCCTCTTCACTTTCTAAGTTGTTTTGGTTGAGAAAACTTTCATTTTGTCTATTGGTTTGTTTTGAGGCACTATTTTAACATTGTTGGGAGGGGATTTTTTGAGATAATATTTCTAAAACACTTATTATAATACCTGGTATATAACAAATGCTTGTAGTATAATAATATCATAGATTTAGAGCTGAAAAGGATATAAACAGTCATTGGGAAAACCCTGTTACTTTAGAAAATGGGAAACTGAGGCATAGATAGTTTAAATAATGGAGGAAAGATTGAACTCTGGTCTTCTTGACTCTAAGTACAGAACTCGTCTTCTATGTCACCTAGTTGACTACTACCCTTATAATCATTTATCCTAATCCACTAATTTTATTAAAGAACAGTCTTTCCCCCTTTCTCATTTTCCAAACATCTGAATTCAACTTTGTACAGGTCATCAGACTGTAGTGCTTTATTTTTCCCCTCTTTCCATCAAATACCCTGCTTCTATTCACCATATGGCACATTATAGTTGTCCAGTGAAGCACATCTGTCTTTCCCTGGGATATGATAAACAGATTTAAATCCCTGAAAATCTGGCTTTTTTCAAGCTTTTAACAGAAGGTATCACAAGGTTGAAATGTGCCATTGCCTGGATATATCTGGTAAGACTTCTCTTGAAGCTGTCCAGGTACAATGTCTCCACAATTTACATTTATATATCATTGCCTTTCAAAGGGAATAATAGTCAGTGAAGCCAGATGTTTATTTCTAAGGAACAAAGATGAAACACTGGGCATCTGAGAAAGCATAACTGCTATTATACACTCACACACACACACATGTATATATGTATGTATATCTATATGTGTTTATTAAATTATATTTTCTCTTTTGTATAATTAGCAAGAATTATTAAATAAAGCAGGGGAAAGAAAGGAAGCAATTTACTTTTATGTCATGAAGTCAATCACATATAAAATAAGGGGCTGTTTTGTAGGAATCTATTTACTCTATTTTGCTCTATTTACTGTCTCCTCCAGCGTATATTTTCTGGTCTATCCCAACCCCATACCCTCTGAGACCTTGTCTTCTTGTCTTTGATCAGATAGGATGGAAGAAAAAACAACAATTACTGAGAAACCCTGTCTCAGACAACAATCATCCTTAAAAATGTACAATAACTAATCAAGTCAGCTGATGGATGATTCTCATTTTTCAAACCCTTAATATTGTCAAAAATGGCAGGATCTGACAAAATAGGAAAGGGAGACCATCTAATTGAAACTGTCTTCTATGGGCTGATGATCATTATTATATTTTTCAAGAATTAGAGGGAAATAGTAGGAAAGGTCCTAAAATAATAATTCGGGAGACCTGAGTGTTAAGCTTGGTTAAAGCACTAGTCATGTGACTATTGGTTTTACAGTTTCCTTCCCTGGGACTCAGTATCCTTATCTTTTAAAAATGGGGATTGGACTAGGACCTAGATAACTGTATTCTTCAAGATAATTTCAGGAGTTAGTACAAAATTGGGTTCACCAATTCTTGTCTAAGCCACTGGTGACTTTCAGAAATGGCTTCTATAATCTAGACTAATATTCTTTTTTTCTGTTTACCTTTTTATGCTTCTCTAGAGTCTTGCATTTGAAAGTCAAATTTTCTATTCAGCTCAGGATTTTTTATCAAGAATAACTGAAAGTCATTTCTTTCATTTAATTCCCATTTTTCCCCCCTGAGGGATTATACCCAGTTTTCCTGGGTAGGTTATTCTTGGTTGAAATCCCAGTTCCTTTGCTCTCAGGAATATCATATTCCAAGCTCGCTGATCCTTTAACGCAGAAGCTTCTAAAGCTTATATTATCCGAATTGTGGCTCCACAATACTTGAATTGTTTCTGGTTGTTTACAATATTTTCTCCTTGAGCTGGGAGATCTGGAATTTGGCTATAATGTTCCTGGGAGTTTTCATTTTAGGATCTCTTTCAGGAGGTGTTTGGAGGATTCTTTCAATTTCTATTTTACCTTTTGCTTCTAGAATATCAGGGCAATTTTCCCAGACAATTTCTTGGAAGATGATGGCTAGGCTCCTTTTTTGATCATGACTCTCAGGTAGTTTAATAATTTTTTTTTGTGGGGGGGCAACGGGGATTAATTGACTTGCCAGGGTCACACAGCTAGTAAGTGTCAAGTGTCTGAGGCCAGATTTTAACTCAGGTCATCCTGAATCCAGGGCTGGTGCTTTATCCACTGGGCCACCTAGCTGCCCCCCAGTCTAATAATTTTAAAATTATCTCTCCTGGATCTATTTTCCAAGTCAATTGTTTTTCCAGTGAGATATTTCACACTGCCTTCTATTTTTTCACTCTTTTGGTTTTGCTTGATTGTTTCTTAATTTCTCAAAAAGTCACTTGCTTCCATTTGCTCAATCCTAATTTTTAAAGAGTTATTTTCTTCAGAGACCTTTTGTACCTCCTTTTTCATTTGGCCAATTTGGCTTTTCAGGGCATTATTTTCCTCATTCGCTTTTTGTATCTCTTTTACCATTTGGCTTAGTCTGTTTTTAAGTTATTATTTTCAGTTTTATGTGCGTGTGTGTGTGTGTGTGTGTGTGTGTGTGTGTGTGTGTCCTTTACCAAGCTGTTGACTTTTTTTCATGATTTTTTTTGCATCACTCTCTTTTTCTTTCCATTTTTTCCTTTCTCTCCCTTACTTTCTTTTCTTTCTTTCTTTTTTTTTTTTTGGTGAGGTAATTGGGGTTAAGTGACTTGCCCAGGGTCACACAGCTAGTAAGTGTTAAGTATCTGAGGCTGAATTTGAACTCAGGTCCTCCTGAATCCAGGGCCAGTGCTCTATCCACTGTGCCACCTAGCTGCCCCTTACTTTATTTTCAAAGTACTTTTTGAGTGCTTCTATGTCCTGAGACCAATTTGTACTTTTTCTTGTAAGATTTGGATGTGGGAGCTTTGACTTTGTAATTAGGGTTAGGGTTATTTTGATCTTCCTTGTCACGATAGAAACTCTTGATAGTCAGCATTTTTTTTCTGTTTGCTCATTTTCCCAGCCTATTTCTCAACTTTTAACTCTTTGTTAAAGTGTGGCACTTTACACTGTCCCAAGCTTCAGAGGTTTTTTGCAGCTGTTTTCACAGATACTTCTAGGTATTTGTAATTTTTAGTTTTTCCAAGGTGATATGATTTAAGGAGACGTATGTTTTCTACTCCCTGTCAAGAAGCCAAGAGACATAACCTACATATTCAAAAAGAATATTATTGCCTCTCAAAGAACAGGTGGATTTTCTTCTCTTTATTGTGTCACACTATAATGTACTTTTTACAATGGCAAATGCTTTCAAAAGAAGCTCCTTCTAAAACTCCCAAACAGTAATTATCAAAAGTATGTCTTACTACCAGTCAGTCAACAATCATTAATTGCATGCTTAACATTATGTTAAATACTATATCTGTCATAGACATTTTCCCTGACCTGTAGGAATTTGACTATTGGGAAGATAGAATTCTTTCATGTGAAGCAACCGATGAAAAAGATAAAGTAACTTAAAATGTAAGTAGTTGCCAAATCTGTATAGTGCCAAACATGAGTAGAGATGGGATAGATAAACTATCAAAATAGTGTTATGCCCTACATTTTTTGTTTGATTGATTATTTGAATCTCTTCTTTATCTTTGGGGGAGGTACTCTTTGGCTTCAATTACAATTATAGTGATAACATGAAGTAGAAAACAGAAACAATTATAGCAAAACCTTGGTTAAATGGACTATTTGGAGAATGGAACAAATAATTTTTTTTTTTGCTGACATTCTGGTCCACCAAAAAATATTTTTGTTTCAAAACTTCCTATCAGAAATATTTAGAAAATGAATTTTAAAATATACTTTAGTGAATAGAATAGTCTTTACTTTAATATTACATATATTCTAAGATTTCACGATCATTATTATCAATATCCATGATCATTGTGTAGATAATGAGGTATGGATACAGGAGGTACAGGAGATTGGCTGAATCTAGCATCTATTGAGGGTAATCAATTCTCCTCAGCTTGTTTTATTGCTATTTTCCTTGTTCTAGTAAAATATACTAGAAAGCAATCAACCAACAAGAATCTGGCCAATGGAGGATTCTGACTACTTTGGTTCTGGATAATTTATGCATTTTAAAATCAAAACATAGCCTTTTTGCTGTATTTCTGCATTTCATGTAAGAAATTGCTATTGAAAGGCAAAGATAGTGTGGGGGCTATTTGTATTCATTTTGGTAATCTATGCTGATCAAATCCAAAAGATAGTAGAAACATTTGCCATCATAATGGGACATGAGAGATAATATAGAGTGTAGTAGAAAGGGGACTTGCCAGAGTCAGGAAGAGTGGGTTTAAGATCTGCCCTTGATATGTACTTGGGCAGTACATAGCACCCTCTCACTGACTCCAGACTATTGTCAAAAATTACAAATTGCAAAGAAGGTGTCAATCTACATTGATAGAGGAAGTTCCTTGGAAGCTTTTTGTATCAATCAAATCAAAACTCCAGTTTGGAAAAGTTCAAGACAAAAGAAGGGACATTCAGGACTAGATATCTAATCATTATACTTTATCACGAGATCCCTAAACCTTCATATTTTAAAATCAGAAGAATTCAAACTGGTTATAAATGGAAAGTTGATGGTGAGATTCTCATAAAATTTATATTTCATGACTATTAATTCTTATCTAGAAGGATAATGGTTATAATGCATAGAGGTCCCCAGTCATGTTGAGTCAAGATGGAACTAGCTAAAAAATCTGCTTTCGACATTGGTCTTTGTTAGTGTGACAACTGGGGAAAGTCATTTTAACTCTCTAGGCAACTCCCTTAAACCATTAAATCACAGAGGGTTGCTGCTCTTTTTATTAGATTCTGCGGAATTTTTCATCAGGTTTCTACTACACCAAATGCAATCACAGTCCAGACTTATGCTCATCCCCTAAAATGCACAGTATTTCAATAACTAGTAAAAAAAATCTCATCAATTTTACATCAGTCCCCAAATATAATTTATAGACTGCTAAAATCAAGTATATAACCCTACAAATGAGAGTCATTCCATGTTGTATCTCTGCTATTATTGCTTATAGAAAATATTAAATTGTTGTAGAGTGGAAAGAACACTGATTCTGGTATCAGAGAAACTGATTTCAAAATCCTGCCTCCAATAATTACTATATGTATGATCTTGGTCAAGTGTTAAGCCTCTACGTGAGTCAATTTCCTCATCTTTTAATATGAGGGGGTTGGCATAGATGGCTTCCCAGATGCCTTCCTGCCTGATTTATAACCTAATATGGTTATTGAACTACTACAAGACCTGGAAACATGATCTAAAGAGAGTGAACCAAAATCTATGGTCAGGAAAGACTAAGCTCAAGACCCCACCTCTGACTCATACTGGACTGTTTGACCTGTGAAGTCACTTAACCTCTCAGTTGTTCTTGGCCAAAGCTTCTTAAACTATGGGTTACAACAAGATTTGAGGTCCTGTAACTGAATGTGGGGGGGGGGTCTCAAAATTTGGCAACAGTAAACGGTTATAGGTACCTATTTTTTTTGGTGAGGCAATTGGGGTTAAGTGACTTGGCCAGGGTCACACAGCTAGTAAGTGTTAAGTGTCTGAGGCAATTTGAACTCAGGCCCTCCTGACTCCAGGGCCAGTGCTCTATCCACTGCGGCACCTAGTTGCCCTTTATACCTATTTGATATACCTATATACCTGGGGTCACATAAAATGTCCTCAGCGTTGAAAAAGGGTTGCAAGTGGAAAAAATTAAGAAGCCTTGGTCAAAGGCAACTCTATAAGACTAAAAGTTGCAAAGAGCTTGTCAATTTGCATGATAGAGGAAGCTTCCCTTACCCCTTAAGTTCTCTAATGATGAGTTCATAAAGCCAGTCTCAGTCTCTATCCTATGTATTCAAACTATACCTCCCCCACACATATATGAGAATATATGTACAAACATATATAAAGAGAAAATCGCATATACTTCTTTGTAATTATAACTCAACTCACAGTCACAAACATATACAAAGATGTTTCAAATTAACAAAACATTTAACTCTAACCAAACAATTTATATACCTTAATCTTTAAATTTTTACAACTATGGTTGCAAAAATCAGTGTAACATAGAATGCGCATAAACCAAATGAGGTGATGTGAGCATATTATCATTTTAAAATATTCTATAGTATAAAATTGTAAGATTTTAAACATTATTAACATTTTAAGATTTATGACTAATAGTCAAACTTTCCCTCTTCTCATTGTACCCGTAAGGAAGCTAAGACCCTGGGAGGTAATTTGTTCAAGGTCATATAATTATTAGGTAGTGGAGACAGGCAAGTTTTCTCTAATTCTAAATCCAATATTGGTCCCACTATGGTATGCTATCTCTACTGTCTATAAGTCTTTCTCTCCAAATAAATGGCATATATAAAACCCTTCTTTTTTAATCCTTCTAAATGAAAATAATGAAAAGTAGAGTTATTTTTCAAGAGTAGAGTAGAAACGTCTGCATGATGATGAGATCAGAAGATTCTAAATCACTGTCCCTAGTATCTAGGAAATAGCAGATGGTTATATCTGTCAATCCTTTATTTATTTGCATTATTTACAAATAGCTATCTGAGAGCCCTAATCCTTAAACTCTCTTACCATCATATACTAATTGATTCTGTGTGTGTCCCCATAGGCTATGAATCCAGAGGAATAATTATAGTATTAATGATAATAATAAAATATGAGAATATATAGTCTTTAATGCTTGTAAATAAATAATTATGAGCAAGAAGTTGATGTATTTCAAGCACTTCAATGTTTTCCTGATGTCTTTTTATGTGTAAATAAGACCAATTCTGTTACTATTCTATTTTATATTTATATCATAAAGACAACCTATAAATTTGCTTAGGAATTTGGCAGTTACTAAGAGAAGATGAATTAAGGATCAACTTATGTCTTTACCCATCTTGAGTTGTTTAATATAGAAGCTCACTTTCAGTGTATTTCAGGGAAATATAGAGGGTAATTAAAAAACAAAAACAAAAAAAGCTCAGAGGTTATCTATCCCATTCAAAACCCTTCCTATTATGGATGAGGAAAACTGAGTCCCAAAGAGGTCAACTATCTTGTTCAAGCTTACTCAATAGTTTCGTCAGTAATTACTGCTCAGTTTTGTTGTTGTTATCAATCTTGTGTTTTTGTTTTTTCTTTTCACTTCTTGCTTTCTTATGTTTCAAAAAGAGAAAAAAAAAAACAATAAAACTGACAAAACAAAACATAACAAGCACAAACCCTACTCTATCTGTACTCAACATGACAATACAAGAAATTCTGACCTTATTTATGAGGCTGGAAAATATTTAATTATTTATCTTCCATGGAGGTCAGTGTTATTTCGAGGTTGTCACTGACAAAGTTCAGCAATTTTGATTTCTAACTTTTCTCCAGAAAAGAAATGAGGAAAAAAGATAATAGTGTACTTATGGCAAGAAGATAACAGAGTTTCAGCCCTTCCATCTTCACACAACAATAGAATTCTATCATCATAACCATGAATTAATGGGAAACTACTCTTACCTTTTTTATTTGTTTGTTTTGTTTGTTTTTTTCTAGGCATTTTGAGGAATGCTTAAAGGCTCCCTCCTAATTATCCTAATTCACTTAATATGAGGATGGATTAAATGTTGAATTTCTACTTTCCTTTTTATAGATTTACTTCTCTCAGCAAATAAAAGCATCACTGGGACTTGGTGTATATCTCCCATTATTACATTATGGTAACTGACAATAATAACAGTAATAATTATCCAGCTTCAAG
This sequence comes from Dromiciops gliroides, assembly GCF_019393635.1. Classification (NCBI taxonomy): domain Eukaryota; kingdom Metazoa; phylum Chordata; class Mammalia; order Microbiotheria; family Microbiotheriidae; genus Dromiciops; species Dromiciops gliroides. The sequence continues at coordinate 338,282,998 of NC_057862.1, read as the reverse complement.
ATAGAGAAGTACTTTTGACCTCTATTTTTTCCCTTTGGTCTATCTAAGTCTGATTCAACATTGATTTCTTTCCCGGGGAAGTTACTATAATCAAGTTATGCCTGATTTATCACAATATGTTCACTGGCTAGTAATTTCTCAACTTGAACTTGCTTTTCTCATTTATTTCTTCCTTGACTAAGATACATATTTAAATGGTCTGTGTTTTGTTTATTTGTTTGCTTGCTTCAAAAGCTGAGAACATTTTTGGAGTGTTTTTGTCATTTGCCATTTCATATATCACTCAGTAAGTAGTAGAAATTAACCTGTAACCTTCTAAAGTTACTACTACAGTAACCGCTCTACATGAGGTACTACCAAACTATTTTGGGCTTCATCTTATTGCAAATTATTTTTTTTCCCCTTAAGAGTTTAAAAATATTTCCTCCAATTTAGCTTTTGGAAAAATAGTAAGGAAATAAACCCACCTCTTCTCATTAGAGAGGAGGGGTATACAAATATAGAATATGGTATACATTGTTAAATGTCATCACTGTATCTGTTGGCTTAGCTTATTTTAAAATTTTCTTATAAGCAAGGTTTCAGTGCTGTGGGTGGAGAATGATTATGATATAAAAATAAAACAATTTTAAAATGGCAATCATTTTCTCTAGTGATTAAAACAAGGAAATTGTTTATGCATATTCCCCTGTCTTATGTCAAATTAGAAATAAGATCTAAATATCTTTATAGTTCTAAACTCTGTCTATAATCAAATTCTGGTACCTGTCTTCAGCACCCAGCATATCTCCACTAATGATATAGCAGGAGTGACAGAACAGAAATTTGGGGGCAGGATATGAAGGAAAGATCAAAGATTAGGACTTACTAAACTCTCTTAGTTTCATGTTTTCCCTACAGGATCTGTCTTGTGAATTACAAGATCTCACCAAATATCTCATTTATTCAATCTATAAAGTAAAGAGTATGGTAGGACCAATATTATCTCCCAGAGTTCTTTGCCATTGAGTCTGAGCTAGCTTTTCCTAAATAAGGCATCTGGGTTGTCCTCAAAATATAATTGGCTAAGGTTGAAGTCACTGTTTCCTCTGATAGAGTTATTAGGTGGCCTCTGGTCTTGCTGATGTCTTATTGTCTATTTAGGGAAAATAAAGATACTGAAAAAGCCCTCTTACTTCCATACTAAAGTGGGTCTGTATAATAGGGAAGGATATGGTTACATAAACCACTATGAGACATCCATCAAGTCAGAAAGGTCCCTACAGTATGCGCATGTGCCTTTGTATTCCCTTAAGTGATCAGAACCCATTTCAAAGAAGCCTAAAATAATCAAGAAGCTGCCTCAGCAGTGAGTCTTAATCTCCTGGGTTTATCAAATCTCTAGGACAGTAATATAGTTTAAGGGGAAACTAGTCTAATCTGAATGGGGCAGAATCTCAGGGAAAGCTTGCTTAACTCTTGTGGCCAAGAGATGTAGTACTCCTAGCCCAGGGAGGTTGCACCAGATAATCTTAAGGTCCCTTCCAATTCTGAATCCTAGAATTCCATAATCATCATCTTTTTAAAATAAAGAGACAACTTAGACCCAGAAAATTTGAGTAACTTTTCCAGGCTAATACAAAAAAGAATCAAGAATCAAATCCAGATCTTCTATGTAGAAATTAAATGGTCTTGTTCTTATATTGCTGTTATCTCTGTAAAATAATCATATCATCTTGGATTTTTAATGGAACTCATAGTTTACCAAGTACCATGAATCTCCTGCCTGGATGTTAGTCAAAATAGGTTCCTCATGGACCAGCTAGGTAGTACAGTGGAGAAAGCACTGGAATTGGATTCAGGAGGACCTGAGTTCAATCTGGCCTGAGACACTTGACACTTACTAGGTGTGTGACCTTGAGCAAGTCACTTAACCCTCATGCCCCCCCCCAAAAAAAAAGATAGGTTCTTGTTTAACTTCAAGAGTTTATAAGATACTATGAGGGTTTTTTATGTCTTTTATTTATTGGTTTATAGACTTCTATAAATCCTCTGTCCATTCTATATCTTCTGTATTTTTAAATAAAGACTGTCCTCTACCCAAAATGTGTTTATTATACCTACATACATAGGCCTGTTCTCTACACTTATGGAAACCTAGCCACAAGCATATTTGTATATTTCTCAGAATAAATTCTGGGAGGAGGCAATGAACAGAGAGAGAAAATGAGCCATTTTGGTCAGCCCCCTGAGAAGGGTTCATTCAATTGTTTAGAACCTTATTAGTAAGAATAGTTGGCTATTAGATGTCCTTTTCTACCTAGGACTAACTACCCTGTCTCTCTTCCCAGCAACAGTGGCTATACAACTGGACTAACTCACTGCCTCCAACAATTTTAATGAGGAAGAAAATCTGAAGTTATGAGAAGAGACCAATGAGGATGGAAAGAGAGGTAACACACTAACATTAAAAAAGATATCAAATAGAGTGGTAGATCAATGGAATAGGCTAGGCTCAGGAAATGCAGTAGTAAATGACACTAGTAATGTAGTGTTTGATAAACCCAAAGACTCCAGCTTCTGTGATAGGAACTCAGTATTTGACAAAAACTGCTGGGAAAACTGGAAGATAGTATGGCAGAAATTAGGCATAGACCAACATCTTACACCTTATACTAAAATAAGGTCAAAATGGATACACGATTTAGACATAAGAGGTGATACCATAGGTAAATTAGGAGAGAAAGGAATAGTCTACCTATCAGATCTTTGGAAAGGAAAACAGTTTTTCACCAAACAAGAGATAGAGTATATTATAAAATGCAAAGTGGATGATTTCGATTACACTAAATTAAAAATTTTTTGTAGAAACAGAAGCAATGCATCCAAAATTAGAAGGGAGGCAGAAAGCTGGGAAACAATTTTTGAGGCCAGTACTTCTGATAAAGGCCTCATCTCTAAAATATATAGGGAACTAAATCAAATTTATAAGAACCTAAGTCATTCCCCAATTGAGAAATGGTCAAAGGATATGAACAGGCAGTTTTCTGATGAAGAAACCAAAGCTATCTATTCCCATATGAAAAAATGCTCCAAATCTCTAATGATTATAGAGATGCAAATAAAAACAACTCTGAGGTACCACCTGACACCTATCAGATTGGCTAAAATGACAAAAAAGGAAAATAATAAATGTTAGAGAAGCTGTGGGAAAATTGGAACACTAATCCATTGTTGGTGGAGCTGTGAACTGATCCAACCATTCTGGAGAGCAATTTGGAATTATGCCCAAAGGGCGATAAAGCTGTGCATACCCTTTGACCCAGCCATACCACTTTGGGTCTTTTTCCCAAAGAGATCATGGAAGGGGGAAAGGGACCCACATGTACAAAATATTTATTGCTGCTCTTTACGTGGTGGCAAAGAATTGGAAGTTGAGGGGGTGTCCATCAATTGGGGAATGGCTGGATAAGTTGTGGTATATTAATACAATGGAATACTATTGTGCTATAAGAAATGATGAGCAGGAGGAGTTCAGAGCAACCTGGAGGGTCTTGCATGGGCTGATGATGAGTGAGATGAGCAGAACTAGAAGAACATTGTACACAGTACCATCAACATTGAGTGTTGATCTACTGTGATGGACTATATTCTTCTCACCAATGCAATGGCACAGAAGAGTTCCAGGGAACTCGTGATGGAAGAGGATCTCCAAATCCAGGAAAAAAAAAAAGAACTGCGCAGTATAGATGCAAAATTAACCATACTATTTCTTTTGTTTTTGATGCTGTTGTTTTTTTTTTCTATTTTGAGGTTTTCCATCATTGCTCTGATTTTTTTTCTCTTATAACATGACTAATGCCCAAATAGGATTACTGTTATGTGTGTGTCTGTGTGTGTGTATATATATATATATATATATATATATAAAACCTATATCAGATTACCTGCTGTCTAGGGAGGGGGGAAGGAGGGAGGGAGGGAGGAAAATCTGAAATTGTAAAGCTTGTATTAACAAAGGTTGAGAACTATCTTTACATGTAATGGAAAAAATAAAATACTTTATGAATTAAAAAAAACAAACAAAAACAAAACAAAACAAAAAAAGATATCTACAGAATATATAAGCAAGGCTATATAACAGAATTAATAATTTGTGGCACAGTGTTTTAAGATAAGGAGTTTCAAGGTCAGAATAAGATGAGGTTGGAGAGGAAATCAGGGTAAGAAAAAAAAAGGAAGATAGATATGTTAGGGAAAATAGGATGATAAAAGAAGCGACAGGATATCTTCCTAAGGAGGATCAGATTATCAAGACTAATAATAGAGAAAATGCAGAGGTTCTCCATTCTTATTTTTTTCCCCTTGGTCAAGGAGAATGATTGGAAGAAACAGAGCAAAACAAAAAAAGATGCTAGTAAGGACTTAATATACAATATAACTAAAAAGATTTCAAGAGGGCACCTAGCTACCATTGAGGATTTCATGTCATGTGTTCCAGATGAAATACATCTTCAGCTATGGAAATAACTGGATGATGTGATTCCTTGATCAGAAAGATCATGGTGAATGAGACTATTACTCACAGAACTAGAAGGGGACAAACGTTATCCAATTTTAAAAAATAACAAAAGAGTAAAAATGTATAAAAGCAACAAGATACAGGCCAGGAAGTTTTACTCTGATCTCAGGTAAAAATCTAGAACACGTTACTAAATATTTGATTAGTTGTACATCTAGGAATGGAAAAGCAATCACAAAGAGACAACATGACTTCACCAAGGACAAGTTATACAAGACTCATCATCGTTCCTTTTGTCACAGGGAAATGTTGTAATTAGCTAATAAATAATATAATATTTAATATAGCGAGTCACCTAATAAAGCTTCTCAGTCTTTTCTTGTAAAAAAAGATGAAAAGATTAGATGATAATAAAATTAGGCTGATCAAGTATTAGTTGAAAGCTGTTTTCAAAGAGTAGTCATGAATGATTCCATGTCAATTTGGAAGGAGGTATCAAATGAATAGCTCAGGGATTGGTGTTTAGACCTGTGCTATTAATTTTTTTGGGGGGGGGTAACTTGCAAAAAGGCATAGATAAAGTTTATACACACACATATGCCACAAAGCTGGCTTACCCAATATATCAGAGGTTTCAAACTCATAGTTTTGGGCTACCACAAAACTGCTGAGTGGTCCTGAACCAGATTAAAATGTAATTGTGAAATATTTAGTGAATATAATATATAACCAGGATTGATACAACAATAACCAGTAATAATATATAATAAATATAACAATATAACTAGGATTAATGGTTGGAAGCTGCAAAGAGGCACATTTAGGTCTAATAACAGCAATACTTCCTAATAACTGGAGATATTTTAAAAAAAATGAATTGGGTTATCTCAAGTATGGCAGCTAGGTGGCATAGTGGATAGAGTACCAGACCTGGAGTCAGGAAGAATACTGAGTTCTAATCTAGCCTTCGACATTTACTAGCTGCCCTGGACAAATAATTTACCCTGTTTACCTCAGCTTCCTCATTTTAAAAGTGAGCTGGAGAAGGAAACAGCAAACCACCCCAAAGTCTTTGCCAAGAAAACCCAAATTGGGTCATGAAGAGTTGGATACTACTGAAAAGACCAAATGAATTCAGCCTCCACCTTAAGTAGGAGATTTCCTCCTCATTGGACGTCTTCAAGTTATGGCTTGATGCCATTTGTCAGGTAGATTGTGGTGGGAATGCTAATTTAGGTATGGCTTGTTCTAGGTAGCTTTGAGTTTCTTTTCAACACTGAAATCACATTTTTATAAGATTCTATCTGTTTTAGAGAAAGAAGTTGGAGGGGACAGAAAGAGAGGAGAGAATTTTTTTTCTTATCAAATAAAAAAAGAAATCTAGGTCTAAATAGGCTATCAAAGTCAAATAAAGGGGTGGGGAGCTAATTCTTACAGTAAGCATCCCTGAATGCTCCACATTGACTTGCTTAAACATGTAATATTATCTATATTTTATTATATTTTTATTTATTTTGTTAAATATTTCCCAATTACATTTTAATTTGGTTTGGATAGCATTCAGGAGTATCCCAGACTGCAGGGAGCTTAACACTCCTGGGTTATATAGATTAACTTTGTCTAGAGCAATATTATTAAATTTGGGTTAATATAAATTACTAGCTTGCTGTGTGACTTTGGAATTTTGAACCCTAACCTCCTGTAGCCACAAGTATACTATTCTTCTTTGCCTTGGCACTGTGACCAGAATCCCTGCTTCCTTTGTGAATTCCTAGACTGGAACTGCAACCCAGACCAACTTATGGGTGATACAGTTGCTAATCACTTCCAGCTGCACCAAGTAGCTGCAAAAGTGTCCTCTATAATTTCTTTGTGAACAGTTGTCTGAACTCCTTACCATCTCTGGTCTGCGAGCTCCCAATGCTGCTTCTTCTGTGCTGTGAATGCTGCTTCTGAGGACCACATCTGTAACATGTGTCCAGAACTCCTTCCTACTATAGTGTCATAGACTTTTCCTGCTAATCTCCTAAGTCATTTTAGTCTGTAAAAGTGTCTCAACCTGACCTTTTGTTGGCCCTGCTGCTCCAAAATTTGATTTATTATTTTAAAGTTGTTTGGAGGGGAGTATTAGGAGAGTTCACCTGAGTTGGTACCTTTAATTTTCCATCTTGGCTCTACCCCTCTATCTTTTCTATAGCTCATAGAATATATCGAAATGATCATATAATATCAATCAAATTATCATTTAGAGAGCTAAAAAATTTAAAAAGTCATCTGGAATAACAAAAGGTTGAGGAAATCAAAGTAATCAAAAAATGTAAAGGACAGTAGTCTAGCCATACCAGATCTCAAAATGTAAAAAAAAAAAAAAATCAGTGGTTATCAAAATAATCTGGGTGGGCAACTAGGTGGCACAGTGCATAAAGCAAAATAATTTTTGTTTTGATTATATGTTTCATGTGTAACAACTGGACAATAATTGTAAAATCTCTAAAAGATTCTAAATTTCCTTAGACAAATTCTTGAGAACTCTCATTGTTTAATTTGGTCATTGGCAAAGCTATTTAAAGTTGTGTTAAGATCAATTTTGTAGGAAACTTTCCAACTGATTACCAATATCTGAAACACCTGAGAGACTTTACAATCTCTCTCTCTCTCTCTCTCTCTCTCACACACACACACACACACACACACACACACACACACACACACACCTCTACAGCTGAGACTTGTTAGTTGATCATCAGCATCCACATCTGACTTTCACTCCACAACTACACCCAGAGGACATTCCAAGAACCATCTAGGATAAAACTTTCAAATATTTAAATGGACATTTTCCTGTTTTTCTTTATCCCCATTGCATAGATTATTTATAATGTCTACTTGCTAAAGGGGAGTATTGCCTTTAGCTTTTGTCAATGCATCGCTCAATTTCTTTTCTCTCTTTTCATTCCCTTTACTTTGTCAGTCATAAGTATCTGTAATGTTATTACTTCATGTAAGGAAATGATGTTTCTTTGTGAAGCACAGGGGGGAGTATGAGAAATGAAAAAGCATGAGGTGACCTTTCTGAGGTTTCAAAGGTCAGCTTGGCATCCTGAAAGTTGCCTCCATTCATAGACTGTCTTTAAGTCATGTCAATCAATGGACTTGAATGAAACCAGTCAATTAACTTGGAGCTGTGTGTAGCGAAGGCCCCTTTTCTTGTTCGACAGGGGGGCTTCTGGAGGAACTGAGTAGGACTCTTTCTCTTTTTGGAAGCATGAGAGGCTAGGTGAAGGAGCTGTTTTTCTCTCTCTCCAATCATGGATCTGATATAGGGTTTTTACCATTCTTTCAGAGGTATGTGTGCGCTCTCTCTCCCTCTCTCCTAACTTCTAATATACTTTAATAAATGCTTAAACTGTTGCTGAAGCTCCTGAATTTATAATTAAATCCTAACTAGTTTCCCCCCTACTGGGGGGTGGGCAGGTAAGGACACACACATTAGATGTTAATCATTACAAGTAGAATAGATTAGGTATACATTAAATTATATAAATATTCACAGAAATCTAGTATATGATAAATCCAAAGATCCAAATTTTTGAATTTTTTCCAAATTACATGTGAAAAGAAACAAATTTTAACATAGATTTTTAAAACCTATTCCAAATTCTCTTCCTCCCTCCCTAGCCATCCCCCCTTAAGAATTCAAGCAATTCAATAAAAATTATATATTTGCAGTCATGCAAAACATTTCCACATCAGTCCAGTTGTGAAAGAAAACAGACAAAAAAGACTTTAGGAAAAGGAACTAACTAAAAAAATTATGCTTCAATCGGTATTCAGAAACCATCAGTTCTTTCTCTGTAGATGGATTGCATCTTTCATAAGTCCTTCAGAGTTGTTGGATCATTGTATTGCTGAAAATAACTAAGTCATTCATAGCAGATCATCTCACAATATTGCTGTTATTTTGTATACAGTACATTTCACTTTGCATCAGCTCATGTAAGCCTTTCCAGGTTTTTCTGATAGCATCCTGCTCATGATTTCTTATAGCACAATAGTGTTCCATCATAATCACATCCCAAAATTTGTTCAGCCATTCACCAATTTATGGGCATTTCCTCAAATTCTAATTCAACTTTTGAAAAAAATCTCCTTTTGGATACTAACCTACAGTGGTATCACTGGGTCAAAGAGCAGGCATGATTTTATAGCCCTTTGTCCATAGCTCAAAATTGCTCTACAGAATGTTTGAGTCAGTTTACATTTTTACCAAGAATGAATTAGTATCTCATTTTCCCATATCCCCTACAACATTTGTCATTTTCCTCTACTGTCTTATTATCCAATCCAATAGAATTGTTTTGACTTGAATCTCTCCAATCAATAGTGAGTTAGAGCATTTTTTTCATTCAGCTATAGGTAGCTTTGATTATTTCATATAAAAAATTCATGTCTTTTGATCATCTATAAATCAGGGAATGGCTCTTATTTTAACAAATTTGACTCAGTTCTCTATGTGTTTGAGAACTGAGGCATATCAAACAAATGGTTCAATTTTTTTTCACAGTTACTATTGCTGTTATTTCCCTCTATCCTATTCCCTCTCTATGACAATTACTCTATTTTCTATCTTCTTTCACCCTATACCTCCTCAAAAGTGCTTTGTTTCTGACTTCCCCCTCCTCTAATCTGTCCTCCCTCCTTTCACTCCCCCACCCTTATCCCCTTCCCCTCCTACTTTCCTTCATGGTAAGATAGATTACTATACCCAATTGAGTGTGTATGTTATTCACTCTTTGAGATAATTTTGATGAGAGTAAGGCTCACTCACTCCCCCTTACCTCTCCCCTATTCCCCTCTACTCCATAAGCTTTTTCTTGCTTATTTTATGTGATACTTGACCCCATTCTACCTCTCCCTTTCCCTTTCTCCCACTGAATTCTCCTCACCACTTAATTTTATTTTTTAAAGGATATCATCCCTTCATATTCAACTCACACCTTTGCTTTCTGTCTAAATATACTAGATCTATCTGCCCTAACAATGAGAAAGTTCTTATGAATTGCAAGTATCATCTCCCCATGTAGGAATGCAAACAGTTTAACCTTTTAATATCCCTTATTAAAATATCCTTTTTAATATCCCTTATTATTGCTTTTTCCTCTTTACCTTTTTATGTTTCTGTAGGGTCTTGTATTAGAAAGTCAGATTTTCTATTCAGCTCAGGTCTTTTCATCACGAATGCCTGAAAGTCCTCTCTTTCACTGAATTCCCATTTTTCACTGACGGATTATACTCAGTTTTGTGGGGTAGGTGATTTTTGGTTGTAATCCCAGTTCCTTTGCCCTCTGGAATATCATATTCCAAGGCCTCTAATCTGGTAATGTAGAAGCTGCTAGATCTTCTGTTTTCCTGACTATGGCTCCACGATACTTGAATTGTTTCTTTCTGGCTACTTGCAGTATTTTCTCCTTGACCTGGAATCTATGGAATTGGGCTATAATATCCCAGGACATTTTCATTTTGGGATCTCTTTCAGGAGGTGATTGGTGGATTCTTTCAATTTCTATTTTACCTTTTGCTTTTAGAATTTCAGGGCTATTTTCCCTGACAATTTCTTGGAAGATGATGTCTAGGCTATTTTTTTTGAGAATGAGTTTCAAGTAGTCGAATAATTTTCAATGATCTCCCCTGGATCTATTTTTTTCATTCTTTTGGTTTTGCTTTATTGTTTCTTGATTTCTTATAAAGTCATTAGCTTCCATTTGCTCAATCCTAATTTCTAAGCAATTATTTTCCTGTGAGAGATTTTGTACCTCCTTTTCCATTTGGGCAATTTGGCTTTGCAAGCTATTGACTTTTTTTTCCATTACTTTCTTGCATTACTCTCATTTCTCTTTCCATTTTTTGCTACTTCTCTTACTTTATTTTCAAAGTCCTTTTTGAGTGCTTCTATGGCCTGAGACCAATTCATCTTTTTCTTGGAATCTTTGGATGTAGGAGCTTTGACTCTGTCATCTTCTTCTGAGGTTGTATTTTGATCTTGTCACTATAGAAACTTTCTAGGGTCAGCATTTTTTTCTTTTTGCTCATTTTCCCAGTCTATTTCTTGACTTTTAACTTTTTCTTAGAGTGAGGCACTGCTTCTTGGGTAGAGGGCACACTGTCCCAAACTTCAGGGAGATTGAGCAGCTGTTCTCTAAGATACTTCTAGGAATTTGCAAGTCCCTAGTTCCTCCCAGGTGGTATGATTTAAGTAGAGGCACATTCATCACTTCACTGGCCTGTGCCCAGTCCTGCAAGCAACCACAGGCCCATGTCTCTTCCCTTTAACCCAGAACAGAATCCTGTTCCACTGTGGTTGCAAGCTTCTGCACACCTGCCCCCCTCCCCTGCCTGGGCCACCACCCAAGACTGAGACCTGGATAGAGCATTGGAAAAAACAACAGATTCCTGCCCTAGCACCAGAAAAGAGACCCCTGTAATCTCCCCCTGGCCAACAGCTGGATTCCCTCACTGTCTGTGTGCTGAGTTCCAGAAGCACCTGCTGCCATAAGCTGATTCATAAGCTCCTGCAGTCTGGTTCTCTGGCGTGGCCTATTCTGGGGTTGCGTCTCTGCTGGTGGGGCTGCATGGGACTGCCTTCCATTCTCCCCCCAGTACAACACACTTTTCTTGCTGACCTTCTAAGCTGTCTTTGGCTGGAGAATGATTTCACCCTGTTCTTTTTTGGGTTCTGCTGCTCCAGGAATTGTCTTATGGCGTTATTTTAAGGTATTTGTAGGGGTATTGGGAAGACCTCAGGGAAGTCACTGACTTTCCTCCACCATCTTGGCTCTGCTCCCAGATCCAAATTTTTGAACCAAAAACTTATTATGTGACAGAACAACTGGGAATATTGGAAAACAGTATGACACAAACTAGGTATAATGAATTTCTTATAGCATATACCAAGATAATGTCAAAATTGATAATTGATTTATATATAAAGGATAGTATCCTGTCAGATCTTTGGAGAAGAGGAGAATTTATGACTAAACAAAAGATAGAGAGTATTAGTAGTTATAAAATGGATAATTTTGATTATATTAATTTTTTAAACAGTACAAACAAAAACAAAGCAGACAAAATTTAAAAGAAAGGAGAAAATTAAGAAAAAAACCTTTTGCTACAAGTATCTCTGATTAATGCCTCATTTCTCAGATATATAGAAAACTGAGTCAAATTTATAAAAAAATACAAGTCACTTCTCAATTGAAAAATGTTCAAAATATATCAAAAAGCAGTTTTTAGATAAAGAAATCCAAACTATGGTCATATAAAAAAATCCTCCAAATCACTATTGATTAGAGAAATGCAAATTAAAACAGCTTTGATGTATCATCTATCAGATTGGTTAATATTACAAAAAAAGAAAATTATAAATGTTGGAGGGGCTGTGGGAAAACTTGGACATTAATTCAATATTGTCAGAGTTGTGAAGTGATTCAACCATTCTGGAGAGTAATTCTGAATGATATCCAAAGGGTAATAAAACTGTGCATTACCTTTGATCCATCAATACCATTCCTAGGTCTATGTACCAAGAGATTTTTTTTTAAAGGAAAAGGACCTATTTGCACAGTAATATTGATAGCAGCTCTTTTTTGATGGCTAAGAATTAGAAATGGAGGGAATGCCCATCAATCAGGAAATGGCTGAATAAGCTGTGGTACATGATCGTAATGGAATATCATTGTGCTATAAGAAATGACAAACAGGATGTTTTCAGAAAAACCTGTGATGACTTACATGAATTGATGCAAAATGAAGGAGAAACAGGAAAACATTGTTCACAGTAACGAAAATGTTGTGTGATGAAGAACTGTGAATGACTTAGTTATTCTTAACAATACAATCATTCAAGATAATCCTTATGGACTCATGAAGAAGCATGCTATGCATGACCAGAGAAAGTACTAATATCATCTAAATACTGACTGAAGCAGGCTATTTTCTCTCTTCCTTCCTTCCTCCCTTCCTTTTATGAATCTATCCATTTTTGAAAAAAATTGATTCTTCTTGTACAAAATGACTAATATGAAAATGTTTTACATTATTGCACATGTATAACCTATGTTTAATTGCTTACTATCTTAGGCAAACGGGAGGGAAGAAAGGAAGGGATAGAATTTGGGACTCAAAACTTTAAAAAATTCCAGATGTTAAGAAAATTTTAACATGTAATTGGGAAAAATAAAACATTATAAACATGTTTATATATTGTCACAAAAAAGCAAGCAAAACCAGAAAAAATGGAAAGCCTATCCATTACCTCCACTGACCATAATGAAATTACTCAGGAAAAGTAAAATAATGAATAATAAAGCTTTCATAGATTTGTAAATGATGTATTAAATAACAAATTGGTGAATTAGACAAATAGCAAAACAATGAAAAATTTTATTAAAGGTTATGGCAAAAGATATCACATATGGGATGCAAACTAGGTTATATTCAGAGGCAAAGCCATAGCTCTGAAAGCCTATATCAATAAACAGGCTAGAAATACAATTAATGAATTAAATCTGTATATGACGTTTAGAAAGGACCAAAGTAACAGAACAGATATAACAACTCAAATAGAGATAAATGCAATTGAAATAATTTTTAAATTTAAAAATTAAATGAATTTAAGATCCTATTTTTGAGCCAAAGAAAAGTGTTATATATAGTTAAGTCTAATAAAAGCAAAGGGATCAAATTCACATTATGACATATATAAAGGAGTCAAAAAAGACATCATAAAATTATAACCATGACCATAATACATAATAATACTATACCAAGAAATAACTTTTACAATCTAAAAGAAATGAATGCTTATCTCTGAAAGCGTTACATTCTGAATCAAGAGTATACCATGTATATAAACCAATTGAACATAAACATCAAGAGACTGACCGAATAAAACTACCAGCCTCAGAAGGACAAATTAAATCGGCCTTTAAAGGGCTGTTATACAGATTGATATCAGTGCCAGATGGATTTATGAGATAATTCTTATCAAACAAAAAAAACAATCTAGTTTTATGCTATTTGTACTATTTTAGAAGATGGAAAATGATTGTGAGCTACTTAACTTCTCTTTTGAAGAAAATATAGAATTGATTCCTAAACCATAGACAAAGCTGAGAAAAAAACTCAATCTAAAACCATTAGCAAAAATTGACACAAAAATCCTGAATCAAATACTTACCAATGGAACACAGAAATGAATCAATTTAAAAACAAATATATAAACATGGCCATGTAGGATTTACAAATGGAAAGCAATACTGGTTCAATACCAGAAAGACAAAAGAAAGAATTTTGTCTCCAATAGAAACATGATCATATCATCGAGTGAAGATTAGGTCTTTGATATAATATCCCAGTCACTTATTTATATTAAATACTTGAAGGACTGTTTAATTATGCTAAATTTATCCATCTATCATCTATCAATTTATCATCTCCCATCTATCTGTCTGTCTGTCTATCTATCTATTTAGCTATCTATCTATCTATCTACCTACCTACCTACCTACCTACCTACCTACCTATCTATCAATCTATCATCTATGAAACCACAATGTGTTTACCCAACTGGGAAACAATGGAAACATTGACATTTTGTATTTGTATTAAATAGGAATTGCCATTTAGGCAACAACTTCTAAAATCATATAATATCTTAGAAATATTAGATAGTCATGAAAAAGGAACCAGAATGATGATTATCCATAATTAAGTGGTTGAAATATCTCTATTTGCAGTTTTCTATATTTAGAAAATCAGATATAATCCGAAAAGAATGGAAGCAATACTGTAGTACACCAATGAAAGTGATCTGCCTTTCTATTTATTACCAAGGTTGAAAAGAAACTGATAAATAAATGCCTATTAAAATGACAAAATCCTTCAAATAACTTATCAAGAACTTCAAGAGATACAAACAAATAAAAATTCAAAATAATTTGGCCAGAAATCAAGGAATGGATAAAGGAATATTCTTGTTTATAGTCATTTCAAGGATATGTAATTTTTAAACATATTTTTTGTCTCAAATAAATTCACTAATTGAATGCAATAGCAATCAAAATGTTTTTAAATAAAATTAATGTAAAGAAATCCTTATCAGAATTGAAGAGATAAGAATTTAAAAATAAGCATGAAAAAAAGAAACAGTGAAGAGGGACTTACTAATATTACCACATATTTTAAAAAATACATTTGAAATGATCATTATAAAAAACCCTTTTGTCCTAGAAAAAAGATAGAGAAATAGATTAATGAAATAGAAGCAAGAACCCAGAAATAGAACCCAATGAATATAAGAAATTAGTGTTTGATTAAACCACACTCAGAAAACACTGGGGAATTTATTCACTACTCAATTAAACTCTCCTGGGAAAATTAGATGACTATATGGTAAAATAAGGGTTTGATTCCTTATGTTGCCCCTATGCCACAATGAACTCTAACTGGATCAATTACCTAAATATATTTTAAATAATTAAAGATTTGGAACTAAACATAATATATTTAACATTTTAAAAGAAGCAAATTGGGAATGTTGTTAGACTAATTATAATAGATGGAAATCTGACATTCAGAACTTACAAGAAATTGACATTTATCTATAGGATTAATAAGAAGAGGGAAATATGAGGGGGAAAAACTTATAGGAAGTTACACAAAGTAGAATAATTTTTACCATAACCAGGGTCCCTCATTTAAATCTCTCTCCTCTCCCATCCATTCTCCACATTGCTGGCAAAATATTTTTTTCTAAATTATAGGTCAGACCTTGCAATCCTCTCCTAAACAATTTTCAGTAGCTCTCTATAACCTACATGATAAAATACAAACTCCTCAACTTGGCATCTGAAATTCTTCATGATATAATTCTAGCCTGTTGTAAGGGATACAATTCTAGCTATACTGTCTAAAATATCTAATGAATGGTCGCCAATAAATTATAAGCTTTAGCAAGAGTTAGACTTTTAAGCATTTATTAAGGAGAATAAGAATTTGGTAAAGAAAGAAGGAAGGGCCTAGATTCATCTATCTATTAAAGGGAGAGAGCATTCCTACCTCCACTCCCTGCCAGAGTCCACAGGAAAGAGTCAGCCAGTGCGCCAGCCTCCTCCTTCTTCCTCCCACAAGCAAATGTTACTTCCTGACGCCAAAGAAAAGATGCATGGTCTTGCCCTCAGAGACCTTCACCTCATGGTGGAACTTTTCTACAGTAAGTCTCTAGCAGGTGGTGTCATTCCAATCGTTACACTGTTCAATATTTTGCATCACTTCTTTTCATTTTACATTACATTCTCATCACCTTACTTAAATTCAATTCACCCACAAGTCAAGACATCACCCTTGTGATGTGATTGGTCCTATTCAAGAACTAAGGATCAACAATAAACTAAGCATCCTCATCTGAGATTGCTGAAATGTAGGAAAACCCATGATTATTGTTCAGCCCTTTCCTCTTTAATCATGGGTTACTGTCACAATCTCTGTGGGATGGCTGGCCAATAGAACCACCTTTTACCACTAAGGGGTCCCTTCTTCTTTGTCTTTTGCCTTCACCAGGGCTGACAGACTGCTCAGAGACATATGATGGGAGACAACAACTCTATTCTTTCTTTTTTTTTTTTTTTTAGTGAGGCAATTGGGGTTAAGTGACTTGCCCAGGGTCACACAGCTAGTAAGTGTTAAGTGTCTGAGGCTGGATTTGAACTCAGGTACTCCTGACTTCAGGGCCGGTGCTTTATCCACTGCGCTACCTAGCTGCCCTGACTCTATTCTTTCTAATCTCTAAGCCTTCTTATCTGCCTTGCCACTTCCTCTGAAGATTCACATTACCTTTGTCTCTCTGCTTAAGTTATATGCCCAACTTTGTCATCTGACCTACTGATATCTATATTTAATTATGCTGAGGACTACTTGCTTTGCCATCTGTGCCACTGCTGGATAGTTACAACTTCTGGACTTTGCCATCTGCCAAGCTGCTGAGTTGTTTTTTTTTTTTATGAAAGCTCCCCTAATTAAAATATGAGTTCCTTGATAGTAGGGCCTGTTTTGCTTTTCCTATTTGCAATCCCAGTACTTAGCACAATGCTTAGAACTTTGAATATACTTAAATGCATTTTCATTCATTTTCTTTAATTCATTAATTTCTGTTGGACAAATTTGCTTACTTTTTGTTCTGAAAATTCTCTATTCTATTGAATGCCTCTATATTACTCCTCACCTCCCCTTACTAGCATCTTTAATTTCATTTAAAACTCATGTCATATGTCACCTCCTTGGAGAAATATATTTTAATGATTTCTCTAATTAGTTTATGTACTCTCTTCATATTAGATTATATTGATTCATCTGCAAAAATGCTGTATCCATCAGTAGGAACAACAGCGAACAGGGACTGTTTTCCTAGTGAATTTGTTTCTTCAGTAGCACAGTGCCTTAACAAGAGGTGGGTGGTACTTAATGATTGCTTAGTGTTTAATGAATTGTACTGTTAATTGTGTATTCTTAGTTCTACAGTGTTTAAAGGACATAGCAACAAGGACAACTACAACAAGAATAGCTAGCATTAATATAGTGCTTTTAAATTCTGAAATTGTTGACATTATCTCCTCGTAGCAACCTTTTGAGGTGGATATTATCCCCATTTTGCAGATGAGAAAACTGAGGCTGAGAGAAGTTAAGGAACTTGCCAATTTCAGATAGATAGTTAGTGTATGAATCAGTATATGAACTCAGATCTTTGTTAGGTACAACCTTCTATACAACTTCCAACGAGTTACACAGATAACTTCCCTAGAAGTTCTTTTGTTTGTTTATTTTAGGTCCTAGGAATTAGAGCAGATACAAACTATGATGGGTGGACTGAAGATGTGGAGTGTTCTTCACTGGAAGTTTTCAAGTAAAGCCTGGAAGACCATTTGTTGGGCATGTTTGGACTTTCTTGGTCAAATATGAGTGGGACATGTGACCATTGGGGATATTCACATTCTCACATATCACAATTATGTAAATTTAAAACATTTTAGGATGTAACAAGATGATATATTATCTCACAGAAACCCTTTGGTACAAACCTGGGAATGGTTTGTTTCTGAATTGACTCACATTCATGAAAATCTTTCAGAACTTAGGGTAGGGGAAATCCATTTAACAAATAAGGCATCAGACTAAATTATTTCCTATTCATAAGATATGACTGTCAATTGCTGCCCATATTCAGGTGTTATCTTGAGATCTATTGATAACACAGCATATATAAACTTGATAATTCATAATTAGCTTACCCTTTTAAACTTTATTCTGAGATCAACTTAATTTTCTATTATTTTTCTATTTACTTCCCTAATAAGGGATTTTTTGATATCTAGTAGATGTTTAAAAAAGTTTTATTTTTTAAAGAGACTTTAACTAATGAGCTCTCTTGTGATGTTACATTTCAAATAATAGTAGAATTGTGTCTCTTACAATTTGGATTAGTAGAATCTTATCTAGTATAGGTTGTTACCACATGAAATCAGAAACCCTGAATTTAAAACTTCTCTTTGCCATGATCCAGCTCTGTGACCTCAGGCAAGTCACTTGAACTCCCTGGGCGTCAGTTTCCATAATCCTAAAATGAAATAATTGAACTAGAACTAGATGGACTAATGTCACTTTCTATTTTTATCTGAATCCATGACTTCATGCTCTTTTGTGTTTGAAATTACTTTTAGGTCCTCTGAAACCTAGATATATACTGTGAAAATTTAATATAATACCAATAAAAGCAGAATATAAATAAGGAGGATATAAAAACTTTTCCTATTATCAGTGTTGCAAAGTAATTACTGTGAATGTTTGTATTTCAATAGCCCTAGTTGTAAGAATTAGAAGTGGTATGCACTCTAATCAATGCCATTGCCAGTCTAGACAGCTTGAGGGATCTATCAAATTCTAGGGATTAAGTTTAGCCTCTGCATCATGGCAGCATGCATTATTAAGTCATTGCTAAAAGACTTCCTAGTTTAATGACTTCAAAGTGTAGTTATAAATCATATAAACTATTAATAAATCATCATGTTCTGATGTCTCAGATAAACAGATCACAGAACAAGCAGAATTATTCATAATGGCTAGGGATATAGATTCATGGGCCTCTCTTGATCTATCATAGATGATGTAACAGAAAGAGAGTTAGATTTATGGTTGGAGGATCTGAGTTCAAATTCTGACTTTGCCACATACCACCTGACTGACCTTGGGAAAATCATTTAGCCTCTTAGTGACTAAGGGTCCTCAAGTGTAACATAAGAAGACTGAATTAAACAACTTCTACAGTCAATTTAAGCTTAAAAATCTATAATCTATGATATTTTGATCATATTTGTGTGGTAATCCAAATGGCCAAAAAGCAATCTAATTTATGAAAATATTGTCCAAAGTGAATTATGAGTATATAATGCCCAAAAATATATATTGGGTTGAATATGGATAAAGTCTAAGTCAGACAGAAGTTATTCAAATAAACCAAATTAAGTCAACAATGTATACTGGACACTGACTAAATGTTATCTAATTATTTTTTCTTTGCAATTATTCCATTAACTGAAAATAAGGCCCAGGGAAATTCATTAGTGTGTAGAACTAGAAATTTTATATATATATATATATATATATATACATATATACATATATACATATATATATATATAATTTTGCAGGACAATGAGGGTTAAGTGACTTGCCCAAGGTCACACAGCTAGTAACTCAGATCTTCCTGAATCCATGGCCGGTGCTTTATCCACTGTTCCAGATAGCTTCCCCATAATATATCTTCTTTAGGGAGATGTTCAGAATCCTCCTAAGATTCAAAACTCAATAGGGAGAGGGACTATTTCATTTTTGTCTTTCTATCTCCAGTGCTTCTGCTACTCTCTATCTTTCTGGGGCTAGATGGGTGGGGTTTGGAACTATGATTTCATGAGGATAGCCAATAAACATTTACTAAGCTCCTACTATAGGCCAGACACTGTGATAAGTTCTGGTATACAATGTAAAAAAGTCCCTGGCCTCAAGAATTTTACAGTTTAATATGGACATACAAAACAAAAGGTTGAAAAGTCAGTCATGGTAGAAAAGTCAATAAGAGAAGTTTCAAGGTAATACAGCCAGATGAGAAATGAGGAGATATCTGAGTTGAGGTCTTTCCTTAAATGGAGGATTGTCATTTATGGCCCCACCTTCCAATCAGCATGGTAGAGTGTAGTGATAAAGTGGAGTACCAGGGCTGAGGACAATGAGATTTTCCCAATAGTGAGTTTCCTGGGACATAACAGAGAAGCCAGACAGAAAAGCCCCAAGGTAATGATGGATCCAGGTAAGAAATGAGAAGATATCTGATCCAAGGACTCTCCTTGAATGGAGAATGGGAGCTCTCTCTGAGGTCTTTCTTCTACTACTCTTCATTTATGCCTTCCATACAATTTATAGCCTGAGAGAATACCTTAGAGCAGTGGAGGAATACTTAAATAGAAACAGATGAGGATCCTGGTGAACTGCATATTGACTTAGTTTTTTAATGTTAAATCATTTATGTTTTATCATATTTTTATTTTTTCTCAAGTATTTACAAATTATATATAGATACATACATATATATGTACATATACACACAGACACACACACACATATATGTATATATATATGTGTATATATATATATATGTGTGTATATATATATATATATATATATATATATATATATACTTTCTTTTGGTGGGGCAATGAGAGTTAAGTGACTTGCCCAGGGTCACATAGCTTGTAAGTGTCAAGTATATGAGGCTGGATTTGAACTCAGGTCCTTGTGAATCCAGGTTTGGTGCTTTATCCCCTGTGCCACCCAGGTGTCCCTCTCCCAATTTTATCTTAATTTGGTTCTGGCACACTGGAGTCATACAGCCAGGATGTATTACAGATGAGACTTGAACCCAGAACTATACTCACTACCCTATGGTGTTTCAATATTTCTTTAATTCGATTCTAAGAATCTATAATTCTAAACCAGTTCCTACATTTTCTCAATGCATGGTTTTTTGGAAAGAAAGAATTAGGTTCGTGATGGTAAAGGGCGTTGTGCCTCCCAGATAAAAAGGCAGTATAAACATGAGCTAATCATTAGTATAAGGAGATTCATTCCCCCACAATAAAAGTGGTAGAATTTCTTTTATAGTAAACTGATTCCTATACATGCTATATAAAGCTTTCCATAATCATAATATTTGGAACTTCTGTGGAGATTTCCCCCTTAAAAGTACTTTAACAAACATTAGCTATAATTGTAAAGAGCTTTAGGATCCTTTGGGATGAAAAGTATTATATAAATGTGCCATGTAACTATGCCTATTACTTCTGTACATTGCTGCATAAATTATAAGAGAATGAGAGAATGAAATTCAGTCCCATGCACTTGAATGTTAATTGGGAAGAAAAATCTCATTTTACTCGTTTGACAATGACAATTATATCACAGCCTATTTGCTTTAGCAGGCATTCACTCTGTTAATCTTGACAGATTATAACCTCAGGTGTGCTTGGTGTCTGGGAGTCTTTGTGTATATCTTGACACAAGGTTTAGTGTCAATTCCCATGCTCATTCTGCTGTGAAGACATCTTACAGTATCTTCAACCTCATGATATATCATTCTCTCACATGTACCTAGACTCTGCTGAAGCAGAGAATCTAATCCAAGTGCTTATTATTTCACTGGGCAGCTGTAATGCTTTGCTAGTTCTTGCTGTTGTTTATAGACTTATCACAATAAAGAAACTGAAGGTGTTTGCTTAAAAAAAGAAATGAAAATTCCCTTCATTTTCATTAAAAGATTAGTTCTTTTTATTTATTAAAGCATTTTTTTCTAGGCAAAACCACTGAATTCCTTCTGTTTATCCTAGGGGTTTAATTTCTGGATTACAAAACATATTTATTAATATTTGCTAATATGTACATTTCTGATTTTATCAGAGCAGGACTCTCATAGATGTGAACAGTCTGTTTGTTGGTAAAAATCACAACCCATTTAATCCTTCTTATGTTGGGTAAGCTATTCCTTATGTTCTTCTCAGTTGTTGAGGATACAGAGACAAAAATGAAAATCAGAGCTACCCTCAAAGGAGCTTATATTCTACTTAGGGCAAATAATGAATACATAGATAAGAAAACACCACAAATGTGTATATCCACCTACTGTACCAGAAGCCTTCCTCTAAGTCTTTTTATGTGTTATTATAGTGGAGGAATTTGGCTACACTGAATAGTGATTTTACTTGTTTCATGGGCTGTTATGACCATGTAACTGTTGCTAAAAATATAGGTAAATAAATATCATTTAAACAATAAGCTAGACAAATCAGGTTTAGGATATCTTGATATCACCAATAATTTAAGAATTTTGCATTAGTATTACAAGCTTACACAGGTTAAATCACAGAGCTGTAGATTTAGGCTATAGACAAAGAATTAATATCAATATTGAAGATTTATATATCAAATTCTTGAAACAAAAATTAGATGAATTACAGGAGGAAATAAAAAATAAAACTACGGTAGTGGGGGACCTCTATTTACCCCTCTCAGACTTAGATACATCTTACCACAAAATAAATAAAAAAGAAATTAAGGGGAGAATTATAATTTTAGAAAAGTTACATATGATAGACTTTTAGAGAATATTGAATGGAAATAGAAAGGGTATACCTTTTTTCTCACCTGTACACAGCACAATTATACATAAACCCAAATGAACATGTATTAGGGCATAAAAAACATCACAAACAAATAAAGAAAAGCTGAAATATTAAATGCACAATTTTCAGAGCATAATGCAATGAAAATTACATTCAATAAAGGACTTTAGAAGCAGAAATTAATCTAACCCTAAAAAATGGGTGGATCCAAAAGCACATGATAGAAAGAATCAATAAAACAACTAGAAAACCAAAAAATGACTAATTAACCACCAAAATAGAAATCTTGACAATCAAAAGAGATATTAATAAATTTGAAGGTAAAAATTTCATTGAATTAATAAACCAAAATAAGAGCTTGTTTTAAGAAAACAAACAAAATAATAGATAAATCATTAGCTAATTTTATTAAAAACCAAATTGTCAGTATCCAAAATGAAAAGTAAAAGTAGAACCAATAAAGATGAAAATAATCAATTATTAGAAACAATTTGTTCAACTTTATGCAAGTAAAACTAACAATCTAAATGAAATAGATGAATATTTACAAAATAAAAACTGTCCAGATTAATGGAAGAGGCAATAGTATACTGTAATAACCCTAGCTTAGAAAAATAAATTGAACAAGTGATTAGTTCCTTAAGAGAAAAAAAAATTCAGAACACTAAAAAGCATAGAAATGGAAATCTTCTTAAAATAATAAATGGTATCTATCTAAAACAAAGAACAAACATCTCTAATGATGATAAACTAGAAGTCTTTCTAGTAAGATCAAAGGGCGAAGCAAGGATGCCCTTTATTATTTGATATTTTACTAGAAATTTAGCCATGGTAGTAAGATAAGAAAAAAAAATTGAATAAGCATAGGACATAAGGAATCAAGATTGTCACTTTTTGTATATTCTATGATGGTATACTTACATAACCCTAGAGGATCATCTAAAAAACTAGACAAAACAATTCACTTCAGCAAAATTACAAGCTATAAAATAAACTCCCATAAATAATCAATATTTCTGTATATTATCAACAAAACTCAGCAGGATGAGATAGAAAGAGAAATTACATTTAAAATAATAGCAGACGGACTAAAATATTTTGGAGTCTATATGCTAAGACATACTATGCAGACACTATATGAACAGAATTACAAAATACTCACCACACACATAAAGATTAATTGAAGAAATTATTGTTCACGCGCAGGCCAAGCCAATATAACAAAAATGACAATACCACGTAACTTAATTTAGTTATTCAGTACCATACCAAACAAACGACCAAACAATTACTTTATAGAGCAAAAGTAAAACCAAAATCCAAAATCCATGTGGAGGAACAAAATACTCAAGATAATCAAAGGAATCAATAAAAAGAAATGTGAAGGAAGAAAGCCTAGCAGTACCAAATATCAAGCTATACTACAAAGTGGTAATGATCTCACATTAAAAAAAGAAAGAAAGAAATGAAGGAAGGAAGGAAGGAAGGAAGGAAGGAAGGAAGGAAGGAAGGAAGGAAGGAAGGAAGGAAGGAAGGAAGGAAGGAAGGAAGGAAGGAAGGAAGGAAGGAAGGAAGGAAGAAAGAAAGAAAGAAAAAGAAAGAAAGAAAGAAAGAAAGAAAGAAAGAAAGAAAGAAAGAAAGAAAGAAAGAAAGAAAGAAAGAAAGAAAGAAAGAAAGAAAGAAAGAAAGAAAGAAAGAGAAATGTGGTCTCACTGTATCTCTTGAGTTTATTTCCTCCTAACTTCCATGATGGAAAGGTAGTTTACATATTTGATAAAGACCCCACCTTGTAGTCAGGAATACCTGAAGTCAGGTGTTACCTCTCTGCTACATATGGGTTGTGTGACACTGGATAAGCCATTTAATAAGTCATTGTCTCAGGCATCTAACACTTTAGATTCTAGAAGATACCTAGGTCCTAATCTGCATTGGTAAAGGAAGTTTGTCACCAAGAAGGAGCTTGCTACACTGATGAAAACATAGGTCTGGTCTAAAACACACACACACACACACACACACACACACACACACACACACACACACACACACACACCTTTGATGGCGTTGTGGAGGACAGAGTGGATTGGGGAGAGAGATTTGAGTCAGGGGTACTAAAGAGGAAACTTCTAAAAATTACAGACAAGAGGTAAAAAGGGCCTGAATTAAGGTGGTGTCTCTGAAAGTTGAGAGAAGGTGACATAGATGAAAGACTTTGTGGAGACAGAAATGATACAATTTGGCACCTAATTACCCATTGTGGGGTTAATAAGAGTGAGAAGTTGTGAACCTGGGTGACTAGAAGAAAAGTAGTATTCTCAATAATAATAGGAGAGACTGAAAGTGGCAGAGGATTTGGGGAAAAGATCATGAATTTTCTTTTAAAGATGTTAAGTCTGGAAGAGATTCAGTACATAATGTCCAAAAGGCAGTTGTGATATGGGACTGGAGTTTGGGAGAGAAATTTAGGGCAGAGAAATGAATCTTGCAATCATCTGCACAGAGATGCCAAATGAACCCATGAAGCTTGTGATATAACCAAATGAGAGAATGTAAAATAAAAAAGAAAATAACTTTGGAGGATATTCATAACAAGTAAATATGACATGGATTATGATTGCACAAAGTTGATGGAATTAAAATCTTAAAGTTAGTAGGAAGACCAGGAGAGAGCAGTGATATGAAATCCAAGAGAGAAGAGAGTAAACAATAGGATGATAAGTTATGTCAAATACTTAAAAATGAATAAGAATGAAGAGTGATAAGAGAACCTTAGATTAGGCTATGAAGTGATCATTTGTAACTTCTGAGAGATGACCAGTTGAGTGAAAAGATTAGAAGTGTCACTTCAGAGGTTTCAGAACAGAATGGAGGCACTAAGTGTAGGTGACTTTTTTTGTTTGTTTGTTTGTTTGTTTGTTTTTGTGGGCCAATGGGGGTTAAGTGACTTGCCCAGGGTCACACAGCTGGTAAGTGTCAAGTGTCTGAGGCCGGATTTGAACTCAGGTACTCCTGAATCCAGGGCCAGTGCTTTATCCACTGCACCACCTAGTCGCCCCTGTAGGTGACTTTTAATCTTTTTTTTTGGCACTGCAATGAGGGTTAAGTGACTTGCCCAAGGTCACACAACTAGTAAGTGTCAAGTGTCTGGGGCTGGATTTGAACTCAGGTCCTCCTGAATCCAGGGCTGGTGCTCTATTCACTGCACCACCTAGCTGCCCCCCCCCCAAGTTTCTTTCAAAAGTCACCTACAGGAGGCCAGCTAGGTGGCTCAGTGGCTAAAGCACAAGTCTTGGATTCAGGAGCCCCATTTTGGGCTTTTTGTGGCAAATATACTTGAGGGTTTTGCCATGTCTCTCTGCAGCTCATTTTACAGATCAGGAAATTAAGGCAAATAGAGTTAAGTGAGTTGTCCAGGTAGATGGTGGTAATAATCTAAGATTATGCTTTAGATAGGCAGGATTAGCAATAGGACAGGGAGCAAGGGATTAGAGAATAGAGGATAGTGTAGAATTGAACTGGTTCACTAAGAGGATTAGGAAGGAGGAAAATATGGCCAGAACAAGGATTCTTGATCAGTCTCCAGATCTCCTTTCAGCCCCCAATATATGATCTTATGACAGATAGTCTTGGAGCCTAAATTCCCTCAGTTAGAAGACTGGATAATAACAACCATAGCACATGCTCCACAGAGGATAAAATAAAACAATGTCTAAAAGTCTCTTGTTTTTTCTATGTTATGTGTTGGACTGGACCTGAGATTTTAGTGGTCTAGGGTTACATAGCCAACATGTGTCCTAGTTAAACATGGGGGACTCAAAATGGATAAGATGAATTTATGTTATATGAACAGCAGTATGGCTACATTAAAAGAGACTCACAGTTGCCAAGTAAGCTACATTTTTGTCCACATGAACTTTTGAGAAACATCTGAGTAATAGAAGAATTGCAATTGGTACCAAAGACTACACACAATAAAGAAATAACATATTCTTTAAATGAGAATTATTTATGCTAATAGAGCAATATTTCAATGAACCTGCAAGCATTTCATTCTGTGAAATTATTTTGATGATTTCCTACAAATTCCTAATAGAAGACTAAGCCAAGAACACTTGAAGGTTTTTCCTTTCCACAGTCCATTTATTCTATTCATATTCCAAATAATATGAATATCTAGGTGAAGATCTATTCCAGTTTGAGAGTGGATGGAAGAACATTGACATAAACCCTTAGCTGAGACCAGCCATTTATATTCAGTTAGGTAAGTAAGAAGGATATGAGACAAAGATTTGGGAAAATCTTATGAGATTACAAGGAACCTGAATGGACCTTTTATGGGTTGAATGCCACCAAGAACACTGGAAAAATTGAGAAACTGAAAACCAACTTTTAATACTTCATAATTTTCTTTAGGGCAAATCTTCACTATTTCCTACTGGTTTACACATGGTCAAGTGTGCTTTGCTTCACACTATTGTTAAAACAGCTTTTGTCTTAAAGGCAAAACAAAAGATGTAAAACATCCTTTAAAAGTGTGAATCCCTAGAGGAAAGTTCTCATCAATATGGCGCCAGTTTCCCTTTCTTGAAAACCAAGATTTGATGACTAAAAGCTACATGTGCTCTGAATGTGCTAATGAATTCAACTTTACCACTTTCTAGCCTAGTCTCAGAGTCTATCTGAGCGAAGGTAGCTACATATTTGTGAGGAATAATAAAAAAATCTGCTAATTACCAAGTATAGTCTCTGTCAAAGTTTTTTTTAATAGTATCTGAAAATCTTATCACAAAATGCATTCCTTTGGAATAAGACAATATGTTTCCAAAGACCCTTTGAAAGAAAACATAGTATCTGGGTGGTATAGCTACTAATGTATTAATTCCTCAGTATATAGAAGTTTAGAGATTAAGTGATTGAAATTTTACAAATCAGGATAATGAAGGAAAGGGAAAGAGGATAAGACAATTTTGATGAGGACAGGGCATCTACAGGGCACTGGAGCATGGAACACTGCTAAAGAAGAAAAAGTCTATTGAGATACTGAAGTAGGACATTGGGTCCCTGGTGTGTGAAGAAGGTATGAGAGATGCTGAAACTAGGAAGCGCAACATAATGTAGTATAAAGAACACTGGAGACTACAAATTTATTTCCCTTATACAGAAAAATTAATATGGCCAAGTTTATTCTCTCTGAACCTTTTCTGATTATCACAGTTGTATTGTATTTATTTTGAATATATTTTGAATTTACTAATAAGTGTAAATGGTGTTCTCCATTCTTACCACCAAACCTGCTCAAGAATGTAAGTTCCTCTTTTGTTTTTGATTTTGTATTTCTAGAAGTACCTAGCACATGATAGGTGCATGATGAACTATTAAATTAAATGGCTGCTCCTCAGCATCACTCTAGCTAAATGAAGGGATTAAATGCAAATAATTGCGCAGTGGGAGAGAAAGTTGCCTCTGAAAGAAGAGTACCTGGGTTTAATTCTGATTATGACTTACTACCATGTGACCTTGGATACACAGTAGGCACTTAATAAATATTAACCACTTTATTGGGCAAGTCATTTAACCTCTCTAAACCTTAGTTTCTTCATGTGTTAAATTAAGTAGTTGGCCTAGATAACCTCCAAGTTTGTCCATAGCTTTAAATCTATATTTTTTGATATTTGAATAATTTATTTTTAAGGTCACATATAGTTCTGACATCTTATTTTTCTAATGATAAAGACAAACATTATTTAATTCACAATTTGGTTTAGGTTCTATTTGACACAAGCCTACTGGGCCCCTGGGCTATTATGTAGTGAATTCTAGGTAGCCAATGTGTATAATTGTGGGGGTGGGGGGTGGGGATGTATATTCTATTGACCCATTCCCTCCCCAGAAGTGACCCAATGAGATTGGTTAGTCTCTGAAATTCACTAGTCATTCAATTTGACTCTCTCTCTAAGAACTTGGCCTCTAAATCCTATGGGCTCTTAATATTATAAAACTTCTCAGTGATTGAACACATGACTATTATATGCCTTTCAGACTCACATGTTTGAGAAAGTCAGTGACTTATAAAATAACTAATATTAAGAGGACTTCATCCCAGTACTAGGAAACAAGAAAGCTAATTAGTGGCAACAATTTATTTCTGAGCAAGATTCTCATAATTTGCTGGGTCATGACCCATAATTAATGTATTTCATGTATTTCTTCCACTAACATAATTGATATGATGCATAATGCAAGTACCTTTAGGGACAAATCTTTCTTAAAAACAATTAAAATTAAACAATAATCTCATGCAGATAGATTATTGAATATTTCAAAGCAATGGATCTTCATATCAGTGCCATGTGATTAACAGAAGTAGAAGATATGATGGAAAAATAAAATGGCATTATAAATGCCACATACCATTGTTTTCCAGAGGGATAAAGTGTTGAAATAGAAAACTACATCAGATCGCTAGAAAACAGGGGAAAATATCTGCTAAAGATGCTTAACATGCTAGGTGAATGTAGGATTTAAAATTTGTAAAAAAAATAAATAAACACAAAACCCAACAACAACAATAACGACAACAACTCAGGAACACCAAAATACCAAGATTATAGCAAATAAATTGTTTCCTACATTTAACAGGTCCTCTCTGTCTGTCTGTGTTCCCATATCCTATTTAGAAGTGTTCTGGGAACTTGGATGAATTTACAGAGAAAAAGACTGCATGCAGCAAGTAGTTTGGTATTTGTGAAAGTCTTGAAAATAATTTCATTTAGAACCTAGGGGCTTTGTTCAGGAATTGTCCTGTCACTTATAAATATGCCTGCTCTGGCTCTGACATAGCTTCAAGCAGCCCCTTGTAGGCAACTGCAGCCAAGTTGAATCTGGCATATGTCAAAGTGATGGGTATGAAGAGTCTCAGTGTCTTAAATAACATCATTACTTTGTAAGGACTAACCTTATAGAGGGGCTTTCTACAATCTGAGCCTTACCAGCAAATCTCTCCCAAATCCCTTCATGATATTCTCAAGTAATGCATGAATGTGGTGGAGATACAATTGATGAAGACAGTCTGAGCGCAAAATAGAGGAATTTGGGTGGGAAAAGTATGGAAGTGAATATCCAAAGGAGAGAGAAATGACTGGATTTTTAAAGTATATGACACTAAGTTAAAATAAAGAAGATAAAAAGTGTATACAAATGTGTGTATATATCACACACATACACAGATATATACATGTATATACACACATTGTATGTTGGTCTAATTCAGTTGTTTCACTTGTGTCTTATTCTTTGTGACCGCATTTGGGATTTTCTTGGCAAAGATACTGGAATGGTTTGAAAATTCCTTCACCAGTCCATTTTTACAGATAAGGAAACTGAGACAGAGTCAAGTGCCTTACCCAGGGTCACACAACCAGTAAATGTCTGAGTCCAGGTTTGAATTCAAGTCATTCTGACTCCAGGCCAGGTGTCCTATTCAATGTGCCACCTAGCTGTCCCATATATTATATGTGTGAATACATACACACACTTTTGTTGTTGTTATTTGTCCTTCATTCTTTTCTTTTCTTTTCTTTTTTAGTGAGGCAGTTGGGGTCAAGTGACTTGCCTAGGGTCACACAGCTAGTAAGTGTTAAGTGTCTGAGGCCGGATTTGAACTCAGGTCCTCCTGACTTCAGGGCCGATGCTCTATTCCCTGAGCCACCTAGCTGCCCCTGTCCTTCATTCTTAAGAGAATCATAGCATTGGGGAAGGTAATGTCATGACTTACAATTAATTGGATTTAAGTGAGGAAGGGCTGAGTAAAATCACCATCCTCACTCTCTCCTCTGGAGCCATCTGGGTCCAGAGGCCAGATACATATATGTATATGTGTGTGTGTGTGAGAGAGAGTATGTGTATGTATATATATGTGTATTGTAAGAATATTTTAAATAACTAGGGCTAATTTGGGGGGCCTAATCTGACTGGGGTACTTAATCTGTGGCCTCTTGACTCACTGGCTATCTGACTGCTATTAGTTTAATATGGGCCGTTTATAAAGTTCCATCACACTGCTCCACTCCCAAAATTGATAAGCAACAGTTTAAGAAGACTTTTAACTAAATAATCAAAGCAGAGATTATTTATGAGATACTATTTAAACATAAAAATACAAGGACATAAAATGTACAACCTGACTGTGTTCAGGCATGTCTCTTTCCACCTGCCTTGCCTGGAACTTTTTTAGCCTCCTCCTGCGTACCAACGGACCTTCCTCTAGAGTTCTCCTCACTGAAAAGCCTCCCTGCTCCATACTCTTTTTCTGGAGTCCTTCTCTTGTCCTAATCTTCCGGTCTCACCTCTTCTTGCCCCTAGTCCTTTGGTGCTCCCTGCATCTTTGCTTTTTCTCCCACCCTCTTGAAAAGGCCCTTAGCATCCTAAACTCTGTGGCCAACCCCCTAGCATCTCTAGTCTCCCGAGTCCTCCTTAATCTTGTCAGCCCCCCCCCTTTGCTGTCTAACTCTCCAGTTTATATATCTTCCTTTTTTCCACTCAAACCGTGGGACTTTTTGCGCCCCCCCCCAACCCTATCCCCCAGCCGCAGTCCTGGTGCGGCTGGGGGGGAAACGCTCCAGCATCCCGTGCATACCATACCCAGGGCTCCAGGGGCCTGTGCCCCCTGCTATGCGCCCAGGACTTCTGCACAGGCCACACCAGATTCTTGCTTGGATGAGCCTGGGATCTCTCGGATAGATCCTCTCAGGGTGGAGGGAGCTGGGGCTTTTCCCCCCAGCTGTCTGATCTGGCATCTCAGTCCATGGGGCTTTTTGGCTCAGCTGAAGTAGAAGAAAAACCTGAGGGCCTAAGGCTTTCTAATCTCAGCCCAAGGGCAGGGTCTCCAAATCAAAATAAATTTCCACAGTATGTATGTGTGTGTGTATATATATATATATATATATATATATATATATATATATATATATATATATATATATACACACACACACACACACATATATATATCTATATATGTATGTAGATATATATGTATATATATATATCTATATCCATATCCACAGTATACATATATATATATACATATACACATATATACATACATATACATACACATATATAGATACACACACACACACACACATATATATATATCAGGACAACTGGAAATAGCCCTGGATACAGTGGAAGACCTTAGCCTTTTTTAAGCTAAGGCCTAAGCAAGGTAAAACACATGTGTGTATATATATATATATACACACACACACACACATACATATATATATATACATATATATATATAAACACATATATAAACATATATATATATGTACCTTTATTTATATAAAGGAGTACATGGGGAAGCCCATTTATTTTCATCCTCAATGATACTCAAAGGACTTGTTGGTAGAATACGAATTATAGGTAAGCAGTTCAATGAACATGTAATATTTACGTCCAAGTTTCTTTCATTTTCCCAAATAAATGTTTGTAAATAAGCTATGTAAAGGGGATTCTTTTAGTTTTATTATGAGTATGATATAAATTTCATATTTTTATAGTCCTATGAATGAAAAGTACCCTGCAAAAGAGGAAAGGTAGAAATGCTTATCTCAGATAAAAAGAAAAGCAAGAATTGACCTAATTAAAAGACATAAGGAAGGAAACTACATCTTGCTAAGAGGTACAATAGACAATGAAGTAATATTAATACTGAACATGTATTCACAAAGTGGTACGACATCCAAATTCTTAAAGAAGTTGAGTGACTATAGGAAGAAATAGGTAACAAAACAATATTAGTGGGGGATCTCAACCTTCCCCTCTTAGAACTAGATAAATCTAACCACCAAAATAATAAGAAAAAAATTAAGGAGGTGATTAGAATTTTAGCAAAATTAAAAATCATAGACCTCTGGAGAAAACTTAATGAGGATAGCAAAGAAAAACCTTTTTCTCAGTGGTACATGACATGTGCACAAAAATTGACCAAGTATAAGGGCATAAAAACCTCAAAGTCAAATGCAGAAAGGCAGAAAGAGTAAAGGTATCATTTTCAGATCATGACACAATAAAGGGCAATGGAAAGATAGACCTAAAATTCTTTGGAAACTAAATAATCTTATCTTAAAGAATGAGTGGGTCAAACAACAAATCATAGAAACAACCAATAACTTCATCAAGAGAATGACAATAATGAGACAACATTCCAGAACTTATGGGATGCAGCCAAAGCAATTTTTAGGGCAAATTTTTGTATCTCTAAATGCCTACATGAAGAAAATAGAGAAAGAGGATATCAGTGAATTGGGCGTGCAATTAAAAAAACTAGAAAAAGAACAAATTAAAAATTTCCAATTAAATACCAAATTAGAAATTCTGAAAATTAAAGGAGAGATTAATAAAATTGAAAGTAATAAAACTATAGAATTAATAAATAAAACCAAGAGCTGGTTCTATGAAAAAACAATAAAATAGACAAAACTTTGGCTAATTTGATTTTAAAAAAATTAGCAGCATCAAAAATTAAAAGGGTGAACTCACCACCAACGAAGAGGAAATTAAAGCAATACTTAGGAGCTATTTTGCCCAACTATATGCCAATAAGTTTGACAATCTCAATGAAATGGCCAAATATTTACAAAAACATAAACTACCCTGATTAACAAAAGAGGAAATAAAATCCTTAAATAAAACTGTTTTAGAAAAAGAAGTTGAGCAAGCCATCCATGAACTCCCTAAGAAAAAAATCTCCAGGGCTAGATGGGTTTACAATTGAATTCTAATAAACATTTAAAGAACAATTAATTTCAATACTACACAAACTATTTGGGAAAAAAAAAAGGTGAAGAAGGAATCCTACCCAATTCCTTTTATGTGACAAATATGGTGCTGATACCTAAAGCAGGAGGAGCAAAAACAGAGAAAGAAAAATATAGACCAATCTCCCTAATGAATTTTGATGCAAAAATTCTTTTTTTAAAAAATAAAAGTATTTTATTATTTTTCAGTTAAATGTAAAGATAGTTTTCAACATTTGTTTTCATAGGATTTTTAGTTCCAATTTTTTCTCCCAACTTCCTTTCCCTCCCTACTCCCCAAGACAGAAAGCAATCTGATATTGGTTATATAAATGCCATCACATTAAACATATTTCTGCATTAGTCATGTTGTGAAAGAAGAATCAGCACAAGGGAAAATCTCAAAAAAGAAGGAAATAAAAACAGCACCAAAGTAGAAACAGTATGGTTCAATCTGCATTCATAATCCATGGTTCTTTTTTCTGGATGTTGAGAACATTTTCTATCATGAGTTTTTAAAACTGTTTTGGATCATTGCACTGCTGAGAAGAGCCAAGTCTATCACCATTGTTCATCACACAATGTTGCTGTTACTGTGTACAATGTTCTCAAGGTTCTGCTCCTCTCAGTCAGCATCAGTTAATGTCAGCCCTTCCAGGTTTTTCTGAACTCCTCCTTCTCATCATTTCTTACAGCACAATAGTATTCCATTATACCACAACTTGTTTAGCAATTCCCCAATTGATGGGCATTCCCTCGATTCTCAATTCTTTGCCACCACAAAGAGAGCTGCTATAAATATTTTTGTATATGTAGGTCCTTTTCCCTCTTCTATGATTTCCTTGGGATACAGACCTAGCAGTAGTACCACTGGGCATATTTATAGCAGCTCTCTTTGCTCTTTTTTTTTGGTTGCAAAGAATTCGAAATTGAGGGGATGCCCATGAATTGGGGAATGGATAAACAAGTTGTGGTATATGAATGTAATGGAATGCTATTGTGCTCTAAGAAATGATAAGCAGGTGGATTTCAGAAAAAATTGGAAGGACTTACATGAACTGATGCTGAATGAGATGAGCAGAACCAGGAGAACATTGTATCCAAGATAATGCCAAAAGACCTACTGCGGAAAATGCTCTCCACATTCAAAAAGAGAAGTGTGGTGTCTGAATGAAGATTGAAGCACACTATTTTTACTTTTGTTATTGCTGTTTTGTTATTTTTCTTATCTATTCTTTCTTGCATTTTTTCCTTTTGTTCTGATTCTTCTTTAAAAACATGACTAACATGGAAAAAAATAATTTTTTCTCATGTTCAGGACATAACTAAGTAGAAGAAAAGCTTTGAGAAAATTGAAGGAGGAAATGGTTCTGGGTCATACTCAAAAATCTTCCAGTATTTGTCAACTGGGGAAGCTAGGTGATATAGTGGATAAAGTATGGGCCTGGAGTTGGGAAAGGTCATCTTTATGAATTCAAATCTAGCCTCAAACACCTCAGTTCCTCTTTTATTTTTTTTAAGTGAGGCAATTGGGGTTAAATGACTTGCCCAGGGTCACAAAGCTTGTAAGTGTTAAGTGTCTGAGGCTGGATTTGAACTCAGGTACTCCTGACTCCAGGGCCAGTGCTCTATCTTCTGTGCCACCTACCTGCCCCCACAGTTCCTCTTCTATAAAATGAGTTGGAGAAGGAAATGGCAAACCTCTTCAGTATCTTTGCCAAGAAAACCCCAAGTGGGGTCACAAAGAGTCATACACAACTGAAAAATAAATGAACAACAATAAGAAACAAGGAAAATAGCCAAGAAATTGAATTATCTAGCAAGTCTGTGAAGAGAAAGAGTAAGAAGAGATAGAGAAAAAGAGGCAGAAAGAGGGAGAGAAAAAGTAAAATGATGGCAGCATGTTAGTGAAGGAAGCTTAGTGAGTTTGAGCATGTCTCTATGGCTGAGCATGTATTTTTCTCTAAGATGAATGTAGTCTTAGAGAAGAACATAAGTATTAAGCCAGAGAATGGAGGCTGGTATCCATCAATGGCAAGCAGGATTGAGTAAGTGCAGAGTTGAAACCAACAGAATAATTCTAATTATCCAGGGACAGTGATTAAAGGGATTTGCCAGTTATCATAGCTAATTGTCACATTTCTGAAGCCCCAAAAATAGTCATCCCATGAGGAACATAGAGTAGGTGGGGCTGGAGGAGATACAAGTGACCAGAAGCTTGGAGAGTGATCGTGATATTTGTGAGTATGAGTTAACATTAACAGAATGGTAGGAAGAGGGACTGGCAAAGGCAATAGGATCTTTGCCATATACTAGCTTGGAAAGGATAAAAAATATGAGAAGAAATAGCCTAGTATAGACAGTGGCTTCCTACAGCATGCCAATTCAGTGGCACTAGAAGGGCTACATGACAATAAAAAAATCCTTTCCACTTAAAAAAGTCAATATTTCTTTAAAACAGACTTAATCACTGTTAGAAAAGTACTCACCTTTGAATGGATAAAACTTTAATTTTCTGGATTCTTTTTGGTCTACACCAATACTTTCTTTACTGTAGGAAAACCCTAAGGTTCCTAATATTGTCTATGTTCACACAGTATAGTCAGAGACAGTTCTAGAACTGAAGATCTTCCTGCTTTCCCTATCATTAATTATTTATGCCTTAATTTGAAGCAAAAATTTGAAAGCAGGTTGTCACCAAGTCAGTAAGAAAGTTCTTGAGGGCCATGGACAAAGGAATAGGAGAAGGATTCAGGAAATCAGGGGTAAAGTATGGAAATAGGTATTTGAAGATTCCTAAAGACACTTGGAAATTTATTTTTTCTGAGGGCTTTCCTCAAAAAAAATAGGAGCTATTTTTATATTCCTAGGTACTGAGGGAAGTGTAGCACAACTGGACAGATGACTTAGATTCCTTTCAGACAAGATCCCAATCCTTTCTGAACTAAAGCTGCATGTTAAGTGGCTTTCCAATAAAAAAGTCAAACATTTTAGTGATGAAACTTCCAGTTTGTTTTAATAGTTGCTTTAGTTGTTTCTCTTTGAACCAGTCAAAGCAATGAATCTTGCTTATAGGTAGCTTATTCTCAGGTACATGCTCCTATGGTAAATTGGAGAGACTGCAAATGAAACCAATATCAGATAGCCTTTAGTAAATTCACAACTTAATTGAATGCCTAATGACTATTGAAGATTTTCAAAGAAGTAAAGACCTATCCCATTTAAATCTTGCTGAATGTCAATGCAGGGTGATAAAAAAGACCAATTTTGAGTATTTATAGTAGAGGTTTCTAGTCATCAGGTGTATTTACAATCCCTGGGATAGCTAAATTTTTATTTATCTATTTACTTGTGTGTGTGTGTTTTGATTTTTTTTTATGGTTCAGCCAGAGTTAACCATGATGTATAGTAACTACTAAATGAAGGAAGGATGTCAACTTGGTGATAATCTCATTGAGGAAGGTTTTTGTCATAAGAAGAAATCTTTAAGTCTTCATAAAAAATGTTATGATTTTATATATCTTTATCTCTCTGTATCTCTGTCTCTGTCTCTCTCTCTCCTCATTTGATTCTTAGAACAAGGCTAATGTTCTTTTTTTTTTTTTTTTTGGTGAGGCAATTGGGGTTAAGTGACTTGCCCACAGTCACACAGCTAGTAAGTGTCAAGTGTCTGAGGCCGGATTTGAACTCAGGTCCTCCTGAATCCAGGGCCCATGCTCTATCTACTGAGCCACCTAGCTGCCCCCTAATGTTCTTTTAATCTCCATTATACAGGTGAGGAAGCTGAGGCTGAGAGAAATTAAATGTCTTGCCCAGTGTCACCACAGGTATTTGAGATAGGATTCAAATGAAGGTCTCTTTCCATTCTGATGCCTGGCTATTGTGGTGTCTCAGTGTTTTACACATAGATAAATAGATAGATAGACAGACAGACAGACAGATAGATACATACACACACACACACACACATATATGTACAAATAATTTTAATACATCTTATAATGGACTGTGTGGAAACTAGAGATTCTATAGAGAAACCTGTAGAAATGAATGGAGAGAATAGGACTAAAGTGGTGAATGGCTGTTTTTCCAGTTTATTTAGGGGAAGAGAGAAGGAATAAGTATTTATATAGTGTTTATTATGTGCCTAGCAGTGTGCTATGCATTTCTTTTACAAATATTACAAATATTATTATCATAATATTATTATCCACATTTTACAATGCAAAAAACATATCAGAGATTCAGTGACTTGCCCACAGTCACACATATGGTAAGTATGAGGAGCTGGATTTGAACTTGGGTCATCCTGACTCCAACCCCAGTGTTAAATCAAATGTGCTACCAGTTGCTTTTGTTTAGAACACAGAGTGCATTGATGGAGAGTGATGGATAAAAAGATAGTAAAGATTTGTTGAAAACAGATGATGCAATTCCAAATTCCAGGCTAAGAAGTTTCTACTTTAATCTTTTAAAAGAGGAATCACTGAAAAATTTTGACCAGGGATGTAAAACGTTTCTACCTCTGCACTAAGAAAATCACTGTGGCATAGCAATGGAGGGAATGCCAGATTTTGAGTTAGAAGAGACTGAATCTTAGCTCTGCCACTTACCAATTGTATAACCTTGATCAAATCGCTTTCATCTCTTACTGTGATGAGATGGTCTCTTAGTATCTTCCCTTCCTCTTATTATCCTATAAAATCACTTTGATAGCCTAGTGAACGAAGGATTGGAGAGGGGAATGTCTGGAAGCTGGACCACTAGTTAGGAGGCAAATATAATGTAGTGTATGTACTTAAACCACCCCCTACAAAGAAAAGACTGAGAAGGAACATGATCATCCTCTTCAAGCATTTGAAGGGCTAGCACTTGAAAGAAGAGATTCAACTAATTCTGCTTTGCCCCAGAGGGGTTCTGAGCATTATATAAGAGAATGTGTGAGAAAGGACTTTGTTAGAAAGAAATGCTTTGGAGTGAAAGGTAGGATGGTGATAAGTGCTAAATGAGTGATCAGAGAGCAAGTGCTAAGGGTAGAGACATGGGATTTCAGGAATCCTTGAGAGGCTGCTAAGAAGCAAAAATAAAACTCTTAAAGATTGGCTGGAAAAGAGATCATGGTGTACTGCAAAGAACACAGGACTAGGAGTCAGAAGACCTGGGTTTGACTTCAAGTCAATACCTGTGAGATCTTGGGAAATTTATAACTTCTCTGAGCCTTGTTTCCTCATCTGTAAAATGAAAATGTTGATTCAGCACATCCTCACAAATTAGTAAATAGGATAATGTGTGGGAGTTACCAAGGGATATATATATATATATATATATATATATATATATATATATATATATATATATATATATTTTTTTTTTTTTTTTTTTATCAGAGGACACAGTCTCATGAGTTCTAGGTTTACAATAAGAAAAGGTAGGTTCAAAATCCTGCTCTGCTTCTTTTTAATAGTTATTTTCTATGGCTGAATCATTTTACTATGATGGGACTCAATTTCCTCATCTGCAAAAGGAGAATGTTGCATTAAATGATCTCCAAGGTGCCTTATACATCTACAATGTGAGATGTTGTGATTTTTCTTCCCTCGAATGAATAGAAAGGGAACCCAGGAAAAGTGTCAGAGAAGGAGACAGAAGAGTACAAAGAGAAATAACAGCGAACAGTGTCAAAAAGCTGAAAGAACAGAGCATATTAATGTATGAGGGACATGGTTGACAGTTCTAACGTTACAATAACTTAAAAAAATACAGCACCATGATTTCATTGCTGTAAAGAATTCCTGGTGAGCAAATTTCTTATGTGACAGCATAAGGTAGCTCTGCAGCTTATAGTATCAGAAAGCTGTTGGCTGTCACAAAGAGGGTAAGTCACTTGCCTAGAATCACAAAGCCTATCTATATTTAGACCTCTCTCTCTACCTCTCTATTTATAAGACTTGAACCCTTGACTTGACTTCAAGGCTGGATCTCTCTCCATTATGCCACATGGGTTATGACCTGTGATTTGATCAGTATAGGGAACTCCCAATGTGGAAATTATCTTCACAAATGAAGATCACAAAATACCCTACAAGAATTATATTACTACAAATTGGAGAAATGATTCCCCAACCATTCCTGAAACATTATTACTAGCATAGTATTTAACATAAAGCTGTGAAACACATCAGATTTACAATTACATCCTTTCTATAGTATATATCCTATTATCTTCTGTTAATAAAATTCACTGGGGGAAAAGATTTATTCTAAATGATTTTCACCATACAATGTTTTCTGAAAACATGATAGGTATACCTTGATAATTGAATAAATGATAACATTTTCTATAAGCAACACATACAAATGAAAAGATTTGTTTTAACTCGCAGGCTTTAGATACCCTGCCATTTGTATTTTTGCTAAAGCTGAATTAAATAGATGTTTTCCAATTGACGGAAAATTTACTCCCCCCACCTTCTTTTGCTTTTGTTTCTCTTCTGATAGGCATAAGACCTCCTCTGTCAACTCAGAAACTCTTACTGTCACTAGGCAGAAATAAAGCACCTCACTCTGTATGAGGACTGTCATATGCCAATAGATTTGGCTGTCAGCCACTGAAAAGCACTGTCACTCAGTGTCAGAGCACTAACAACAAAGCAATTATCAAAAAAAAAATGCAGAAAGCCCAAGTTATGTAGATAAACTTGAATCAGTAAAAGATTTAACAAGTACTTCTGAAGCCTGAAGAAATACATCTTCCCCCTCAAAAAATTCTGCCAAATCATCTGGTGTAAAAAAAAAAAAATCTTTATCATATAAATGTACTTATTGTTTTTCAGACTGGCAGCTAGGTGGCGCAGTGGATCCTGTGGTAGATATGGAACCAGGAAGAAGTGAGTTCAAATTGTGTCTCAGACATTTACTAGCTGTGTTACCCATGTCAAATCATTTAACCTCTCTATGCCTCAGTTTCCTCATCTATAAAATTGATAGCATTTACACCTCAGAGTTATTGTGAGGATAAAATGAGATATAAGGTGTTTTGGAAATTTTGTTGTTTTTGTTTTTTCTTTTCTTTTTTTTTTTCCAGGGCAATGGGGGTTAACTGACTCACTCAGGGTCACACATCTAGTAAGTGTCAAGTGTCTGAGGCCGGATTTGAACTCAGGTCCTCCTGAATCCAGGGCTGGTGCTTTATCCCCTGTGCCACCTAGCTGTTCGCACAAACTTTAAAGTGATATATAGGGGGCAGCTAGGTGGCAGAAGTTTAGAGTAGAGCCTTGATTAGCAAGGCCAATTCTGTTGCTTGCTAATATGATTTTTAATCAGTGACATCCCCTCTCATTTCTTCTTTTGTAGAAAGATGGAGTTAAGTTGGAGACCCTCTAGTTCCTTCTAACTCCAAATCCTATGATGCATATAATAAAATATACATAACACATGTGCCAATTACCTGTTCTACTTCATTTCTAGGAAGCTAATCTCCCA
Organism: Dromiciops gliroides; assembly: GCF_019393635.1. NCBI lineage: Eukaryota > Metazoa > Chordata > Mammalia > Microbiotheria > Microbiotheriidae > Dromiciops > Dromiciops gliroides. Next base: position 338,242,436 of record NC_057862.1, on the reverse strand, counting down.
GTGATGAATCATAATTCATCCAATCTTTATGACTCTGTTTCTGAAAGACAAGTGATACAAGGCTTAGAAAGAAGTGTTGTCACACATGAGTTAATTATATATGGATGGAATATAGTTGGAAGTCAAACAAAAGCAGCTGAATAATCAACATTTTGCAAAGTAAAAGTGAATGTGTGATATCAGGTGAAGTGTACCTGAAGGGTTTCAGTGTACTAAAGTATCAGATAAAAAGAGGTCATAAGTTACACATTCAGAACTGGAAGGAACCTTCCTTACAAATCATACAATGTTCTTCAGATTATCATATGTATCCTTAATTTAGAGCTGGAAGGGAATTTGAAGGTCACCTTGTCCAATCTCCTTATCTACTTACTTATTGATTTATTTTGAGCTATCTACTTTATCTAAAGTTTACAAAAGTAACCAATTCACCATACACCTCATTATTTGAACAATAATTATGATTGTTAATATGTATATTTCTATCAGTGTTATTTTTTACATCTTTATAGTATTTTTTCCAGTTACATGTACAAAGAGTTTTCAATATTCACTTTTATGAGATTTCGATTTCCAAATTTTTCTCCTTCCCTTCCTTCCCTCCCCCTTCCACAAGACAACAACCAATCTGATTGAGGTTATATATGTACAATCATATTAAATGTATTCCCACATTAGTCATGTTGTGAAAGAAGAATTAGAACAAAAGGGAAAAACCTCAAGAAAGAAAAAAAAGTGAAAATAGTATGGTTCAATCTGCATTCAGACTCCACCATTCTTTTTCTGGATGTGGAGAGTATTTCCCATTAAAAGTCCTTTGGAGGGGCAGCTAGGGGGTGCAGTGGATAGAGCACTGGCCCTGGATTCAGGAGGACCTGAGTTCAAATTTGACCTCAGACACTTAACACTTACTAGCTGTGTGACCCTGGGCAAGTCACTTAACCCTCATTGCCCCGCCAAATAAAAAAAAAAAGTCCTTTGGAATTGTCTTGGATCATTGTATTGCTGAGAAGAGCCAAGTGTATCATAGCCAATCATCATAAAATGTTGCTCTTACTGTGTACAATGTCTCCTGGTTCTGCTCACTTCTCTCAGCATCAGTCCACTTAAGTCTTTTCAGTTTTTTTCTGAAATCTTCTTGCTCATCATTTCTTATAGCATTCCATTCCATTCATATACCACAACTTATTCAGCCATTCCTCAATTGATGGGTATCCCCTCAATTTCCAAATCTTTGCCACCACAAAAAGAGTTTCTACAAATATTTTTACATGTGTGGGTCCTTTTCCCCTTTTTATGATCTCTTTGGGATACAGACCTAATAATGGTATTGCTTGGTCAAAGGGTATACACAGTTTTATAGCCCTATGGACATAGTGCCATATTGCTCTCCAGGATGCCAGCCTCCTCTTTTTTTTTTTTTTTTTGAAGATAAGGAGGTTTTATTAATGCATGCAGGGAAAGGGTTGAGAGGGCTGGTGGGATAGGACAAGTCCTCCCACCTCTTTCAGACCCCCAGAGCATATGGGCAAAGTTTGTTGGTGAGTTTGCAAATGGGGGATAGGGAGGCAGCTGGCTCTCCTTGCCCCTTCCTCAGGTGGGCAGTTGCTGGCTGGCTCCCTCTCTTCTCAGGATCCTGTGCTCCTATCCTGGCAAGAGGGGTGGGGTGTGTCCTGAGCACCGTAGCCAGGCTGGAGCAGGGATGTCCAGAGTGTGAGATGGGTCTCCAGAAGTGCCTCAGACCTAGGGAAGCTCAGAAAGTCTCCTGAGGGTTGGCCCAAGGAAGCTCATTGAAAACTAATGGAATGATGTGGTGGGAGAGCTGGAAAAGGCCCTCCTCACAAAGAGACTTCCTGCTACAACAGGACTTTTTCAGCTCTGAGTGTCAGGGACAGAAGGGCTGTAAATGCCAGGAGAGCAGGCACTATGTCATTTTTCATCTCTGAATTCCCAGCACCTGAACAGGGCCTGTACATAGGAGGAGGTTGGTAAATAAATGTTCACTAAACTGAATGTAAAGACTGCCCAGAGAAAGGGGGCTGGAATGTTGCTCCTATTCCTTTCTCCCTTCCTCTGATGGGGAAGGCATAGACATTGGTCAGGGGGCACATGGCTGAAGGGAAAATGAGAAGCCAATCAGGCCTAGAGGGAGAAAGGGGTGGTCAAGGCACATCTGGCTGAGGTGGGAAGAGGGAGAGGGGGGCAGGAAGATGGACAGATGATAAGCCCCAGGACAGGGCCAGCAGGGGTGGGAAGGGGGAGCCATCCGCTCCCAAGGTTGGGGAGTCACAAGAGGAAACAGGAGCAGCCCCGCTTGAGTGGTGTTGGGTTGAGCACAGCCCGGACAGCCTCAGCAAACACTTCTTTGACACCATCCTGCTGCAGTGCAGAGCACTTGAGCTATCAAACAGCATGAATCTGCTTACTCAGGGCCACACAGGGCCACCTGCTGGGGTGTGATGGGTGCCTGGCCCTTCTCCTTCAACCGCCTTACAGCATCTGGCTGGGCCCGCAGGTCCTTCTTGGTGCCCACAAGCAGGATGGGCACAGCAGGGCAGTAGTGACATACTTCTGTGTACCACTTGTGCCGCACATTCTCATAAGAAGGTGGGCTGGCAATGGAGAAGCAGATGACAAGGACGTTGGTCTGGGGATAGGACAGGGTGCGTAGCCGGTCATATTCCTCCTGGCCTGCCGTGTCCCACAGGTTCAGATTGTGCGCCCATCCACAGTGCTCTGGGCACTGTAGTTGTCTAACACTGTTGGGACGTACTCTTTAGGGAAGGCATTGGTAGTATAGCAGATGAGAAGGCACGTATTGCCCTCTGCCCCGTCGCCCACCACCACACACTTGATGCTCTGCACCGGGGCGGCTGCGGCGGGTGTAGCTGTGGCCTTCCTTGCCTGTCACAGCCAGAGCCCCCACAGTGGCAGCCAATGCTTCACTCTGGTCCTCTCCCTCCCTCCCAGCCGGCTGTGGGGGCGCTGGGGCCGGGGGGGGGGGTGTTGCAGCGGCAGCAGTAGCAGCAGCGGCTCTGGGGCTCAAGAAGGAAGTGAGAAAGAGAGGCCAGAGGAAGTGTGGAGTGGGGGGTGGGTGGGCCGAGGGCCGGGGCCGGGCCAGGGGCGGGGAGCCTCCTCGTTTTAAAGATGAGGAATCTAAGATCAAGAAAGGATATGTGACTTTCCTAAAGTCACACATGTGGTAAGTAACAGTTGAACTTTGTGAAAATTCACCATCTCCAAACTCAAGAACTTTTTAAAAACTATACTATCCTGCCAGGAAGTCCCGTAATAACCCAGATAACCACACAGGTTGGGGGAGGGGGCAGAAAAAGCCAGTTGTATGATGAAATAAATTTTATTTCAATATATTAAATTTATTTTAAATACATTTAAATATTTTGCCATTTACCCTACTTTTTCAAAATCAGAGAAGAAGAAAAAGAACACTAAGCTAGGTGTGGGGAGATCTAGTTTAAATCCTAACTGCTGGTTGCTGAGTATGAGGTTGTGGGCAGGTTACTTCCCTCATACCCCCAGATTTCTCATCTAAAAAATAAGAGCGAATAAATTAACACTGGTTTTCATACCAAAGTTATACTATGATTATAGTTCTTAGGCCAAAGAACATATCTGATGTTTTAAATATTACATGCATAAACTGAAAATGAATAAGGCATAACATAGCAATGGAACATGGCAACAAAGACTTGCAAAAAGGTGACAAAGCTTGTTCATCTATAATTATTTACTTAGTTATTATTGCCTTTTCACATTGTCACTTCCTATACAGGAATGTGAAGAATAGATATACTTAATCAAATTATACAAATGATAGAAGGAAAACTCCCTATATTGTGGAGAATTTGGAGTTCTCAAAACTACTAATTAGGTAGATTGGTTGTCTAGTTTTGATTGAAAGTCTGGAATACTGCATACTGTACAATTTTTTTCTTAAAGTACAGATCTCTTACAGAAACATCAAATCTATGTCTATGTCCTCTGGCCAAACAGATCTGGGCAAGATGGATTTAACTACTAGTATATCAAGAGATTAGTTTACCTATATGCTATCCTGAATTCTATTTCATGTTTCCCTAGATGTAGGTTAGTCACATACAGTCTTTGTAAACTAGGAATTATCACAACAATGAGATTGTCTGAAGTACAAAATTTGGGATTGAGGGTTTTTGTTATTGTTGTTGTTACTTTCGAAGATAATTTTCATTTTCTAAAATGAGAGGCAGATTTTAGAAGCTTTTTATAAGAAATTAGTGAGTTTGCCTACAATAGGTATGAAAAAATAAGCAGAAGTATATATGATTATCTTCTATACCTTTCACTGTCTATTTTATTTGATATGCAGAGTAGCATGTCTTGTATACTCCAGTGAAATACTGTAGGAAGAAAGAATAAAAACCTTTCATGTAGGAATCCAGTACACTGATTTTTTTTTTCATTTATTTCCTGTTTTCATCACATTTTCCTTGGAGGTTACTAATAGATTTGGTAACCTTGCTTTGAAAGTAAATGGGTATTCTGTCTTTCTATACAACAAACAGTAAAATGGGACATGGATGATATAAATTATGTGGCCAAAGACCAGAAGCATGTAACAAAAGCTTTCACAAGAGGAAATTTCAAAGGTGGTATATTTCTGCTACACAAAATATACTTATTTTCCTAAAGTAATATTAGATCTTTGGTGAAAACTGACTTGTAGATGTAAATCTTCTAAATGGTTCCTTTCAAAAGGTAGAGTGAGGTAGGAGTAGGTGGAGTGGGAAACGCTTATCCGGGGAAGTGTTGCATCAGTGGAAAAAGATAATAAGCAAAGCACTGGTCAAAAGACAGGAGTTCTACTTTTAACTCATCTGCAGAACTGGGAGGTTGGACTATATGCTCTTTAAGGTCTCTTCCAACTTTATTGCCCTTTGAGGGGCAATGAGGGTTAAGTGACTTGCCAAGGTCACACAGATAGTAAGTGTCAAGTGTCTGAGGCCACATTTGTACTAAGGTCCTCCTGAATCCAGGTCTGGTGCTTTATCCACAACACCACCTAGCTGCCCCCACATTTTATTTTTCTAATTGATATGATGAGCTTGTTGAATGATTTAAACTTTATATTTAGAGTTGTTTTTTTTCCTGGTGCCCCAGAGGTAATTCAAAATTTGAAAAGCTTACTTTATATTTTGAATAAATCCATATGTAGATATAAATACATATGAATTTGTGTGTAAATTATAGAGATAATAGCTTTTAACATATTTGTTTATGAAATTGGAGGCAACTAGGTGGCTCAATGGATAGAACATTGGTCCTGAAGTCAGAAAGATCTGAGTTCAAATTTGGCCTCAGACACTTAATAACTATGTGACACTGAGGATGTCACTTAACCTCCATTTGCTTTATTCCAATGGAGAAGGAAATGGCAAACTACTACATTATCTTTGTCAAACAAACCCCATGGACAACAGTGGTGTGCTGTGGTTCACAGTGTCATGATGAATCAGACAAGATTGAACAACTGAACAAACATAAGGATTATTTATGAAATTTAGAGCATAACTTAGTGGATAGTGAGCTTGACTTAGAGTCAGAAAGACCTGTATTCAAGTACTGACTCAGGTTCATACAAGTTCTATGACTGGAAGTAAGTCATTTAACCTCTTATTGATCTAGCTAACTCTTTAGCATTACAAATTGCAGAGCAGGTACCAATTTGTATTGGCAGGAGGTTCCTTATAAAGAATTCCATAAGGTAATGAAATCACAGGATAGGAGGGTCCAAAAGGAAAAAAAAGAAGGAATTAGGCAGCTCTACTTATTGAGAATAGTGCCAAAGAATGAGGTAGTATCTTTCACCTGCTTATTGCCACAGGCCTATTTAGAAATTCAAAGCACATGATGACATTTGATGACATACAGCAATATTTTCTGATGCAGAAAATGGGTGAGCTCGTGATCCATAGCCACGCATTTACAGTGGTTTTAGATACTTATATCCTTTTCCATTGTATGATCTATTCATCTTTTATTGAATCTGGAGGGAAAATTAAAAATTGGAACTATTTACAAACATGGTAAAGGTTAGTTGCTAGGCACTTTTATTGGGACTGTGCCAGTATTGATAATGTCATTTTTGGAAGAGGAGAAAAAACAGTGACAATAAAATACATTGTTACCTGGTATTCAATTTTTAAAATGTCTATAGCATCTTAAATTTTCCCATAGAATTTGATTGTTATGGGAAAAGTGCCAAGTCTTGAAAGTGTGAGGACAAGCACAGCTTAAAGCTTTCCTAATCTGGTTGAGTGGCCACTGCTAGAGTGATGTGATTTCCTAATATTTAAGAACACTAAAGTAATAGAAATATAAGCCAGCCCAAATATACAAGTACCCTGTCAACTTGAATTCTGTAGCAATAAATGTCAGTGATCAGTATTTAGGTTGGTATGAATTCAGTTTTAATACCCCACCCCTTTTTTGAAAGTCTTTAATTTCAGTTGATAAATATTAGCAATTTCTTACTGGTTTGAATTTTTGCCACTAAACCTATTCTCCATAAGAAGCTATTAGCCTTTAAAATGATATTCATCATCATCAAAATGCAGGTATTTGATCCTAATTTTCATATGGGGATATGCTGGGGACTTTCCAAATCCAGTCAGACAGTCTTGGGCCCTCAGGGCTCAGAGCTTGTAACTCAAAGTCTAAAAGTTTGGCATACCACATTAGATAGTGGTGTTGAATAGGATCAAAAATAAATATATATACTAAGTAAATACTATTGTCCTAAATATGTAGAGATGATATTAGTTGTGTGGACATGGCAGAAAGACAAGAAATAAAAGCATTGGGCCACCGCTAATCTATGGAAGAACTCATATTTCAATAGCTCTGAAAGATTTATAAATAATAATTTCAAATCAATTTCAAAACTATTTTTGTAGCCAAATTATTAAAATGGTCAAAGGACTAGAATACTTCGGGTTTGGTAAATTTTGAAAGAACACCAAGGGTCCTCCAAAACAAAAGGTTCAGATTAGAGATAAAAGGCACTAGAAGGTAGTCCCACAAAGCTAGGATGCCCAAGGTTTGTTTCTTCTCTGATACAAACAGACTTGGAAAGACACTTAACTTTTTAATGCTTGAGATAATTAAGACTCTAAGTCTCAGAAAAGATGCGGACCTTATTTATTAGGGAATTTCTTCACCTGAGAGTTCCCTATATAGATGAAATCCCAGGTCCTATCTGGGAATGAGAAAACTGATTGCCAAACACAGCTCTCCTTCCCCATCCCATGAGGGTATCTGGAGCTTTAACTACATCCTCTTTTTCTACACCCTGTACTTCCAAAGCCTAGACTTGAAAGGATAAGAGAAGTTCAGAAATGTTTGTATGTAATCCATTTGCATGGGTTTCTTGGAGTCTTTGACAACTTGGGTATCACCCAACTTGGAAAGTCTCCCAGATGGCTGCACTTAAAAAGTTATGTCATCCTCCAAGTTGTTGTTGACAAATGTTTCTGCAGATGCTAATAGACTTAAGTGGCATTTCTTATTTAGCCCAAGTATGGAAGTAGAACATTTACAATTACACATTAGGAACTCTTCTCAGTGAGGAGTGGAGGAGGGTCTAAGAAAGAGACAAATACATTAACTTTTTAGAAAGCAATTAATATGGGTGAAAAACAAGTCAAAATGTCACTTTCCCAAGGTGTCTTGCCAAAGCTCAGAAATTTGGCTTGACGACATCATGGCAAATCTTTGCTGCCATGCAAAGTGGAAATGAGATGAAAAACAGCCAGGGAGTTAGTTGGTTGAATTTGGTCATCAAATGGAAAAACCTCTGTTCACTAAATTTAACTGTGTTTAATTGATTTCCCCTCAGAGGAATATAGACCTAAGCTCAACTTGTGGGAACAGGAAGTCATGATCCAGAAATACTAATGATTTCCAACATTCCCTTGGACCACTCAACTACTTCTGGAGAGAGAGGAGCAAGCATAGACATCTACATATGCCAGAGGCACATTTTTAACCAATCCACAAAATGGATAGGTATTATTAGCATTCAAGAGTATCAGTTCTGATCACTAACATGAAGCTGAAGGCAGAATTCTATTATTCCCTAAATCAGGTCCTCTGCCAACCTCTACTACAGTCAGAAATACATTGGAAATGGGCACAAGGAAGGTGGCAGTGGTTAAATTGTTATGGAAAGTCAAGTAAAGGCAAAAGCAATACAGCTTCTCAAAGGTCAAATGTGTGAAAAATATTAAATTTAACTGAAGAATGCATTTATTAATTATTTATTAAGTGCTTTGTATAATGACCAACTGAGCTCTCTGTTCACATTTGCTTCTAATTGTTATAACCTGCAACCTTAATTTTATCCCAGACTTTGGGATGAATTTTGGTGGGGAAAATATTAGTTGAGGTCCCCATAATCTATAGTTCAGAAAACTAAGTGTTGAATTTCCCTTCCTATAAGTTCTACTCTGAACTTGTTTCCTGGTCTAGCACTATAAATTTTGTCTTACTCATGATGACAAAACCTAACTCTGACCCTTTTCATTTTTTACCATTCCTTAAGTCCCTCTCTGGATATCCTCGTTTCTGCCCTAATCACTGTCCCCAAGGACTGGAACACTATCCCCAATGGCCTTACCATACTTTCCCCTCCCCTCTGCCATGGGATTCTATACTCTACCCATGACAGGAACATTGTGTCTTCTCCACCTTTACCTTATAACCTGTTTCCCTCTTGGAAACATTAGTATTCACCCACACTTGCATTTTAATGTCTGGGCCTCAGTCATTCTGGGCTCATCTATATATCACACATGTGATATATAGATTGATATCAATGGAATAGAAAAATCCCAAAGTGTCTATGCTGTTTAAAACTTGAGAGAAAATTATCGTTGTTTCCTTGTGAAAATCATATAATTGCTATTCCAACTTCTATTTTGGTGCTGATGATGGTGCTGATGAGAGTTGGCATTTTTATTGTGCTATAAGACTGGAAAAGCACTTTACTTAAATTTCATTTGGAAGTTTGAAAAAAAAGGTTTAAATAAAATAAAAACTATTCCATTGCAAATGTTTATGATATATTTTGAGTTGAGTTGATCGTATATCCTCCCCCCTCTCTTTGAAAGTATTCGTATTTATTTATTTATTTTTTGGTGTGTGTGTGTGTGTGTGTGTGTGTGTGTGTGTGTGTGAGACTATCATTGGAAAAGGTGTTTTAGCTTTTGAATAAAAAAGTTGCATGGCTTTGGGTTAAATCATTTCTTCTACTCTGTGGCAATTAGAATAAATTTTACTATTGAGCACAACTAGCAGCTTAATAAAAGGGTCACAGGGAGACAAACAAAGATACTCCCTTTGGAAAATAGCAAAAGCTGTCCACCAACCAGCTATATGGCTCCATAGAAAAGTGGTCACTGTACTAGCAAAGGATGAGTAACTTTTTATCAGTTTTGGAAAGACACAGAAGTAACAGAATTTATACTCTATAAAAAGTGAAAGGCGAGAGATGACGTTCATTTAAAAACCCTTTTATTAAATTTTATTTTACATGGCAGAGAATGTTGCCAGAGCTTTTTGGGTTTTTTTTTTACATACATGATAAATCTCTCACCCTAGTTATTTATTGGCAAATGATGGAATTCAGAAACAATTTATCACCTTCTGGGGCCACTCATATATAAAACTAGGCCTGCTGTTACCCACTATGCTTTAAATCAAGCCCACATATCTAATTCACTCACCCTCTCTTTCATACATAGAAGAAAATAAAGGCCAACATAATAAATGTCTACTCTGAGACAGAGACAGTTCTATAGTCAACACAAACTTTTTTCTCTCCAGATTTCCCCAACTCTTTCTTTTGGAGGCAGGATGCAACACCTCTGATAGAAGTCTAATGCTGCCACTATCACATGAAAATATTCAATTAATTCTTTAATTAGCTAATAACCTTTACTCTTATGATTACGCAATGGACATATATACAGTTTGTTACAGTACACCACAGTCATTTCCCAGTCTCTCTCTCTCTCTCACATACACACACACACACACACACACACACAAGCATGGAGAAGCCATGAAAACGTTCATGTCTCTGCAATGCCTTGTCAAGTAAAGCTGACAAGTAACATTAATTAAGGACATTGGTGCAAAGGTGCCATTTTCTTCTCTGTCCTTGGGAATGAGTCCTCTGGAGGTGAATGTATTAACTGCCCCTTTTATACCTTTACATGGTTAAGAAGCAATTTCAGTTCTATGTACTTGAAATACAGATCTTTAAACTTAAACCCTGTCACATTCCTTAGGTAAGCTGGAAATGCTGGCTCCATTTAAGATGGTCATATACTATACAGAATCTTAATTTTACAGAAGGAAAGTAAGTCTCATTTCATATGCATGCTCAGACCATGACAAGGGTGGGTTCAGTGTTATCTTGAGTCCCTGTGGCTATCAGCCATTAGTTCCAGTGGAGAAAGATAATGGGTCTGAAGTAGAGCAATTTATCTTACCACTGCTAGGAGAGAATCCCATATTGAACGACTACACATCAAATCTACTGACCAAAGGCACCAGTGCAGATCAACAAGAAAAAAAAAAAAGTAAAAACTTAATCAATTCTTGTGCGTGGTCTCTCCAGCATTGTTGATCATTGTGGGAAACTGATCACATAGTCATAGCCATGTGTGATTCATGGGAAGAAATGATTCAAGTGAGTCATTTCATCCTGTTTGAAAATTGCACCCTTCAGTTCTCACTCACCAAGTTGCACAATGAAAGAGAGAATTGAGCCACAGGTGTACTCTGAGGACAATAACAAACTTTCTTCTGAAGTCACTATAATGACATGCTACCCTCCATGAAAATGATGGGTTTGCATCATTCATTGTGGGCCAGTAGTAGAGGAAGTTCTGAGTTCTTTCTTCAGTAGTGAAGATGTAGGGGGAAAAGAAGGTGGTGCAGTGGATAAAGCACTGGCCCAGGATTCAGGAGGACCTGAGTTCAAATCCAGCCTCAAATACTTGACAGTTAACTAGTTTTGTGACCCTGGGCAAGTCACTTAACCCTCATTGCCCTGCCACCCCTCCCCCCCAAAAAAAAAGAAAGAAAAGAAAAGAAAAAAATAGTGAAGATGTATTTACATGGAATCAAATAACTTTAATTCCACACAACTATATATACCAAACATTTATTACACATCTACTATATGCTATGTAATATGAGACATACCAAAGGAAAAATAAAATAGGCCCTTAAGGAACTTACATTCTCTTGGAGAGAGGGTGATAGAAAACTTATTTAACAATATTATTTAATATTGTAAATTTTGTAAAAAATAAAGTACATCTCAGAATTGTTCTCTGAGGTCAAGGGAATGGTCCAGGACCAGGAAGCACAGGTTTAACTAAATGGCCCTCTGTGGGGATCAAGTCTCAAGTATAGTCTCATCAACCCCATGATATTTACTAACTGAGGCAGCTAGCTTCAGATAACATCCATCATGGCAGTAGATATATAGATGAACTAAATGCCCCTCCTTATGACTAAGGAAAACTACCACTTCATCAAATTCATTCTCAGTGAAGTTTTGACTGGCATCTGAGATAGTAAAGAGATTTATTGTTGCCAATACTTATATCTAGCAAGTACAATTGACCAATGCCATTTAGAGGCCACTAAGTGCATAGAGTAGACCAGTCACAAACTTGGCTTTCAAAGTGGAAAAGAGTATTTCTCTAGATCAATAATTTATCCCACACATAAACACATATATGTGTATATTTATATATCCAATTATAAGTGCGTGTGTATACAGATACCTACATAGATATGCCTTTGTGTATTCAAAATGCTATATTTTATCTTCCATGTGCTTTTCTTAGCTATTTTCTTGACTCCTCCCTAGTTTCCAAAACCATTAGGGAATAGGATCATTTGTTTTTCTAAAGAAAAAAAAGAACAACTACTCAGGCAGCCTTACCAAATATTAAAAAAAAATTGGACTGACTTTAGGTCTACTTGATCAAATTTCAGTATAGAGCAAGTGGGCTTCTGATTATTTTCATGGTTAGGTTAAGTTATGCTGATGTGGTTGAATGGTGGCATACCATCCCATGAGTACTTTGATTCCAGAGCTGTTCATAATTGCTAATGAATAATCCCCTTTGGCTGTATTTACAGAAGGTTGAAGTAAGTGATTTTAGTAGTCCAGGATGAATGTCTGATTATAGAGCTGGCCCAAGGGAAAGAAAGGAACGCATTTACCCCAATTAGAGTTCCACTGGTAATTTTTGGTTTTATATTGAAACTTCATTAATTTCCTTTTCAGGGAATTCTTAAAGCATATATGAGAATTCATCTTATTATTATTTCTTATGCATACCTGAAAAATTTATATCTGATTCAGTTCCCTTAACCATCTCAGATATTAAAAATTGATCTATGGAACTTCTAATTATCTAGTTTTACAGTTTGATAATATGTTAGATGGGGGAATGAAGATTTATAAAACATCCTGAATTGTGTTATTTATATGAAATATAATATGTGAAAATATGACGTGAATATATAAGGTGTTTTCCCTAAGACATCTGATTAATTCAGTTTGGTATTTCTGAAGTTTATATATGTGTATTGTATATGTACATATAAATATATACACACATCACCATGAATATATATATATATATATATTAATGTACATGTCTATAACATATGTGTAGGTATGTCTCTGTACATATATGTGTAGAGAGGAAAAGGGGGACAGAGAGAAATGGGTAGGAAAGGAGAGGGAGGGAAGGAAGAATGGGAGAGAGACAAAAAGGAGGAAGAGGGTGAAGAAAGAGAAGAAAACAAGGTAAAGGCAGAAGGGGAGGAAAGAGGAGAAGAGGTAGAGAATGGTGAGAGAGAGGGAGAGGGGAAGAGAGATTGAGTGATTTTGATTTGCTGGTTTATGAGCTTTAGCTAGTCATCATGTGCTACCATAAAATATTTCATTTTTGTGAAGTAGTGTTATTAGTACGTGATATTGTGAATTTGTGTTCTGCATAGTCATAGCCTCTAAATATATGTGCATGGTTAATTCCTGTAGGGATATACATGATATGTTAAAGAGAACAGTAATGCTTTAAAACTCATCTTCTTGGTATAAGTTGGAGGTGAATTGTTTGTTTTGATTTTTGTTAAAAGGCCAAACAATTCACCAAGGGCTAGCTCCTCATCAGGTCACAAGACTATTATAGACAATGGAAATTATATTCTCAATGAAAAAGTGATTTAATTGTCTTTATAATGCATATATACAAAAGTAAATGCACAAAATATTTAATTCCTTTCCCGTTACCTAACTGAATTTCTGAATATCCAAACTAAATTTAATGTCATGTATGTATATGTACACACACATATTTGCTTGCTGCTTTCAATAGTATTGTCTCCAGCTTTTCCTAATCTTAGAAAGTAACATTTGTCATCTGTCTCTTGATTTGAGACATGTATAAAAGTGCTGATTCACAACAGGACTCTTTTATTTCATAAGACTCCTATTAAACAGTGGCCCAGTTTATATATATATATATGTATATATATATGTGCGTGTGCGTGTGTGTATGTTTGAGATATATATGTATATATAGTTTTACCATTTGAAATATATTTTTCCATTTAAATATATAATATATAATTTAAAATATATTATATATAATTATATATTATGTATAATATATAATGCCATTACAACTTTAAGAATGAACATAAAGAAATAAAATGAATCAAAACAATAGTATTTCATAAAATTCTCTAGAAGAGAAATTAGAAATATTTCCTTCAAATATAAGCCTATATATTCTGTATTCTATTCAATTTCTGTATGAATTTTGCTTCTTTAGATCAACTTTGAGAATTAGAAAAACACATGAAGTCTGGCAAGTAGGCCCCCAGAGGTGGGGTGATCACCTAAATCAAAGCTGAATGACATTCTCTTTGGATGACTTCCATTGCTTTGGGACCTGTGGCCATTTTAAAAGTCAGGGCTTCTAAAAGTTGTGGTTTTGAGTTCTTGACTTTCTAATTTCTAGTTCTAGCCTCCCTTTTCCTCTCTTTCTTTCATTCTCTTGTCTCCTTAACTTCAGTGCCAGTCTATATTCCTTCAGGAAGAAGATTTCCAAATGTAGTTACAAGATAAGACCACTCCATTGTGGTGACAGTGTAAGAATACTTTCTACTCCACACTACCCTTACTCCCAGTTTTCTATGCTATAAAGATCATCACTTCTTTAGATACTACATGTTTTTCTTAGTGTTTTATGAATATTTTAATCCTATCTCATTAGGAACCTTCTTCTTGATATTCTACAGTACTAGCTTTACAAGATGAAGTAGATATGGTACTAGCCTATTTGGAATTCTAGAATTACTTGAGCCATAACTAAGATAGGACAACTAGAGCAGGGCAAGTAGGACTCTGCCCCAGGCATAGCACCTTATAAGAAAGAATATTTTTTTTTTTCGGAAAGGAAGCTATGAGTTGGCATATTAGTATGAACTCTTCTACAACTTGCCTTGCTCTTCAAAAGTGGCCTCAACTTGTGCCCTGGCTCCCCTCTCTCCCCTTAATCAAATAGTCTTGGTGTTTTTCCCAGTAGACACCAAGGGTAGTCTTCCTGCCACTTTCCCCAGGTGTTGTTTGCAGTGCTTGCCCCAGGAGGACAAATTCCTAGTTGTAGCTCTGACAATTAGTATACTTCAAAATGGAATTCATTGAGCCTGATGTTTTCCCCTATCCCAGTAGCCTTTTCACTCAGTAAGAATACCCAATTCGGACAGTGAAGTTATATTTTATTGCATGTGTCCTTGGCACTCGAAAAAGTAAATAAGCTTCCCTGAAAGTCTTTTGGGAGTGATTCAGGCCATGGGGACAATTCCTAGAACCCAATGGCCTAGATTGCTATTGCTCACCTGAGATTGTGGACATGGATCCAAGAAACAACTCTATTACTGTACAGCGGAAAGAACAGAAATCTATAATGGGATTTTTTTTCTTGAATAGTGGCCATTTAGGCATCCCAAAGTATCACACAAGTCCACAGGCTTTACCCCATATGGCAAAATTAAGGTTCTGTGAAAAAATCAAGTTTGTTCTTTTGCGATGATAGGATATATTTAATGTAGCATCAGCTAGTCAGCTAAATGATACTTTTCTAAGACAAAGACAGAGATGGATGTCACAAGGATGTATTTTAATGCTTAATACTCTTCTATTTGTAATACCTAATATTAGTCTAATGAACACTAGTCTATTACCTGGTGATAGTCATTAATCTTACAAAAGCACTGCAGGTGACAGGAGCAGATTGCTTCCTATGCTATTTAATTCAACAAAATCATTTTGATTTAAACAAAAAAAGGTGGGTGTTGAATCGCTCTGATTTCCATTTTCAATCAATAACTAGCCATTGCTGTCTTTTACATTAACCTGCTGGGGGAAAAGTTGCCATGTGCGATCTGAGGAAGGTTGCTAGGAGGCAGAATGGTTTGCCTTGGATCTGAATTATGCTTCCTTCTGCACTGATGCTCCATGATTGGTGTGCTTGAACTGTACAGATTTGAGCTCTTGAAGTCTGCTGAATAGTATGAATTTTTCCACCCTGAGACCAGTTCATAGGCCTCTCTTACAACCTTACCAGTCATTACGGAGACCCTCTTAGTTACACAACTAGTCAGCAGTTTCTTCCATGTTCACCTTTTTTGTGGCACATTCTTTTTTCTAATAATAATAAAATAATGATTAAAAATGTTGTATATAATGTAGTGTGAGTGTTTGTGTATACCTATATGTATACGTATGCCAGTATTTGTCCCTTGCTAGTGGTTATTTTAATAGAAAAATTTGCTATCTCAACTGTGCCTGGCTGCTCTCCAAGAATTAAATACAGCATTTTGTTATAGTAATATTCCTCCTGAGCCCTTCAGCTAGAACACAAACTATTTATTGTGAGTTATGTTTAAAGGTGTATTTTATTTTTAACTTTCATTTGTGGCAAAGAGAATATTCCAAACTACCTCTCTCACTTGCTCTTCAGCATCACAAGTCATTTCTTTCAGTAGCTTCCTTCCCAGTCCCAGCATATCTCATTCTGGGGTGTTTACCATTTGAATAATCACTCATCTGAATTCAGTTTAAAAATGGTTTTATGTCAGCTTACTGTGCCAAGGGAAAGGGTTTACCCACCTGGGACTGTCTGCATTATCTGGGTAAGAAAAATAATCCCATAACTCACTCCTTCTCTAAATGAACATTGACCTTTCTGAATTTTTCAAAGTTTCAAATCAAATTTAGGACACACTCTTTAACCATTATAGGAAAGTCACTCCTTCCTAAATTCATTGCAGCTTCTCTTATTATTGAAGAGTCCAAGTAGCTCTGTTGTTTAATCATTCTATATCTTTTGTCCTATATTGCTTTAATTATTTTTCAGAGTATCACATAGTTCTACTCTTTTGATTTCTTTTCTTTTATTGGTTTATGGGAGTTATAAATGTCCTTAAAGAGGTAACAATGCGCATCAATTTGTGAATAAGCCCCAAGTTGCAAGTGATGAAATGGAAACATTTTTTTTTTCACCAAGGCAAAAGGCAAGAAAAAAAATTTTTTTCAATTATATTTTTGTTTACTATATTACATGAAAGTCATTTAAATATTAGGTTCTAGTAAGTATAGTTGAATCATATCTATAGGAGGAAAATATTTCCAAATTTATACTCTATTTGTTCCTCAATTATTTTTCTTCTCTATTAAATTTTTTCCTATTGAACTAGCAAAAACATAAAAATATTAATCATATTATGGAATGACTTTCCTGAACACCCTCCTTAAATAGAGAATCTAGGAACAGCTCTCTAATGTTCACCCTTCGTTCAAAGGGAAGGTGGGAGCCCAGGGACACAAGGGACTGAAGCAATATAAGTTTCAGAGTTGAAGTGATCTTGAGGAAAGATTAATTTATGGAGAACTTGATGAAGTCTAAGAGAGCAGCCAGGGAGGAAATGATGAGCAAAGATTTATTACTTAGTTAACTAACTAGTTAACCAGTGTTTTTAATGTCCTATTTATAGAAACTTGTCCATTTGTAACATATCCCCCCAAAATTAAAATGAATCTAACAAAGCAAACCTAAATAAAGTTTCAATAACAATTAAATATAAAAATGGAATAAAACCAATTTTATTAAAGTTTGAACAATCTTTGAAAAACTATAAAAAGTGATTGAAAATTCCCATTTACTATGGCTACAATTAAACCCTTGACAAGGATAGAGTGAGGGCCTGTTTTCATCTGTTCAAATTTTCCTCTCTCTATTCCCATACTTGCTTCCATGGGACTTTTTGCAGATCAATGAATGCATAAGTCTCTAAAAAAGGACCCTCTGAACCTTATAGAATTCTGGATTTTGGAATTCAAAAGAACTTTAGAGATCATCTGTTCTGGCACTTATTATAATAATGTTAAGTAAACTGAGGCTCAGCAAAGTGAAGTCACTTGTCTAAGAGCTCATAGCTAGATTTGGCAAAGGCAAGATTGCAGTCCAAGTATCATGATCAGAACTCTTTCTGTGATAATATGGCCTCTAAAAACCAACAATCTTTTTGTTTGTTGTCTGTTAAGCTATTCATTCTCTACCCAGTGAAAAAGGTTATTCAGAACAAAGCCTCCTCTACTTCATATCTCTCCCAGCTTCACTCCTAACTCTTCAGCCCTTTCCTATCATACTACAAAAAACACTTCAACCTGTAAGCTTACCTCACACTTGTATTTCACACATTCCAAATACCTTCTGCCCTGGTGGCTTCTCTCCTTCTCTCTGTTTCCTTTCAGAAAGTCCATTTTAAGGAAGACACCAAGACAAACCATGTCTTCATTCCTCTCTGGACTACTCTTGACACTATGAACTTTCTTTGCCATGCTTGGACTACATTTATCTATATACCCTTTCTATAGTCTGTTTCAGCTTCTTTTTATTTGAAGTCTGCCTTCATTAAAATATCATGTCCTCAGGGCAGAAAATATCTTTCTCTTTATATTTGTATCCCTATTACTTAGCACAGAACATGGCACATGGAACTATTCTTCATAAATGATTTTTGACTCCAAACTATGTCAGCTTCATCATAGCATATGTAAATATCTTCTGCTTTGCTGAAAAAAATATATGCATCTAGAGATATCAAGAAAATAATTTTATTTTTCAGATAGTATTGCTTCCTAGCAGATTCCCATAATCACAGAAATGTGCTATCATACTGATATGAAACAGTATACCTTCAAGGAAGACACAGATGATGATTATAGATAGATAGATAGATAGATAGATAGATAGATAGATAGATAGATAGATAGATAGATAGATGATAGATAGACAGACAGACAGACAGACAGAGAGATAGATAGACAGACAGATATCCAGACAGACAGGCAGGCAGGCAGGCAGACAGGCAGATAGACAGAAAGGTAGATATAAATGTGTATGTGTTTAATTGTGGTAGAATTCACTTGAGAAAAATGATGCAAATTTTGCCATTACATCAATATTTGCTATAATTAAAGTGATACATTTCAAGCTTTCTAATTGAGCTACTATAGCACCAATGTTTGGTGAGTTATTCTTGTATTTTTTGATTACCATCTAGAATGAATTTCATTTTTTATGGAAATGGAATTTATGTAAGAGAATTTAGTTTACTGGTCATTTCTCAATATGTGAAAAAGTAAAAGTAGTTGTTTCTCAGACTTATGCAGTGCAGATATTACTCCATATGCCTATGGTTCATTAGGCCATACTCTCTTGATTGAAATGAGTTCTTCAAGGCTTGTGAGGAGGTTTCTGCATTGAGGTTTTAATGTGCATGTTGTTATAAAAGTAGTCATTTGTGGTTTTCATTCCAAAAACAGTATTGTTACCTCACAAAACCAAAACTCATTGGTTTGAGATTAGTTCATGATCTACAAGCTGAGCATAACATGAATATAATTCATTTGAGTGAACTCTTACGTGTATTAGAGTTGATAGGCAATATTGTTCTTTGGAAGATTTTTGTAGTCTCACTCATGTTTGGCTAGTTCCTTCTTCCTCTGGAGTATTGCCATACTTTATATCTTTTAATCAACCACTTTCCTTACCACTTTCTATTCTTTTCTTCTGATCCTCCTTTTTCACCTGTCTTGTCACCTGCTTAAGCTTTCCAAATATTTTACTACAGGTCTCTTCTCACCCTCTTTTGGCTGCTGCCCAGAAACATTGCTGAAGTCTTGGTCTCAAATACTGTCAATGACATCATGTCTCTGTTTGACCATTCCTCTCACTTAGAGGCAGTATTAAAAAATAGTGTTCTACATTAGTGGAGAGAGATCTGTTAGGTCTACACATTAAAGAGATTAACTAAACCTATTTCACAGATACTATGCCTATTCCTTTTAGATAAATGCATTCCCTGGTCTAGAATGTTATTCAAGATCCCCTTCACCTCTAAATCCAATTTTTAAAGAAGGGATTTCAGCTATTTTTATATGTAGCAATATAGACCACACATGATAATTGACAATATTAGTTGTATGCTGAGTGCTTGGAATTTAGGAGGTATGTAATAAGTGTTTACTGGATTGGATGGATTAGACAACCATCTGCTACTATGTGCTGCAGATTAGAAAATGGAGGCTCACAAATGCTACATGCTTTACCCAGTGTTAAAAGGCTAGCTAGTGGCATAGTAAGGCTATGATCCAAATTCCCTGAGCCCTAGACCAAAACTTGTTCCAGTTCATTATGTTGGGAAGGCTTCACTCTTGCCTCTATCTACTTTCCCATAAGATGAAGATAAAACATCTCTCCACTCCAAACATCACAAGGTTCTAGATAAGTTATTAAAACCATGCTTGAGACTCATGCCATATGGCAGCTAGCCACTACTCCTGTTATGGCTGTGACTACTACTCCTCCCATTTCAATGGAGAGCCATTAATCTTCATTTAAAATGAGAAAGATTATCCACATTGTATTTTTGGGTTAAATAAAAATTAAATTTATTTCACTGCTTTTAAATTAATACATAAACTTAACAGGAAAGAAAAATAATTATATATATATGTATATAGTATACATATATTTCAATTTTAATATATTATTTATAACTGGAATTAATATAGCGCTTTACAGTATGCAAAATATTTTACATACAAATGTATCTCATTTGAGTCCCACAACACTCCTGTGAGGCAGGTATTAGTTATTTTTATCCACATATTACAGATGAGAAAACCAAGGCTGAGAGAGGTTAATTGACTTTGCCCATGTTAATAGTGCTTGGATTTTAACCTACGTCTTCCTTACTCCAAGTCTAACACTTCAACCATTATATTATTTATTTAAAGAAGTGTGTGTTTATGAGAGAGAAATTAGTACAATGACACATGTATGTGTATGGAGATATACATATAAATATATACCCTACCCACATACACACACACACACACACACACACACACACATATACACACACACACACACACCACAGAGTTGACTATAGAACTGAAAAGGAACTAAGAGCTCTCATCTAGTCCCACCCCCTCATTTATAGTTGAAGAAACTGTGCCCCAGAGAGAGAAAGTGACTAGGAAATCCCTTGGTGAGCTGTGTGCTAATCTTTCATGGTAGGAAGGGCAATTCTTTTATCTAATACATCCCTGTGGAGTTATTAAACCAAAGCAAGCCATTATGAAGTAATTCATCTTTGCCTTTTGTTAACTACAATATAAAAAAATTGGAGTGATAGGAATGGAGACATGAGGATATGTCTATAAGTATGCTTCCATATATGGTATACCCCATGGGTAGTTTGTGCACAGGGTTTTGCTGAATTAAGTGTTTTTGTGTCTGTGGCCTGATTTTAATTCACAACCTCTCCACTCCATAGCTGAAGCTGTCACTTCACATCATTTAATCAATAACACCCCCAGCCCAGGAAAACCTGGCTTAGAGCAAAATCCACATCTATCTCTGTCTTTATATATCTCTGCTCATATTAACTTCACATTTTAAACAATAATGCATATGCATTCATTGCTTTGGGCAGCTACATGGCATAGTGGATAGAATGCCTGGTCTGAAGTCAGGAAGACTCATCTTCCTGAATAGAGATCTGGCCTCAGAGACTTACTAGCAGTATGACACTGGGTCAGTCACTTGCCTCAGTTTACTCATATGGAGAAGGAAATGGTAAACCAGTCTAGTATCTTTGCCAAGATAAAACCCCAAATGGGGTCACAAAGAATTAGACACAATTGCAAACTACTGAACAACAACAAATATATCACTTTAAAGATTACAAGGTACTTTTAAATTTATCTTATTTATTTCTCATAATAATTCTGTGATGTAGGCAGGATATAAATTATGATCTTTATTTCACAGAGCAGGAAAGTAGCTTCAGAGAAGTTGTGAGTTATTCAAGGTCACATATAACAAGTGGAAATAAAAGTTAGGATGACAATTTCTGACTGCAAGTCCAGTGTTCTTTTCTTCACATACTAATGCCTATCAACTGGCCATTTCCAAAAGGCTACCTTTCCTGTAATTTACAGTCCTGGGATCATTCACTCTAAAACCTGCATTACAGATTATCTTGTATTTCCTCTCTCAGTCCTAGTATATTCAGATTTTTCCTTAATAATGTCAAAGCTTTGTTGAGTTTGTCTGTTTTACATATTGCTTTATGAATATACAAACTTTGCTTTAATTTTATCTGTGCATTTTTGCCTATGAAGTGGGACTGGCCTTTTCTTCTCTCAATGCAACACTTTCACTTGGGGAGTCCTGAAGAGGAATTCCTGCTTGAAGAGTCCCCCATAGGGGACTGAGTAAAAGCTGAAGCTTTTGCCATGGGTTTTGGAAAAGGAGTTATACTTACATGACTAGAAAATCAATTTCTCCAGACCAGGGATTGGTAGTCTGATTTTATTGAATTTGCACAGTCCAAGCACTTAAATACTGTGTTTTAGGTACTTAATAAGTCTTAGTAAAATGAGACCTATGAATGAATGAACACAAGCATATCTTACTCACTTGCACAAGAGTGGGTCAAAGTCATTGTTACTTGAGACACTCCTTGCACCTATAAAAATAGAAAAAAAAACCAAGCAGTCACAGGTATTATAGTGGCAACTTGGTTTAGAACTCACTTCACAGACTTTAGAACAAAAACTCTGAGAAGAGATATTGAATGGCCATCCAGTGAGATTCTAGATAACAACTTCCCCAAGGGAGAAGAAATTATCATTATATTTTAAAGAACACCTGAAGAGGAGATTCCACACTCTCCCTTGGACACCATTTTGCTTGTTTAAAAACATTCTGGGCTTTCTACATTTTCCTAGTCTGTTCACATGGTTGGGAGTTGTTGGGGGAGGGGAGAGGGGCAGCTGGAGAAGCTCATTTTCTCAGTCTAGACAACTTGCTAATTAGGTTTATCTCTGGCCTTCTATTCAGGCAGAGTACTTAGTGCACAAATGACTTGTGAATGGGCTCCATACAGCAGTCCATAGGCAAAATACAACTGTGCAGAAAAATGGCGTTTTTCACACTTCCAAATGAATTCCCTGAGAAAGTCATGTGAAACCAAACCTGATTTTCTACTTTCTGGTCCTGTATTGCTGTGAATTTTGCTGATGTGGAAATTTGCTTAGCGGGTGGTATTCTTCCTTCTCTGTTCTTCTTGGATCTTTCCAACAATGATGTTTCTACACATTTTGCTATTGGAACTTTCCAGTGAGGTGCACTGAGGCTTGAGACTTCATGGACATTAAAAATCCCACAATACACTTTAGTGAAGTAGCACCATTAGCTGTGTGTAGGAGAGGGGGAGGGGGGAATATTTTAGCCTTTCTTCAGTTTTGTTAATTCCTGCAAATTTCCTCCTGTTTTCAGATTATTTCTGTGGCCATATGGGAATCATTCTCAATGAGTACAGTATTTAAATCAGGTGAGGAACCAGGACTATAGCACCACTGGTATTGATAACGCACAACACAACAATATCCAAAGCTACTGTCAGAAGTTAGCAATTTATGAACATGGCATGCTATCCTAAATGTTCAGGAATGCAATGGTTCATTAAAAGGGAAGCCCATAATTAATATTCCATGTCTTTCAAGACATTTCCTGAAATATGTTCTGTCTTCTCACTTTATATAATGAAAATCAGGGCATTTAAGAACATTCTAAGAAGGGGTTCATAGGCTTCACCAGATTGCCAAAGGGGTCTATGACACAATAAATGATTACTCTGCCTTAGAGCTATCAAGTCTTCTAGTCTCTCTCTGAAACATGAACCTCTATATTGATCTATTCCTCCACTGACCATGCTTATGTAACTGTTAGAATATTATTTAACTGGTATAGGTAATTGGGGTTGAGGAATTTTCCTAAATCATCCCAGATTAGCAGCTACTCAGCACTTAAAAAAAAAAATTGCAGGGCAATGAGGGTTAAGTGACTTGCCTAGGGTCACACAGCTAGTAAGTGTCAAGTGTCTGAGACTAGGTTTGAACTCAAGTCCTCCTGAATCCAGGGCTGGTGCTTTATCCATTGCACCACCTAGCTGCCCCCTACTCAGCACTTTTAATGAGATGCCTCAGAATATATACAAAATAGTAGCAAGGTGAAAGTACACTAGTGGAGGGGTTAAGGTGGTCAGGAAAAGATTAACAGAATAAGTCACATTTGAACTGGCCCTTGAAAGATAATAAGGATTTTAAAATGTTTTCTAGAGTTGGTGGTTTGTAGGTATATTTATTATTTCTACTACATGTTAGACCTTAGGCATACAAGAATAAAACTGGCAGTCTCTACCCTCACTCACAGTTTCATACTAGAGTTATATGTAATGTGTTAACAAAGAAATTAAATTTTAAAAATATGATAAAGTTACAAAGGGGAACTAGTAAATGGTGACATTTAAGGGAAGAGAGAGATCACTCTTAGAGGAGAAAGGACGACGAAATGGAATTTGTAAATAACCTAAGGAGAATATGCTTTCTCTTTGTTTTTGCTAGCACCAAGTCATGTACACACAACCAGAGTGTCTGTTTGCTTCCTAAAAGAAAAGGTGAAAGGATTGAAATATGCCTCTCAGTATGCCATTGTTCACTACTACTCAGCTCAAAAGCTTCGCCAAACCTTGTCACCTCTTCTCAAACCTCTCACATTTGCTCTCTTTCCATCACCCTTTCAGCTGAGAACTTTTCCTTATATTTTTGTGAAAAAATAAAATTATTCCTTCGAAGTTCACCCTATTCCCCTGTTCCTCATTTCACATCCCTTGGATGACTTCTGCCACTATCTCTTGTTTCAAATGAAGATATAGTCCTTCTTTCTAATTGCCAAGGCAAACCCATGCATAAGTCCTCCTATTCCATTGTATCTTCTCCAGTAGATTTCCCCCCATCATATCTACTTTCACTAATCTCATTTTGCTCTTTGTCTACTGGCTGCTTTCTTAGCTATCTACTAACATACTCTCATCCACTAAAAAAAAAAAAAAAAGTAAAACAAGAAATCCTTGTTTTTTTCCTAACCATTCACTATCACCTTCTATTCTTTTTTTAATGGGTTAACCTCCTTGAGACCATCTTTAATGTATCCCTCTACTTTCTTTACTCTTTCTCCTTAATTCTTTGTTGTTTGTTTGTTTGTTTTTTATTCTTATATCATTATTGAACTGTAACTGCTCTTATATATATATTTTTTTTTTAGTGAGGCAGTTGGGGTTAAGTGACTTGCCCAGGGTCACACAGCTAGTAAGTGTTAAGTGTCTGAGGCCGGATTTGAACTCAGGTACTCCTGACTTCAGGGCCGGTGCTCTATCTACTGTGCCACCTAGCTGTCCCGTAACTGCTCTTTCTAAAGTTAACAAAAATCTCTTATAAGGCCCAACTTAATGACCTTTTCCCAATCCTCTTGACCCTTCTGTAGCCTTTGACATTATTAGTCACCTTCTTCTCACTGAAATCCTCTTCTCTCTAGGTTATTGTGACCCTGCTCTCTCCATGTTCTACTTCTACCTGCCTGACAATTATTTCTGTCTCCTTTGATGGATTGTTATCCATGCTACACCCAATACCCATAGATAGATATCCTACAAGACTCTGCTTTGGGCCTTCTTTACTTCTTCTGTATTATTTCCCTTGATGATTCCATCAGCTCCTATAGTTTGAATTAGCACATGTATGCAGATGACTCTCATATCTATTTGTCCAGCCCTAATCTCTTCTATTGTCATACAGTCTCATATATCCCATTGCTGTTAGACATCTCAAACTGGAATTATTGTAAATATCTTAAACATATCCAAAAATTAATATCTTTATATCTTTTCTTCAAATGCTCCCCTCTTCTTAATTTCCCTATTACTATAAAGGGTCTCACTCTGTTCCCAGTTACCATGACTTCCAACCTAGGTCCCATACCCAACACCCCACCTTCTCTCTTACCCCACTCATGTCCAATCAGTTTTCAAGTTTTGTCATTTCTACCCCTGTAATTTCTCTTGTATACATCTCCTTCTCTTCTCTGATACATACTACAATTATCCTGGTACAAGGCCTTATGCCTAGACTACTACAGTAGCCTGGTCTCTCTGCCTCATGTCCATCTGCACTCCAAAACCATCCTTCCCTCAGCTGCCAAAGGGATTTTTTTGGGTAGAGCAATGGGGGTTAAGTGACTTGCCCAGGGTCACACAGAGACTAAGCGTCAAGTGTCTGAGGACAGATTTGAAATCAGGTCCTCCTGAATCCAGGGCCAGTGCTTTATCCACTGCACCACTACCTGCCCCCTCAAAGTGATTTTCTTAATGTGAAGATCTGACCATGACACTCCTCTACTCAATAAAGGCCATTTGCTTCCTATAATATCCAGGGTCAAATATAAGTTTTTTGTTTGGCTTTCAAAGCCATTCATGATGAGACCCTTTCCTAGCTTTCTACTGTAGGTGATGACTTAGTGGATAGAGCATGGGGTTTGGAGTCAAGAAGACATGAGTTCTAATCAGTCTCAGAAATTTACCAGCTGTGTGACACTGGGCAAATCTTGAACTCTGTCTGCCTGTTTCCTCAACCATAGAATTGAGGTAACAATAGCCCCTATCTTGAATATTTTTGTGGGGATCAAATGAAATATTTGTAAAAAAGAGCTGAACACAGTGCCTGGCACATAATAGATGCTATAGAAATAATTATTCATTTTTTCTCTTTCCTCTCATATACCTTACTCTCCTCTACATATTCTGCTATCCAGTGACATTAGTTTCCTTGATTCTGTTGCATACAATACTCCATCTCTCATCTCTGAGCATATTCACTGGCTTTCCTCCAAGTATGGAACTCTGTCTCACTTCTCATTGAACTAGTTAATGTTTATTGTTGTTCTTTTTTCCCATATAAATATTTTATTATTTTCTGGTTACATGTACAAATAGTTTTCAACAGTTGTTTTTATAAGATTTCTCATTTCAAATTTTTCTCCCTCCCTCCCCTCCCTTCCCCCTCCCCAAGA
The DNA here is from genome assembly GCF_019393635.1 of Dromiciops gliroides. Classification (NCBI taxonomy): domain Eukaryota; kingdom Metazoa; phylum Chordata; class Mammalia; order Microbiotheria; family Microbiotheriidae; genus Dromiciops; species Dromiciops gliroides. The sequence continues at coordinate 338,215,794 of NC_057862.1, read as the reverse complement.
CAGCAAGTAATCTGATATAGGTTATATAGGTACAAACACATTAGACATATTTCAAACAACAACAAAAAACAAGAGAAATAGTATGGTTCATTCTGCATCCAGATTCAAAAGTTCTTTTTTTTCCTAGATTTGGAGAGCACTTTAAATCATGAGCCCCTTGGAACTATCTCAGACCATTGTATTGCTGAGAAGAATCGAGTCTATCACAGTTGATCAACACACAATGTTGTTGATACTATGTACAGTGTTCTCCTGGTTCTGCTCATCTCACTCATCATCAGTTCATGCAAGTCCTTCCAGGTTTCTCTGAAATCTGCCTGCTCATCATTCTTATAGCACAATAGTATTCCATTACATTCATATACCACAGCTTATTCAGCCATTCCACAGTGGATAGGCAACCCCCCAATTTCCAATTGCTTGCCACCACAAAAAGAGCAGCTATAAACTTTTTTGTACATCTGGGTCCTTTTCCCTTTTTTATGATCTCTTTGTGAAAAGACCTAATAGTGGTGTTGCTGGGTCAAAGGGTATGCAAAGCTTTATAACCCTTTGGGCATGGTTCCAAAATGCTCTCTAGAATGGTTGGATCAGTTCAGTTCACAGCTCCACCAGCAATGCATTAGTGTTCCAACTTTTCCACAGCTTTTCCATCATTTATTATTTTCCTCTTTTGTCATATTAGCCAAGCTGATAAGTGTCAGGTGGTACCTCAGAGTTGTTTTAATTTTCATCTCTCTAATCAATAGTGATTTAGAACATTTTTTCACATGGCAATAGATAGCTTTGATTTCTTCATCAGAAAACTGCCTGTTCATATCCTTTGACTATTTCTTGATTGGGGAATGACTTGGATTCTTATAAATTTGATTTAGTTCCCTATATATTTTAGAAATGAGGCCTTTATCAGAAGTACTGGCTATAAAAATTGTTTCCCAGTTTTCTGTCTCCCTTCTAATTTTGGATGCATTGCTTCTGTTTGTACAAAACCTTTTTAATTTAATGTAATCAAAATCATCCATTTTGCATTTCATAATATTCTCTATTTCTTGTTTGGTCAAAAACTGTTCTCTTTTCCAAAGATCTGAGAGGTAAATTATTCCTTCCTCCTAATTTACCTATGGTATAACCTCTTATGTCTAAATCATGTACGCATTTTGACTTTATTTTAGTATAAGGTGTAAGATGTTGGTCTATGCCTAGTTTCTGCCATTTTCTCTTCTAGTTTTCCCTGCAGTTTTTGTCAAATACTGAGTTCCTATCCCAGAAGCTGGAGTCTTTGGGTTTATCAAACAGTATCTTACTAAAGTCGTTTACTACTGTGCCTAGCCTATTCCATTGATTCTCCACTCTATATCTTAGCCAGTAGCAGATAGTTTGTTTTTTGTTTGTGTGTGTGTGTGTGTGTGTGTGTGTGTGTGTGTGTGGCAATAGGGTTTAAATGACTTGCCCAGGATCACACAGCTAGTAAGTGTCAAGTGTCTGAGGCCAGATTTGAACTCAGGTCCTCTTGATTCCAGGTTCGCTTCTCCATCCGCTGCACCACCTAGCTGCCCCCCACCAGATAGTTTTGATGACTGCCACTTTATAGTAAAGCTTCAGATTTGGTACAGCTAGCCCAATTTCCTGTACATTTTTTTTCATTATTTCCCTTGACATTCTTGACTTTTTTTTTAGATGAATTTTGTTATTATTTTTCTAGCTCTATAAAATAATTTTTAGTTAGTCTGATTGGTATGGCACTGAATAAGTAAATTAATTTAGGTAGAATTGTCATTTTTATTATATTAGCGTGGCCTATCCATGAACAACTGATATCTTTCCAATTATTTAGATCTGATTTGATTTGTGTGAAAAGTGTTTTGTAATTGTGTTCATAGAGTTCCTAGCTTTCTCTTGGCAAGTAGACTCCCAAGTATTTTATATTATCTACCATTATTTTAAATGGAATTTCTTTTTCTATCTCTTGCTTCTGGACTTTGTCATGTATAGAAATGCTGATGATTTAAGTGGATTTATTTTATATCCTGTTAGTTTGCTAAAGTTGTTAATTGTTTCAAGTAATTTTTTAGTTGTTTCTCTAGGATTCTCTAAGTATACCATCATATCATCTGGAAAGAGTGATAGCTTTGTTTCCTCCTTGCCTATTCTAATTCCTTTAATTCCTTTTTCTTCTCAGATTGCTAAAGCTAACATTTCTAGTACATTATTAAATAATAGGGGTGATAATGGACATCCCTGTTTCACCCCTGATCTTATTAGAAAGGCCTCTAACTTATCTCCATTACATATAATGCTTGCTGATGGTTTTAGGTAGATACTGCTTATTATTTTAAGGAAAGCTCCACTTATTCCTAAGCTCTCTAGTGTTTTTTTAGGAATGGGTGCTTTATTTAGTCAAAAGCTTTCTTTATTTAGTCAAAAGCTTTCTTTGCATCTACTGAGATAATAACATAATTTTGGTTAATTTACTTATTGATGTGGTTGATTATGTTAATAGTTTTCCTGATGTTGAACCAGCCCTGAATTCCTGCCATAAATCCCACCTGGTCATAGTGTATTATCCTGGTGATAAATTGCTGTAACCACCTTGCTAATATCTTATTTAAGATTTTTTCATCAATATTCATTAGGGAAATTGGTCTATAATTTTATTTCTTTTGGTTCTGCCTGCTTTTGGTATCAACACCGTATTTGCATCATAAAAGGAATTTGGTAGAACTCCTTCACCTCTTTTTCCAAATAATTTGATTAGTATTGGAATTAATTGTTCTTTAAATGTTTGGTAGAATTCACTTGTAAACCCATCTGGCCCTGGAGATTTTTTCTTAGGGTCTTCATTAGTGGCTTATTCAATTTCTTTTTCTGATATGGGCTTATTTAAGGATTTTATTTCCTTTTCAATTAACCTGGGCAGTTTATGTTTTTGTAAATATTTATCCATTTCATTTAGATTGTCAAATTTATTGGCATAAAGTTGGGCAAAGTAGTTCATAATTATTGCTTTATTTTCCACTTCATTGGTGGTGAAATCACCGCTTTCATTTTTGATACAGGTAATTTGGTTTTCTTCTTTTTTTTTAATCAAATTAACTGATGGTTTATCTATTTGATTGGTTTTTTCATAAAACCAAGTCTTAGTTTTATTGATTAATTCTATAGTTTTCTTGCTTTCAATTTTATTAATTTCGCCTTTAATTTTCAGGATTTCTAATTTAGTGTTTAATTGGGGATTTTAATTTGTTCTTTTTCTAGATTTTTAAGTTGCATGCCCAATTCATTGATCTCCTATTTCTCTTTTTTATTGATATAAGTATTTAGAGATATAAAATTGCCCCTTAGCACTGCTTTGGCTGCATCACATAGATTGGTATGTTGTCTCATTATTGTCATTGTCTTGGATGAAGTTATTGATTGTTTCTATTATTTGTTGTTTGACCCACTCATTCTTTAGAATGAAATTATTTAGTTTCCAATTAATTTCCAGTCTATCTTTCCATGGCACTTTATTACATGTAATTTTTATTGCATCATGATCTGAGAAGGATGCATTTACTATTTCTGCCTTTCTATATTTGACTATGATGTTTTTGTTCCCTAATACATGGTCAACTTTTGAAAATGTGCCATGTACTGCTGAGAAAAAGCTATATTCCTTTCTATCCCCATTCAATTTCCTTCAGACATCTATCATGTCTAACTTTTCTAGTAATCTATTCACCTCTTTCACTTCTTTCTTATTTATTTTTCAGCTATACTTATCTAATTCTGAGAGGGGGAGATTCAGATCCCCCACTAGTATAGTTTTGCTGTCTATTTCCTCTTGTAACTCATTCAAATTCTCCTCTAAGAATCTGGATGCTCTACCACTTGGCGCATACATGTTTAGTATTAATATTACTTCATTATCTATTTTATATATAGTATAGTATCTTTTAGCAAGATGTAGTTTCCTTCTCTAGCTCTTTTAATTAGATCTATTTTTGCCTTTGCTTTGTCTGAGATAAGGATTGCTACCTCTGCTTTTTTGACTTCAGCTAAAGCATAAGAAATTCTGCTCCAACCTTTTACCTTTACTCTGTGTGTATCTCTCTGCTTCAAATGTGTTTCTTGTAAACAGCATATTGTAGGATTCTGGTTTTTAATCCACTCTGCAATTTGCTTTTGTTTTATGGTAGAGTTTATCCCATTCACATTCACAGTTATTATTACTAGCTGTCTATTTCCCTACATTCTATTTACCCCTTTTGTACTTCTCCCCCCTTCTTTCATCCTATTCCTCCTCACCAACATTTTGCTTCTTACCCCTGCCTCCACCAATGTGCCCTTCCTTCTATCAGTCCCCCCTTTTCCCTTTTCCCTTTTACTTCCCTAAAGAATATGCAAAGTTCCTTTATCCAAAAGAATGTATATATTATTTCCTCTTTGAATCAAATCTAGTGAGAGTAAGGTTGAAACAAGGTTCACCCCTCCTTTCTTTCCCTCTATTGTAATAGGTTATTTGTATACCTCTTCATATGATGTAATCCACCCCATTCCATCTCCCCTTTCCTCTTCTCCCCATAAACTACTTTTTAACTCCTTAATTTTCTTTATATCATCACATAAAAGGCAATTTATATTTATACCCTCTGTGTATAATCCTTCTGTCTGCCCAAATACATACACACACACATACACACACACACACACACACACACACAAACACCACACACACACACACACACACACACACACACACACACACAGAGTTCTCAAGAGTTATAAGTATTATTTTCCCTTGTAGGGATGCAAACAGTTTAACCTTATTGAGTTCCTTTTCCCCGCCTGTTTACCTTTTTAAACTTCTCTTGAGTCTTGTATGTTAAGATAAAATTTTCTATTCAGTTCTGGTCTTTTCCTCAGGAAACCTTGAAAGCCCCCTATTTCACTGGATGTCCATCTTTTTCTCTGAAAGAGAATGAACAGTTTTGCTGGGTAATAGATTCTTAGCTGCAATCCAAGCTCCTTTGCCTTTCAGAATATCATATTCCAGGCCTTGTGATCCTTTAATGTTGAGGATACCAGGTCCTGAGTAATCCTGACTGTGGCTCCATGATATTTAAATGCTTCTTTTTGGCTGCTTGGACTAGTTTCTCCTTCACCTGATAATTCTGGAATTCGGCTATAATATTCCTTGGGGTTTTCCTTTTAGGGTCTCTTTCAGGAGGTGATTGGTGTATTCTTTCAATGATGATTTTATCCTCTGATTCTACAATATCAGGGTAGTTCTCCTTGATAATATCCTGGAACATGGTCTCTAGACTCTTTTTCTGTTCATGCCTTTTAGGCAGTCCAATAATTCTTAGATTGTCTCTCCTGGATCTGTTTTCCTGGTCAGTTGTCTTTCCAATGAGGTATTTCACATTTTCTTCTATTTTTTCCATTCTTTTGATTCTGTTTGACTGATTCCTGGTCTCTCATGGAATGATTAGCTTCCAATTGTCCAATTCAAATTTTTAAGGCCTTGTTTTCTTCAGTCAATCTTTGTGTTTCCTTTTCCAAGCTGCTGATCCTTTTTTCATAAGTTTCTTGTGTTGCTTTCATTTCTTTCCCCATTTTTTCTTCTACCTCTCTCAATTTATTTTTAAAATCCTTTTTAAGCTCTTCTAAGAAGGCCTTTTGGTCTTGAGACCAATTCATCTTCTATCTTGAGGCTTCACATGTAGGCAATTTGAGAGTATTGTCCTCATCTGAGTTTGTGTTGGGCTCTTCCCTGTCAACACAGATGCTCTCAATGGTGAGAGCTCTTTTTTGTTTCTTACTCATATTGCAGCTTAGTTTTTTTAAAGTTGAGGTCTGCTCCTTGGTTACCAGGGGTTCTGTTTCAAGCTTCTTGTGCTGGGAGATAGGGGCTGTGTCACTGGCTTTCTACTCTGAGGCCTCTGTGGCTTATGGATTTCTCACCACCCTGGGCTTGCTCCCAGTGTGCGCTGGGATGGCCATGCCTGGTTGGTGGGTCTCCCCCTAGGTGGCAGCCTGCCTTCTCAGCTGGTACTGGTGGATCTCACCACTGACCCATTGCGCTACCAGCCCGCAGAGCCAAGATCAAGGGGCCTCAGTTGCTCCTCTGTGGCCTATTGCTTCCTGTTGACTTCTCCCAACCCCCTCTACACTGTGATGAGCTTAGGTGTGTTGTGCTCCCCCCTGCCTGAGTGAGACTGACCTTTCCTGAAGTCTTTTAAATTATCTCAGGCTGGAAGATTGTGTCTCTTTGTCTTTTTGTAGGTTCTGTAGTTTTAGAATCTGTTTAGAAGCTTGATTTAATGTTCTTTTTGAGGAAACTGAAAGAGAGCTCAGGCAGCTTGCTGTCTTCTCTCTGACATCTTGGCTCTGTCCCCTGTTGTTCTCAATGTAGTTCAGTCATATCTGACTCTTTCACAAAAGTTAACTAGTTGAATACGTTTGTAACTCAAGATTAAAGCCTGAGGATTTAGGTAATACTGTGCTCACTCATGGAAAATACAGTAACTCTATGCTCCATCCTGGGGGTCAGAGTTGGTGTGAGTTGAGAAAAGAGAGCTTTTATTTTTCTGGCCACCAAGTTTCAAGGGAGGACAATCATTGTTCCAGACTCTCTTCAGTGAAATACCCTTGGAAGGAGAGAAAGCCTTTGGAAAGCAGCCAAAATGTTGAAGAGTTGGCTTATCACACACCTTGATTTCTGGCTTGTTACTTTAGAGTTTTGGGGAGTTCTCCTACTTGGGTGAAATTAGGGACTCTTAGTTTAGTTGAGCTATCTCCTTCCCAATAGGAGGTTTAATTTACTTTGTGAATTGTCTATTTTATTCTTATCTATTTAACTTTTCTGATTTCAGTTTTCTGTCAGCTTAAATGGATGTGTTTATTTGTTACTTTGGATCGTCTTCATGTAACTATTATTTAGTGAGAAGAGAGTTTAGCCTTTCTACATAGCTTGAAGCAAACCTCCCTCTTACTAGTCAGGGGAGTGGTTTGATACTAAAAGTAATTTTGCCTAAATTAACGATATTAAGGGAGGAGATAAATATAATTGTATCCTGATACCCCATCTCTGAGAAGAGCAGAGCATCCAGCTGCATGGCCCCAATCTCCAAGGAATTAAAATCTCTCTTAGAGAAGGGAGGATGAGATTTCTGAGATATCTGTTCTTACTTACATGGAGCTAAATTAGGAAATTAGGATAAATTAGGACATTAGGATAACTCGGAAGTTTTCTCCTTGAGAAGCAAAACTAAAGGATGGACACACCTAAGAAGTAGGGGGAGATAAATCTATTAGGCATGGCTACTACTTGAGTGGCACTTGAGACAGAGATAACTCCAGAAGTCAGGACCACCACCCTTCATTCAAGCTTTTCCCACCTCATCCTCAATAATGAACTTTTCATTGTCAGGTGGTCACCCCCATCTATCCTCTATAAAAGCTTTTGTCTTCCTTCCATTCTTGGAGGAGAAAGCTGTATCTAAGCCATCTCCTCCCCTTGAAGCTAAGTCTTTGACTTCCCTCTTGGTCATATTCTCTAGTACCCAAATAAGAGACAATTTTAATTCTAAATGGACTCTCTGTGAAAGTATAATTACTTACAGAGGAATACCTAAGGACCCCCACCTATTTCTGCTGTGACAATATTTCCCCGAGAGTCACATTTAGACAAAATCATGTGGATATACATGTAATTTTCATGGGCAACACACATTTCTTACATAGATTTATGGGAGAAGATAAAACATAAAGGAGAATAGGAAGGGGTTGAGGGTACAAGAAGGGAGGGTGGTATAGATGGGCTTTTCCAGGATATGGCAGCCTGGGCAGGTACTCATCAATCATTGAGTCAGCCTCAGGGAGGTATTGATTTCAGGGTTTCAGGCAGCTTGTGTAGAGGTAGATGTGGGATTGTGCTGGCAAATGTCTAACAAATGGCTCTCCAAGCAGGTTTAATCTGCATTATTAACATTCTCTCCATTTCTTTCTTCTGTCTAGACTATCAACAAAACAATAAATTAAGCCATAATTTATAGCATTTGGCAGTATCTAGGGTGTCAATCCTCACAATGAAAATTTAACAACCAGTTCTCCTGACTGGGTAGAAGCTGTCTTCAGCACACATCTGAGTGGAGAACAGTGGTATGGTGGTGGAGACTGCTCTATAGCTGAACTACACTGCTTGCTACATGGCACAGTGGTTAGAGGACTGTGCTTTGAGTCAGGAAGACACATTCAAATCTGTCTTCAGACACGTTACTAGCTATGTGATCCTGGATAAGCCATTTGATCTTTGTCTCACATAATTCCCTCAATTATCAAGGGGACATAATAATAGCACCTACTTCTCAGAATTGTTATGACTGTAAAAAGATATTTCAAAAGTGTTTTGAAAACCTTAAAGCATTATATGAATACTAGTTAGAGTATCATTATTGCTGTTATTATTACATCTTCCTTTTCCAGCAATATTATTATATAATAATTTTTTTCTTGAAAGCCAAAGCACACTCCTTCCTTAACTCTGCTTTATATAATTTCTAACTTCCTTCAAATATCACTTTGTGCCCCTTCCTACAGAAAGCCTACTATGATCACAATGACTGCTAACCATTCCAAGGAAATGACTTTGAATCCATTTGGTTTTTCATGTTCTCTTTGCCCCTGTCCCCAAATAAGCTTCTTGAGGGCAAGGATTATTCAAATTTTTTCTGCTTCTGTCCATCACATATCACAGTATCTGATAGACACACATGTAGCTAGTTTTTAATGGATGCTTATTTGATGAATAAATACTCTCAACTATAAAAGGAAGTCATTGGACTAGACTTGAAGGTGCCATTTGCCTCACATTTTCTGTTTCATTTTCTATAGATCTGTATTTGTATGGAGTAGGATACTTAATATCTACCCCTGTCAATTATTTTAAAATTGCATTTACTGCCAAGTCCCTGGTTCAGTGCTAAAGCACATGAGTGTTCAATAAATCCTTATTGACAAACTAAGTACCTCATCCCAGAGTATCACCAGATGTCCTCTTATGGCTGTGATTGTTTTTTAACATGAGTTTTCCACTGGTATTTCATTTTAATGTTTTTGTTAGTATTTACCATTTAAGAAGCACTCATCTGAATGAGCTTTGTAATTATTAATGAATGATGGGTATGGTTTTCTATGAATATGATACAGATTCCACTACTCTTCCCCCCACCAAATTCAATGTCCCAGCCCCTAACTTCAATTGATCCTTGAAATTCTACCTTAGGGATTCACTGCTTTGGCATAAAAGGTCATTCATTGGTAAAAATGCAAATGTACCCAGGGCAGCATTATTAGAGGACTTTATAGAGATTGGACTCAAAAGAGGGCAAAAATAATATTTGATACCTGATATGGGGGAAGATGGTAACTCACTCCACAAAAACATATCAAAACTTGAAAAGGGAGATGTATTAATGATAATAATATGTGGTTCACTGAGCAGATTCTTAGGGATAGAATCAGGAAGACCTGAATTCAAATCCAGTTTCAGATAATTCCTAGCTATGTGACACTAGGCAAATCACTTAACCTGTTTCCCTAAGTGTCTTCATCTGTAAAATGGGAATAATAATAACAACAACAATAATAATAATAACAATAATTAGTACCTACCTTCCAGGGTTGTCGCAAGGATGAAATGAGATAATATTTGTACAGTGCTTAACGCAGAGTAAGTGCCATACAAATATTAGTTATTATTACCTCATATTACAATCTATCTATGATATAGTAGATAAACACTTATGTGTTTATTTTTAGAAAAACACTTTTTTATTTATATGAGTATAAATATTCTCACCTATGGTCAAATAGGTAGAAAGGTCTAAGGTAGGATTTGAACATAGACATTTCAAATCATAAGCCCCTGCATTCTATCTACTCTACCACCCTGTTCCTATACCAGGATTATAAATTTGCAATAAGAAGAGGTCACAGAAGTAATTTAGTCTAACTGCTCCATTCTACAGTGAAAGACATTGAGGTGCAGAGAAGTCATGTGACCAATTCAGGGCCTCAGAGAAAACTACATCAGAATTAGGATTTCAACCCAGGGTCTCTGACATCTAAGCGAGCACTCTTGCTCTAGCATCATGACACTATTCCATCATAAAACTAAGATAAAAAAGGGACTATGCTTGGTTAAAATAGATTAGATACCTTCCTATTTTAATGACCAAAAATGTTTTCTAAAATTTGCATATGTAGGGGCAGCTAGGTGGTGCAGTGGATAAAGCACCAGCCCTGGATTCAGGAGGACTTGAGTTCAAATCCAACCTCAGACACTTGACACTTAATAGTTGTGTGACCCTGGGCAAGTCATTTAACCCTCATTGCTCCACACCAAAAAAAATTTGCATACGTAATAACTCAAATATACTTGTAAAATATCTAAGCAAGAATCAAACCACTTCATACCAGAGGAAATAAACACACACATATATAGGAAGTATATGTATGTGCCTATATATATATATATATATATATATATATATATATACACACACACACACACACACACACACATGTGTATATGTATGTGTGAATGTTTGTATATGCAAAAATGTAAATAAGTAAGTTCTTAGCCCAACCTCACTTATGCATACACATGATTAATTTTTTTTAAAAATTGTAGTAATATAATGTCTGATTTCTAAGACATTTCTGTCTTTGCTAGACTACTGATTAAACTGGTTTTATTTCAGAATAAAAAAATCCAATGAAGACAGCATATAGGATATACTATTATAAGATATCTTCAGAATTAGAGACTGGTCTTCCTTAAATGTATTTTAACAGGAAGTAGTAAATAACACTGAATTATTTTCCATGATATGAAATAGTAAAATACTGAGGAGTTTACTAATGCTTTGATTCATAGATTCTATAATAATCATGGCTGGAATAAAATAGCATAACACAAATTTCATTTCTTTTCCTTGAGTTTATGTGCATTTTATTTTCTGAGAAAGTTTAAAGTATTGCAAATTTCTTTCCTGTTATTCCTCAAAACCTCTTAACAAGGAGAGAAAAACGGCAGACAATACTGCTCTCATTCTATAGAAAGTAAAATGAGAGCCAAGAAGGTAAGTCATTTGGCTAAGGTCACAAAGCATCTTAGAGGTAGAACTGGAGAAGCCTCAGGGCATGTCTTCATTTCTAAAAATAGGGCTTTCAGAAACAAAAAAAAATGCACTTTTAAAAGCACCTCAATAGGGAGTACTACTGTTAAAAGGAAAAAATGATTATGATTCAGAACTAGAAGTATCATTATCATATCTTCCATTTAAAATGTGTGCATGATTCACAAACTGTGCATAGTCTCTTGAATGTTTATGACCAACGCAAACATCTTGTAATCTCAGTTCAGTGCATTAGCAACAAGATCAACCCATTCTTCTTAGCTATTCTCCAGATCACCATTGTAAGCTAAGGTCATGTTCGTTCGGCTCAGGATTGCTTATTTAATCATTGATTATCTCTGTACTTTCACTTGTGGGACTCTAGCCTAATTCTAACTTGGGTTATGAATCTTGGTTCTAAAAAATTACCTCTTCGAGATGCCATAAATATAGTCTACTTCATGTTTCAGAACTCAGGAGAAAAATACCAATTCTTTGACTAATGGGTGTTTTTCAGAATATAATCTCAACTATTCCTCCATTTCCTCTGAAAGCCAAAGAAGCCTGATCTTTCTCTCTTTTTATTTTATTGATTTTTACATCACTTTTATTTCCAAATATATAGCTTTGGGGCAGCTAGGTGGCACAGTGGATAAAGCACCTGCCCTGGATTCAGGAGGAACTGAGTTTAAATCCAGTCTCAGACATTTGGCATTTACTAGCTGTGTGACCCTGGGCAAGTCACTTAACCCTCATTGCCCCACAAAAACAAACAAACCAAATATATACCTTCTCCCTTCCCTACTGAAAAATTTGCCCCTCATAACAAAAAACAAAATATTAAATAAAAATAAATGAAGAACCATAAAACTAAACATGTCAGCTGAGTTAGAGTGTATATGATATTTTACATATCTACTGTCCTCAACCTCTGCAAAGAAAGGATATTCATTTTCTCATCTTCTTCCCAAGGCAAAGATGATTCATTATCAGTACAGTGGTTAATTTAAGTTTATAGTTCAATTTATATCCTATGGTAATTTCATGTATTGTTTTCCTGGTTCGGTTCACTTTCACTCTGCATAGGTTCATATATCTTCTCATACTTCTTTATAATTTTCAAACTCATCATTTCTGATTACATTAGAATATTCCATACCAATATTTGTTGAGATATTTCTCATTTTTCAAAAAGTCATCCAGCCCTTCTTAATGAATACAAGTGTTTATTCCACAGCTTTTCTAGGGCATAAAAAATAAATAGATGGTATAGTCCTTGTCTTGAATGAGTTTCACATCATTATCATCGCCAATCAATAAAATTATATCAAAATAAAATTTATCATCTTAAATAAAAATAAAATTAAGCACCTACTATGCGTCAGGCACCATGCTAAGCATTGGTGATCCAAAAAGAAGTAAAAGACAGTCCTTGTCCTCGACAAGTTTACAATCTAATGGTGGAGTCAACATGCAAACCAGTATATACCAAGTGAGCTATATGTAGGATAAATAGGAAATAATTAACAGACAGAAGGAATGGAATTAAGAGCAGGTGGCAAAGACTTCCTCTAGAAGGTAGAATTTTAGTTTGAAATGGAAGGAATTCATGGAGGTCAGTAATTGGAAAAGAGGAGGAAGAGCATTCCAGGCATAGGGGACAGCCAGAGACAATGACTAAAGGTGAGAAATGAACTGTCTTGTTTAAGGAATGGTCATTAAACTTTGACTTGATTGCAGGGTAATGTGGGGGTGCTCATAGAAGCTCAAAAAGACATAGGAAGTTTGAAATGTGCATCTTTGGAGAGACTCTCAATCACTAAATTATTAATTAAAGTAATACTTTAATGTAATTAATGTTAACTGTATTTACCATATTTAATTGTTTAATAAAATGCAGAAATATGTTTAATATGATTGTACATATATAACCTACATTAGATTGCTTGCTGTTTTGGAGAGGGTGCAGGGAGGGGAGGGAGGGAGAAAAATTTGAAACTAGAAATCTTATAAAAACAAATGTTGAAAACTATCTCTACATGTAAATGGAAATAATGAAATACTTTTATGAAAAAAAAATAAAAGTACCTTATGCTGCATATGAAAACAGCTCCACTGCACTGTGATGACAGCATTTAAACTTTACTTCTCACTCTGGGAATGTTCTACAAGGGGAGGGAATTATAGCAATAACTTTTGTACACCTGGATGAAGATTTCCCTCTTTTAAACGGGTGATACACCTGATCTGTCAGTATATGCAGCAATATAGACATTGCATATGATGATTACCTTAGAATATTCCACAGAAAATCTAAGGAGAAAAACTATGACACATATAAGAATTACTTTTATATATTATTACAACTAGAGCTATCAACTTGGTGAAAGAAACATACAATTTTACTACCCTATGAATCTTTTACATATTTTGTACAATTTTGTGTTTGTACCTATATTAGTAAAATGTTTTTGCCTTTATTACTGTCCATATACATCATGCATTATTAGAATGTTTATTAGAGTCTCATTTGGTAGTAGTTCATTTGTAAATGTTTGAGCACAGTCTAATTGTACATGTTGGCTTATAGCAGGGTTGGTTTAGATGTTGCCAAGGAATTCAGTTTAATTTAAGCAAAGGTGCCAGTGCTCCATATATCACCCCTCCTACTTATTTTAATTCAAGGATTAGTGATGTGAAACAGTTCTTTTATTCATCCTTCTTGCTGTCTCTAGCTAAGATAGAGGAAATAGCAATGTTTTTAACTTACCACAAATTTATAGATTACAGAATATTATACCTTAGGACTGTGATAGAGGTATCAAAATTCATACAAACAAATAGAGAAATATGTTATTATGTGTGTATGCTAGAATATTTAATATATGTATATTATCTATATAAAGTATATATTATATGAAATATATATCATATATAGATATATAAACTAATATATACCTAGATGATTGTATTGATCTCTGATAATAGCTAAAATTTGTATGATACTTTGAGGTTTGTAAGCATTTTACATATATTTTCTCATGTCAAATTTTGACTTTGCTACTTACCATTTCTATAATCTTGGTCAGATAACTTTACCTCTCAATGTCTTGATTTCCTCAACGTTACTTAATCAATCAACAAGCACTTTTTAAGAGCTTACTAAGCACTAGGGACTGTGATAAGCACGAAAGTTATAAAGACACAAGTCAAACAGTTCTTTTCCTCAGGGACCTTAAGGGCGAAGCAATATATATATATATGTGTGTGTGTGTGTGTGTGTGTGTGTGTATGTGTGTGTGTGTGTGTGTGTGCATCTATATAAGTATGCATGAATGTTTATGTATGTATGTATGTATCTATCACAAGTGAATCCTTGGAAGGAAAGCACTAGCAGTTGGGAAGACCAAAAAAGGCCTCCTATAGATGGTGCCATATGAGATGAATATTTAAGGAAACCCCAGATTTCAAAAGGCAAAAAATGAGTGAGGATAGCATTAGAAGCATGGGAAGAATCAAAGGGAAAAATATGAAGATGGAAGATTCATTGCCATGTATGAGGAGGAGTATATATATCAATATGACTGGACCTTATAGTGTATGGTAGGAGTAATATATAAGAAGAGTATAGGGCAGCTAGGTGGCGCAGTGGATAGAGCACCAGCCCTGGAGTCAGGAGTACCTGAGTTCAAATCCGGCCTCAGACACTTAACACTTACTAGCTGTGTGACCCTGGGCAAGTCACTTAACCCCCCTTGCCTCACTAAAAAAAAAAAAAGTATAAAGGTATGAAGGGGCTAAATTAAAAAGAACTTCAAAACAAAGAGTTTTCAGTTGATACTAGATGACATACAGATTTACTAGAATTTATCAAGTAGGGGGAAAGTGACATGACCAAACCTGTGCTTTAGGGAAATAATGTTGGTAGTTATGTGGAAGAGGGAAAGACTCAAGACAAGGTGGCTAATTAGAAAGCTATCTCAATAATTCTGGTGAGAGGCCACAGGGGGATTCAAATTAGTTTGGTGACTATGTAAACACAAATATATAGACATATGCAAGAGATGTTGTGAGACAAAGATAAGATATCTGGCAATTGATTGGATATGCAGGCTGAGAAGGCAAGAAAGTGATAATGACACTTAGATTATGAACCTCAGTGAGGGGAAACATGAAGGCATATTTGATAGTAATAGGAAAGTTTAGAAGAGGGGTGATTTGTGGTTAAAAAGAAGTTCTATTTAGGACACATTGAGCTTGAGATGTCTACAGGTCATTTGGTTTAAAATGCCAATATGTAGCTTGTGGTATTTGACTGCAACTCAAGACATAAAGTCTAGAATTATATGTGGATATCTGATAACATTTGCACAAAGATGGTAATTAAACTCAGAGCTGATACAAGCAGGTATACTAAAACAAAATAAACAAAAAAACCCCACCAATATAGAACCTTGATGTATACCTACAGTTATTGGTCAAAGGATCCAGCAAAGGGGACAGAGACAGAGTGATTGAACAGGTTAGAGAACTAAGATATAGCAGTATCAAGAAAACATCTGACAAAAATGTAAATGAGAATAGACTATCACATCAAATGCCACAGGGGTATCAAGCAGAATCAGGATTAAGAAAAGGAAACTAGATTTCCCAATTAAAGGATCGCTGATAACTTTGGAGAGAACGATTTTAGGTTGTTACTGTAGGGGGATATGGAAGACCTATCACTCTAAATCTATGATTCTCAAAGCACTGTGAAATGAACCATATTAACATCACCATTTTACAGATGAGAAGATTGAGCTTCAGAATGGTTAAGTGATTTTCCTGTGATCGTGCAGCTAGGGAATATCAGGGAAGTTGGATACAATTGCAGGTTCTACTGAATGAGTCCAGAACCTTTTCAACTTTAGTATGCTACCTGTTCCCTGAGTTGTGTTCTCCTTATCTGTAAATGGAGAGATTAGACTAGATGTTTTGTAAGTTGCTTTCCAGTTCAAAATCCTATGATCTTATTTCAAAGGAAAACATGTAAGTATGTGTAAAGGCTGAAATGGTCCATTGTGAATAGCTCAATGAGCCTCAACCAAATGTGGACATCCTTAGGGAAGTTGCCTCAAAGTCCTACTGGTGCATGACTCATGAATTTAAAAACACACTTTTTAAAACTGCATTGATGTGATTGTCAGGGTTATACAAAGCTGCACTTCTCAGACTCATGAGTCAATAATCTGAGGAGAGGTTTATATTTTAGATGTTGGGTGTCAATTGTTTCTGTCAACATTATATTTGCCAGGAAAATCTGTCAGGGAGATATGATAATATGACAGCTAGGAGCATCACTTACTTTTCATTGTCTCATGTCTCACAAAAGCATGTACAGACCAAAAGGTGGTATTGTGTGAAGTACAGAACAGGAAGAGTCAAAGAATGTAACTTTAGTGTCTATAGGACTTAATTTTCTCTCCACAATAAGAAAAAAAAAGAAATAAACATTCAAAGGAATAGTCATAGGCACACAAGTGAAATTTATTGCTGCTATAAAGAACTCTCTCCCACAAAACTATTTCCTTATCCCAAAGGTAAACCGTAGTTTCATTGTTTTGTTGATCTGGGTACAACACACTTTTATATAGAAAGTTATCCTGCAAAATACATGTTTTCTCTTCTCTGACTGTGTCATAACCCCCACTATGCAAGAAGCAACTTAATTGTGTCATATTTATACATATAATAGATAATGGAAGGCTGAGCTATTTTTCCAGTATTTCTTACCCACAGCCACAGTTTTTCACCTAATTCGTTGCTCCATGATTACCTTACCTAAAAAATATCTCCCCAAATCTCTTTTACTTAATACTCAAATTGGTCTTTGTTCTCATCATTATGGATGTTCCCTTTAATGAGGTGCCTCACATACCAGACTGTCTGTTTTGTGTATCTCTTATCCATATCTTCCTATAAATTCATCCTGAAGGAGGGGTCCAACCAATTTGTTGGACTCTTCCTCACTTACTCCCAAAGTAAGGAAGATGCAAGTGGAGCAGTCTATGCACCTGTCATTTGTTACCCTTTCTGTGTGACCAGAATATCTTGTCTTCCTATCATTCATTTCCATGGTGATATATTTTATCCCTGTTCTTTTACTATCTTTCTTGTGGACTATATATTGCAGCCTACTTACACAACATTATGTTTTTCTTCACTGTGTTGTGTGCAATATTCATTCTCAGTTTTACAGACACCATTGAATGCCAAGCTTTGCTTCCATATAGAAACATCAATAGAATGTTGTCATATGGGCCTTTGTTTCTGAGAGAAGTTTGAGGTTATTAAAGGAGCTTTTAAAATTTTCTAAAGACAATCTAAGCATGCTCTCTTCCTTCTGTTTAACTCTTGAGACAAACTCACTATTCATCCGTGTGCATTTATACACATATGTATATACACTATATATTATATATGTATACACACAATATACATATATGATTCATTATTATTTCATATTTCATGTCATATACAATATTCATATCATATTTATGTAACTCAGTATGGGATACATATCAGCATGTGAGTACATACAGGCATCAATATGTATCTATAGGTTAATGATCCAACAGCATATCAAAATCTGGGCTAAAATAATTCTTCATCTAATTGGTCTTTCCTGTGTAGATGGTCAAGCCAAACTTTTTTCAATGATTACAGATCTTTTCAAAAGGGGTTTTCTAATGTTCCAGGTTATGATTCAATTAGTACAATATCATACATAAACAGAGGAATATCCAGAGGGATTTACCATCCACGGGGAACCCCTCTTCAAGTTGGACTTTTTACCAAATCTCTATCTTTGAAGAGTATACATCCTGTTTTGTGCCTGACCTCAAGTTTATAATCATCGAATGTATTACATTTAAATAAATCTACAATCATATTAATGTATAAATGAGACAGCTTATTAGAAGAGATCCTATAAGCTGATATTCTATACCAGTGAATCAAAAGCATTTTTATAGTCATCAAACAATAAGCACAGTGGGGTTTTGGATTCTCCATATATTTCATTCATTTACAAATTGGTAAAAAATATGGTCTTTTGTACAATATTACTTGCAGAAGTCTGCTTGCTCTCTAGTAATACTGCAAGATGACTCGGATTCATGTATAGCTGAGTCTCATTATTTTGCTTAGATGGTAAAGTGGTATATAGGTGTGTATATATCTATATATCTATATCTATATATCTATATCTATATCTATATCAACAGCTATTTGATGCTATTTTGCTTGCTCCTTTTTTCACTGTTCAGTTTTCTATATCTTTGGTATCTTCCCTTCCTCCAGAGGAAAAATCTCTCATATACACTCAAAACTCAAACTCTCAATACTCTAATAATTGTGTTGCCTTCATTGGAGATTTCCTATAGTTATAATTCTTCAAACTAATTTTCCCTTTAACCCTCCCAGGCCTCCCATAGAACTGAACTCCTTCATATTTGTCTCCATCAATTATAGGATAAGTTCATGAGAGCAGGAGCTGTCTCTTTTTTTCCTATTTGTATACCCAGGGAATAATACAATGCTTGACACATAGCAAGTACTAAATTAATTTTTTTTCATAATTTATGAGAGTCTTGAGAGATTGATGCCCAAGGTATTTGAAGTCTTCTGATGTTCATGCTCTTTATGAGTTATGTTTGTCTCAAGACTTTCTCAAACTGATAACACAATCTTGTAATGCATTAGTATGGAATGAAAAAGCAGAGTTCATAAAAGGTTAACTTCCTTACTTTTTTGACGGGGATAGTAGTCTATATCAAATTCTAGTATGCCTATGTTCTAGCAAAGAATTTGACAAAAAATCTTGTTATACTTCTCAAATAAAATGGAAAGATGTTTTCTAGATAGTAGTACTGTTAGATGGATTTGAAACTGTTGAATGGCCTGACAATAAGAATAATCATTAATTGGTCTATGTCAATTTTGAAAGAGGTCTTCAGGGAATGTCCCAGGCATTGACCCTTTATCTCATGAGGCTTTAACTTTATAATCAATTATGTGAATAAAATTAAGTTGAATTTTTTTGTTGATTAGATTTTTCAAATAATACAATGCAATGAAGGATGGGTAACTTTTTGAATGACATCATCAGGATCCTCAAAGATCTTTGCAGATTAGAACAACATGAAAAAATCTAATAAAATGAACTTTTATGAATATGATTATAAAGTCTTGAACTTGTATCCCAAAAATCAACTTTACAAGTTTATAATTGTGGGAGAAATAACTAAACAATATTTCATGTAAAAATAAAAATTTTTAATGAACACAACCTCAATATGAATTAGTAATACAAACAAGACTTTTGTCTAGTCAGACCTTATCTACAATAATATATCCATCTTAAAAAATATATCCATCTTTTGGATACCTCATTTTAGGAAGGACAATGACAAGCTCCAAAGGAGGAGGGGAAAGGGATTCAAGACCAGAATATATAAGGATTTTTTTTTTGGACCCAGGAATGTTTGTCCTGAAGAAGACTCAGTTTACAATATAAATAACAGTTGTCTTTTTTTTTTTTAGGGCAATGAGGGTTAAGTGACTTGCCCAGGGTCACACTGCTAGTAAGTGTCAAGCGTCTGAGGCTGGATTTGAACTCCTGAATTTGAACTCCTGGATTTGGTTCTCCTGAATCCAGGGCTGGTGTTTTATCCACTGCACCACCTGGCTGCCCCATAACAGTAGTCTTTAAGTCAAGACAAAGAAAATGAATTTGCTTATTTCAACTTCTGAATGAAGAACCAGGAGAAATTAATAGAATTTATGGATATGCAAATTTACACTCAATATAAGAGAAAACAAATGACTTTTATGTAATTAGAGCAAGCCAAAAGTGGAGAGGGCTTACCTTATTGGACATCAATTGAGACTAGAAAGACACTTTTATGCATAATTTATGAAAGAGATTTTTGGACTAGTTCAACTTTGAGGTCATTCCAACACTGTGGTTCTACGACTAACACATTTATAAAATTTACTGTTAGAAGAAATATAAGCAGCCATCTTGCATAACCTCTTCATTTTACAGATAAGTAAAGCACAAAGAAGGCAAATAGCTTGCCAAAGGACTAAGGTATATGGAGAATCTTCCTTGGGAAAATTTCATATACTGTCATGATTTTTTCATTATTTTTCAATATTTCAAAAGATATGAGACATCATTGGTATGAATGCTCATGCCATCAGAGTAGATCATAACTCTTCCAAACATACCAGAGGAGATAGCCTTTCTTGAGTAGTTAAAACAAATCATCATGAGGTCAGATAGATAATAACTTTCTCCGAGTATTAAAATAGAATTTTGTTTTGTAATGTTCTAGGGACCTTATTACTCAATACAATAAATTACATTTTTCTCAGTTGGCTTAAATATCTTCCTAAAACCATAATATCAATGAGTGCAGGGACACTATTCTATCTAAATTTTGTATCTCTCTCAGCCCTGATCACAATGTCAAACACAGAGTATGTGCTTAATAAAAGTTTTTGGTGATAATTACATCGAAGACTTTCTTTTTCTTTCTTTTTTTTTTCTTTTTTTGTGGGGCAATGAGTGTTAAGTGACTTGCCCAGGGTCACACAGCTAGTAAGTGTCAAGTGTCTGAGGCCAGATTTAAACTCAGATCTTCCTGAATCCAGTGCTGGTGCTTTATCTACTGCTCTACCTAGCCAACTCTGAAGATTTTATTTTAATGTAACCAAGTTTCTTTTGACATCATTGCTGCTAAGAAGACACCTTTCCTTTAAACGTAAGTTAACAACAACACTTTATGTTTATGTAGCCTTTTAATGTTTGCAAAATGTTTTACATAGATTGTCTCATCTGATCCTCACAAAACCCCTGAGAGGTAGGTACTATTATCTTACATTTTATACGTGAAAATACTAAGACTGACGGAATGTCTTCTTAGGGACATAGAACCAATAAGTATGTGAGGTAACAATAGAAATCAGGTCCTCTTGGCTCCAATGCCAGTATTCTAGTCATTATCTAACTACTTCATAAATCTAGAGTTAGAAGCAGCTTTAGAAATCATCCAGATTTGGGGCAGCTAGGTGGCTCAGTAGATAAAGCACCGGCCCTGGATCAGGAGGACCTGAGTTCAAATCTGTCCTTGGACACTTGACACTTACTAGCTGTGTGACCTTGGGCAAGTCACTTAACTCTTATATCCCCATAAAAACAATCATCCAGTTTGCACATATATAATTTACATCAAATTGCTTGCTTTTTTAAAAGGAGGGCGGGGCAGAAGGGAAGAGAGGTAATTTGGAAGTCAACATTCTAAAAAAATGTTTAAAGTCTTTGTTTACATGTAATGTAGGGAAAAATGAAAATAAATTTGAAAAAAATAATTCATCCAATATGCTCATTTTAAAAATGAAAAATTTTGAGTTCAGATAGGTTATGTCTTGCTAGAATTTCATGCTTCATAGGCAAACACTTACATATCTCAAGGTCACAGTGAGGCATTCATGTTTGTCTTAGATGGATTATTTCCCCATTTCTCTAAACAAAATAGTAGGAAATCTATGTCTAATTATTCATCTTATACTGCCATTTTAAAAGACTAGAGCAAACATGCTTTCATTTTAATACCTACTGAGTATTAAACTAGTGGAAAATATTTTTGCTTTAAAGAAATATGGAACACCATTTTGGGTCTGTGTAAGAACAGAATTAAAAAAAAAACTTTAGCATTTTTGTAGATTTATACATTTTGACATGCTGAGCCAGCTCAAGGGTCCTCATCATCCAAAGAGGTCATTTAAAATCTCAGTTCTGCAAGGAGGATTTGAAACTCATTCCCTCTCACTATTAATGCTCTGCAGATTTTTTAAAGCTCAGGGAGATCAGACACCTGCATATTAACCAAATTTTGTACTAAATGAAATAGCAAAAAAATAATAAACCTCCACTGAACTAATTCCATTCCTATACTTTAAGCCTGATGTTACCATATGTTTTATATCCACCTGCCACAAAACTGACATGTATATATGAGAAGAATCTTGTAAAATAGTTAGGGCCATAACACTGCACAGGTGAATTTTAGTCATGTTACTTTTCCCTCCCCCCCAAAGACAACTCAAATTTTGTATGATAATTCCTATCTGATCCTTCATTTTCAGAAAATATACGAATAGAATACAAGCTCTTTGCTTGTCCTGAAAGACTAGAAAAGCATTGCATTTGATCTTGATGGCAGATTTGATGAGGATTACATTAGATAAGGTGAGAAAGTCATTACCCATAAGTTGGTCATCAAATACAGGATTCTTTGACTATGACAAGTTATGGAACCAAGAGAAATACAAAATTGTTCTTAAACCACTGGAACCTTCTTCTGCTTCTACAATGTAGATAAGAGGATAGTGTGTGTTAAAAATTACACTATTTTTTGCTCATGTATAAATATTAAATAAGATGATCTTATCTTTCAGTCAGGGACTGGTCAGTCATAGAACTAGTTGTTATTTCAATATCACTTCATGTGGTCTAGTCCTAACAGATGATAGAAGCAACTTAAACTTTAAAAAGGATAGAGATTGAAAGATGTTGTATTACATGAAAACAGTTCTAACATTACCTGGTCAAATAAACTGATGATTCTGAAAAATGGGAAATGAATAAAGGCAAAGACATTGCTTTTTAGTTATCATCATTTCTAATAAAAGCTGTTATGGTATTAAGGAGGCTAGTAGAGTCACAAAGCCAGGAATAACTTGATCTACTTGACAAGCATCACAATGGAAACTAAGACAAACCTGATTTATAACATAACCTAATTCACAAACTATTAAGTAGGATGGTGAAAATAGAAAGTAGTGTAAGGAAGAAAAATCTATAGAATGCTATCACCATCCCAAGGAAATTTATGGCTGAAAATTTGAGACCATGGAGATAATGAGATAGAATTGTTGGTCCCTCTATAGCAACATATTTGTAGCATAAATAGTGAAGAAAACACATTTGAACTTTAACATCTCAGGTATTATACACTATATATGGAAGTAAAAATGAATATAATGCCATAAGAGATTACTAAACTAATACAAGTATAAATCAAATACATCTATCCTGGATACTATCATTTTGAAAGCATCAACTTTCAAGAATGATTCAAAATAAACTGAAAAAATCAGGGTCAATTTTAATCTCTCCCCCAAAGTGATTGAGGGATGAGGACAAAAGAAGGTATTGAAGCACATACATATTTTTTCATTTATTTAGAATTTTATTTTTCCCCAATTACATATAAAAACTATTTTAACATCCATTTTTTAAAACTTTGTGCTTTACATTCTCTTCTTTCCTCCCTTCTCTGAAGAAGACAAGCTATTCAACATAAGTTATACATGTGTAGTCATGCAAAACATTCCATATTAGGTTGTGAATGAAAATAGACAAAAGAACTCAAGAAAAATAAACTAAACAAAATTATGCTTCAGTCTGTATTCAGACACCATTAGTTCTTTCTCTGGAGATGGATTATGTTTTTCACCATAAGTCTTTCATAGTTGTCTTGGATAGTTGTATTGTTGAGAATAGCAAAGTTATTCTCAGCTGATCATCTTACAAAATTGCTGCTACTTTGTATACAGTACATTTCACTTTGCATCAGCTCATGTAAGTCTCTCCAAGTTTTTCTGAGAGCATCCTGATCATTATTTCTTAGAGCACAATAAGGTTCTGTTAAAATCACATGCCACAATTTGTTCAGCTGTTCCCCAATTAATGGGCATCCATCAACTTCAAATTCTTTGCACCAGAAAAGAGCTGCTTTAAATATTTGTGTTATATATATATATGGGTCTTTAACTTTTAGGTTTTTATATCTTTTTGGATAATGACCTGGTAGTGGTATTACTAGGTCAAAGAATATTCATGGTTTTATAGCCCTTTGGCCATAGTTACAAATTGCTCTATATAATGTTTGAATCAGTTTACAACTCCACCAAAAGTGCATTTCTTATTTTCCCCATATCCCTACAACATTTGACATTTTCCTCTGCTATCTTGTTATCCAATACAATAGGTATGAGGTAGTACCTTAGAATTGTTTTGACTTTCAACTTTCTAATCAATAGCGAGTTAGTGTTTTTCTTTTTTTTCTTTCTTTATTGTGAGGCAATGGGGCTTAAGTGACTTGCCCCGGGTCACACAGCTAGTAATTGTGAAGTGTCTGAGGCCAGATTTGAACTCAGCCACTCCTGAGTTTAGGGTTTGTGATTTATCCACTGTGCCACCTTGCTGCCCCAAAAGTGTTTTTCATATGACTATAGATAGCTTTGGTTATTTCATCTGAAAATTTTCATAACTTTTGGTCATTTAACAATTGGGGAATAGCTCTTATTTTAATAAATTTTACTCAGTTATCTAAATGTTTGAGAAATGAGGATGTTATCAGACAAATTTGCTTCTAAAATTTTTCAGTTACTACTGCTAACTATATTTTCTTCCATCCTATTCCCTTCTGATGCCACTTACTCTATTTTCTATCTTCTTTCACCCTGTCCCTCCTCAAATGTGTACTGCTTCTGATTGCCCCCTCCCCGAATCTGCCTTCCCTTCTATCACATCCCCCCTTAAACCCTTCTCCTCCTACATTCCTGCAGGGTAAGATAGATTTCCATACCCAAATGAGTGTGTGTATGTCATTACCAATTTGAGCCAATTCTGATAAGAGTAAGGTTCTCTCACTCCCTGGCACCTTCTCTTTCTTCCACTTCACTGTATAAGCTTTTTCTTGCTTCTTCTATAAGACATAATTTACCCAATTCCACTTCTGCCTTTCCCTTTCTCCCACAGCATTATTCTCTCGCCCCTTAATTGTATTTTTTTAAAGATACCATCCCTTCATATTCAACTCACAACTGTACCCTCTGTCTAAATATATTCTATCCAGCTGCCTTAATAAATAAGAACATTCTTATGAGTTACAAATATCATTTTCCCATGTAGGAATATAAAAACAGTTTAACCTATTAATATCACTTATTATTTCTTTTATAGTTTTATCTTTTTATGTTTCTCTTTGGTCTTGAATCTGAACCTTACATTTTCTATTCAGTCCAGGTCTTTTCATCAAGAAAGTCTGAAAGTCCTCTCTTTCAGTGAATTCCTACTTTCCCCCCTGAAGGATTATACAAAGTTTTTCTGGGTAGGTGATTCTTGAGTGTAATACCAATTCCTTTGCCCTCCAGAAAATCATATTTCAAACACTCTGATCCTTTAATGTGGAAGCTGCTATATCTTGTGTTATACCTACTGTGGTTCCACAAGACTTGAATTTTTTTTCAATCATAAAAGTATTTTATTATTTTCCAGTTACATGTAGAGAATGTTTTCAATATTTGTTTTTATAGGATTTCTAGTTACAAATTTTTCTCCCTCCCTCCCTTCCCTTCCCCTTCCACAAGACAGCAAGCAATCTGATATAGATTATATAGGTGAAATCACATTAAACATATCTTTGCATGTTGTGAAAGAAGAATCAAAACAAAAGGGACAAACCTCAAAAAGAAAAAAAATTGAAACAGTATGGTTCAATCTGCATTGAGATTCCACAGTTCTTTTTTTCTGGATATAGAGAGCATCATAATTCCTTTGGAATTATCTTGGATCACAATATTGTTGAGAAAAGTTAAGTTTATCATAGTTGATCATCACACAATGTTGTTGATACTGTGTACACTGTTCTCCTGGTTCAGTTAATTTCACTCAGCATCAATTCATGTAAGTCTTTCTAGTTTTTTCTGAAATCTGCCTGCTTAGTGTTTCTTATAGCACAATAATATTCTATTCCATTCATATTCCACAACTAGTTTAGCTATTCCCCAACTGATGGGCATCCCCTCAATTTTCAATTCTTTACCACCACAAAAATAGCAGCTATAAATATTTTTGTACATGTGGGTCCTTTTTCCTTTTTATTATCTCTTTGGAATATAGACCTAATATTGGTATTACTGGGTCAAAGGGTTTATAAAATTTCATAGCCCTTTGTGCATAGTTCCAAAATGTTCCCCAGAATGGTTGGATCAGTTCACAACTCCACCAACAATGCATTAGTGTTACATTTTCCCACAGCTTATCCAACATTTATTATTTACCTTTTTTGCCATATTTGCCAATTGGATAGGTGTGAGGTGGTACCTCAGAGATATTTTAATTTTAATTTCTCTAATCAATATTTATTTAGAGCATTTTTTCCACATGGCAATAGATAGATTTGATTTCTTATCTGAAAACTGCATGTTCATATCTTTGACCATTTCTCAACTGCGGAATGACTTGCATTATTATAAATTTGATTTAGTTCCCCATATATTTTAGAAATGAGGCCTTTATTAGAAATATTGGCTGTAAAAATTATTTCCCATCTTTCTGCCTCCCTTCTAATTTTGGATGCATTGTTTCTGTTTGTACAAAGCCTTTTTAATTCAATGTAATCAAATTCATCCATTTTGCATTTCATAATATTCTCTATCTCTTGTTTGGTCATAAATTGCTCTTCTCTCCATAGATCAGAAAGGTAAAGTATTCATTCCTCTCCTAATTTACCTATGGTATCACCCTTTGTGTCTAAATCATGTACCCGTTTTGACCTTATTTTGGTAAATGGTGGAAGATATTCATCTATGCCTAATTTCTGCCATATTATCTTCCAGTTTTCTCAGCAGTTTTTGTCAAAAACTGAGTTCCTATTCCAGAAGGTGGAGTCTTTGGGTTTATCAAACAGTAGATTACTATAGTCATTTACTACCGTGTCTCCTGTGCCTAACCTATTCCACTGATCTACCACTCTAATTCTTAGTCAGTACCAAATAGTTTTGATGACTGGCACTTTACAGTATTGCTTTAGACTTGGTATGGCTAGCCCACCTTCCTGTGCATTTTTTGTCATTAGTTCCCTTGATATTCTTGATCTTTTGTTCTTCTTTATTATTTTTTCTAGCTCTAAAAATAATTTAACTAGTCTGATTGGGATGGCACCGAATAAGTAAATTAATTAAAGTAAAATTGTCACTTTTATTATTTCTGCTTGACCTATCAGAGCAATTGATATTTTACCAATTATTTAGATCCAATTTTATTGTGTGAAATAGAGTTCTTGGGTATGTCTTGGCAGGTAGACTCCCAACTATTTAATATTGTCTACAGTTACTTTATTTTATTTTATTTTATTTTATTGTGGGACAATGAGGGTTAAGCGATTTGCCCAGGGTCACAGAGCTAGTAGAATGTCAAGTGTCTGAGGCCAGATTGGAACTCAGATCCTCCTGAATCCAGGGCTTGTGTTTTATCCACTGTGCCACCTAGCTGCCCATCTACAGTTATTTTAAATGAACTTTATCTTTCCATCTCTTTTTCCTGAGCTTTGTTGGTTATGCATGGAAATGCTGATGATTTATGTGGATTTATTTTGTATCAGGCAATTTTGCTAAAATTGTTAATTGTTTAAAGTAATTTTTTTGTTGATTCACTAAGTATACCATCATATCGTCTCCAAGGTATGATAGTTTTGTTTCCTCCTTGCCTATTCTAATTCCTTTAATTCCTTTTTTTCTCTGATTGCTAAAGCTAACATTTCTAGTAAAATATTAAATTGTAGATTGATAATGGACATCCATGTTTCACCCCTGATCTTAATGTGAATGCCTCTAACTTATCACCATTACATATAATGTTTGCTGATGGTTTTAAGTAGATGCTGCTTATAATTTTAAGGAAAGCTCCATTTATTCCTATGCTCTCCAGTGTTTTTAATTGGAATTAGTGCTCTATTTTGTCAAAGGTTCTTTTCTTCATCTATTGAGATAATCATATGATTTTGGTTACTTTTGATATTGATGTGGTTGATTATGTTGATAGTTTTCCTAATGTTGAACCAACCCTGCATTCCTGGTATAAATCCCACCTGGTCATAATGTATTATTCTCTTGATAAATTGCTGTAATCTCCTAGCTAATACTTTGTTTAAAATGTTTGCATTGATATTCATTAGAGAATTTGGTCTAAAACTTTCTCAGGTTTTGGCTTTGCCTGGTTTAGGTATTTTGTTGTTGTTGTTGTTGTTGTTTTCAACAACAAACATTTATTTTATTTTTTCCAGTTACATGTAAAGGTATTTTTCAACATTCATTTTCATAAGATTTAGAGTTCCAAATTTTTCTTCCTCCCTTTCCTCCCCCCTCCACAAGATTGCAACCAGGTTATATATGTATAATCCACAATTCTTTTTATCAGTTCTTTCTATGGGCATAGATAGTAGGCTTCCTCATTAGTCTCTTGGGATTGTCTTGGATCATTGTATTGCTGATAGTAGTTAAGTCATTCACAATTGCTCATTGAACAACACTGCTGTCACTATGCCCAATATCCTCCCAGCTCTGCTCACTTCACTATACATCAGTTCATGAGTCTTTCCAGGTTTTTCTGGGATCATCCTGTTTGTTATTTCCTATAGCACAAGACCATTCCACCACAATCATATAGCACAGTTTCTTCCTTCATTCCTCAATTGATGGACATTCCCTTGATTCTCAATTCTTAGCCACCACAAAAAGTTACTATAAATATTTTTTGTACAATTTTTCCCTTTTCAAATTCACCTTAAAGATGTCATCATGGGGCAGCTAGGTGATGCAGTGGACAAAGCATCCACCCTGGATCCAGGGGGATCCCAGTCCAAACCCATTCTCAGACCCAAGACAGTCACCCACTGCAGGACCCCAGGTATGTTCCCCAACTCCAATTTTTTACACTCATCAGAAAAGGCACAAAGACCTTAAACTCATCAGAGTTGCCTCAAGAAGGGATTAACACACACACACACACACATACACACACACACACACACACACACACACACACACAACTGGGTGGAGTAATCTATTTAATCTAGTCAATAAATGAGCCTAACACTCATTTGGCTCTTTTTCATGATTACTATTGTTATCTGTTTCCCTTCCATCCTATTCCCTTCCCCATGATATTTATTCAGGTCTTTTCATCATGAATACCTGAAAACCTTCTTTTTCATTGAAGTCCCATTTTTTCCTCTGAAAGATTATAATGAGTTTTGCTGGGTAGGTAATTCTTGGTTGTGATCCAAATTCCTTTTCCCTTGGAATATCATATTCCATGCCCTCCAATACTTTAATGTAGAAGCTGCTAGATCTTATGTTATTCTGACTGGGGCTCCACAGTACTTGAATTCTTTCTTTTTGGCAGCTTGCAATGTTTTCTCCTTGACCTGAGAGCTCTGGAATTTGGCTATAATATTCCTAGGAGTTTTCCTTTTGGGATCTTTTTCTGGAGGTGATCGGTGGATTCTTTCAATTTCTATTTTACCTCCTTCTTCTAGAATTTCAGGGCAATTTTCCCTGAGAATATCTTGGAAGATGGTTTCTAAGCTCTTTCCTTGATCATGGTTTTCATAATTTTCAAATTATCTCTCCTGGACCTATTTTCTGGGTCAACTGGTTTTCCAAGAAGATATTTCACATTGCCCTCTATTTTTTTAATCATTTGTATTTACTTTATTGTGTCTTGGTTTCTCATAAAGTCACTGGCTTCCATTTGTTCAATCCTAATTCTTAGGTAATTATTTTCATCACAGATCTTCTCCATTTGGCTTTTCAAGCTGTGGACTTTTTTCTCATGTCTTTCCTGTATCACCCTCATTTCTCTCCACTGGGGCTGCAAGCTCTGGTGTGTTTGTGTTCCTCCCTGGCCTGGGAACACCACCAAACACTGTGACCTGGATCTCAGTATGGCCTCAGTGAAATCCCCTTCTGTCCAACTGTTTGACCCCTTTAATATCTGTGGGCTAAGAGTTCCAGAAGCAGTTATTGCTGCCTCTGATTCAGAGGCTCTCAAGGCCTGTTCCTGGTTTGCTGGGGCTGGGTTTGCACTAGTGAGGCCTGAGCTAGATTGTGCTCCACTCGCATGCTGGTACAAGATACCTTTACTGCTGACTTTCTAAGTTGTCTTTGTCTATAAAAGTATTTCAGCTTGTCTTTTTGTGGTTTCTGTTGCTCCAGGAATTGTCTTATGGCATTATTTGAAGATATTTGTAGGGGTCTTTGGGAGAGCTCAGGCAAGTCACTGACTTTCCTCTGCCATCTTGACTGTTTCCCTACACATACCTACTTTTTTATACAATCTTTATTAGAATTATCAACACATACCAAGGTTATCTTTGATGAAAATATGAAAAGTAATAAAGAGGTCTTCAAAAAACATTTTTTCTGTGGCAGAACTAATCTTCGCAGTTACTGAGTTGTCATACCATTCACATAATTCTCTTTCAGTAAATTTGAAGAGAACACAAAATTCTTCTAAGGTCTTCACTTGTTATAAGCATTTGAAATAGCAGAGCAAACCTTAGCCATAAAAGGTTCCCCTCTAACAAGGTGTCACTTATATACATAAGGCAGGATGATATAAGTAAACCATAACACCTTGTAACACTAATTATCTTAAGCCTAGTGGTGATTTAATGACTCTTCAGGTCCACGAGATTCCTACCTTTTTAGCTTTAGAATGTTTACTTTGCATAGAAATTTATGAGTTCAATCCCAATCTTTCTGAACCTGCAATGAGGAAATTTAGGGAGAGGTTGAGATCTCTGCTTATTTTACACTTATGTCTATTTCTGTTTATCCCACCGTTTCTTTGTGGTTGAAGCAAAAAAAAAAAACATGTTACTGGATATATTTAGTTACTGAAATAGCTGATAACATTATGATGTTTGTGGATGGAAGGCATTTGGGGAAAAATTTTCTTTGACCAATTCAAACCTTATTCAAACATTTCTTAACTTCAGTTAATTCTATATAATGAGGGTAACAGTAATATGGTCTTAGGGTTGCTGTGAAATAAAACAAGAAATATATTGCAAAGCATAAAGTGCTACAAATTTTGGTGATTATTAACATTATTTTAAAAAATAATTTTGTCCAAAGTTCCCATGACAAGGTGTTATCTTGGTATTATTCTTTTACATTTAATATTCAATGAATGTTGGTGGTTCAGTAGGTAGAGCACTGGTAGTGGAGTTAGGAATTCAGGTTCATATTGTGATGAAATAATGGGATTTATCAGATACTCAAAGACCCACCTGGAGATTAATCTAGACTGATTGAATTAAGTGAGACTGCTTGACTGCTGATTAGCCTACTTCAAGTTAACTGTATTGTAATCACACCTGGCTAGCCCTTAAGAAGGTATTGTTCTCAGAAGCTAGACTGTGAACTCAGCTTGAGAACACCTTCAAAACCAATGGATTTGGATGATGCCAACCAATCAGCTTGAAGCAGTGTGTAAGGACCGCCTCTGTTCCAGACCTATAAATAGCTTCCATTATCAGCTTGCTGGAGAGTTTGTGATTGAAGCAGGCTCCTGGCGGAGGACTTGAGGAAGAACCCAACCAACATCACAATATTCTGACTCATACACTTATTAGCTATGTGTATCACCTTGTTGGTGGTCACCGTCCTTCCTTCTTGAAGAAGACCAATGACAGAATGAGGATGGTGTCTTGACTTGTACATGAATTGGATTTAAGTGATACAGAGCTGCACAAAGTCATCAGCCTCACTCTCTTTTCGAGAGGAATTGAAGTATAGTAGGAAACCCATATTGACATTTTTTGATGGTACCTTAGGCTGTCTTTTGTCTCAATTTTTGCTCAGCCCTTGATCATTGAATGGGCATTGCTTTAGGCAAACTGAGACCTAGGAAAGATCTCAGCTTAATCATTTTGCAAATGAGGGTGTTTCTTTTGAGGAGGGATAGGGTGAAAGAAGATAGAAAATAGAGTAAATGTCATGGGGGAGGGAACAGAAAGTAGGGAAATACAGTTAACAATAGTAACTGAAAAAAGTTTGAAGCAAGTTCATTTGATGGGCCTCAGTTCTCAAACACATAGAGAACTGAATCAAATTTGTTAAAATAAGAGCCATTCCCCAATTTTCTTCATGAATGCCTGAAAGTCCTCTTTTTCATTGAAGTCCCATTTTTTGCCCTGATCATAAGACATGAAGTTTTCAGATGAAATAATCAAAGCTACCTCTAACTATATGAAAAAAAAGGCTCTAACTTACTGTTGATTAGAGAGATTTAGGTCAAAACAATTCTGAATACTACCTCATACCCACTGGATCAGATAATAGGACAGAAGAGGAAAATAACAAATGTTGTAGGGGATATGGGGAAAATGAGACATTAATACACTCTTTTAAAATAAATTTACTTATTTAGAATTTTCCCCATTACATGTAAAAACACATTTTCACATTGATTTTTTTTTTTGGTGAGGCAATTGGGGTTAAGTGACTTGCCCAGGGTCACATAGCTAGTAAGTGTTAAGTGTCTGAGGACAGATTTGAACTCAGGTCCTCCTGAATCCAGGGCCAGTGCTCTATCCACTGGGTCACCTAGCTGCCCCTTCACATTGATTTTAAAATATCAAACAAAAACTTTGTGTTCCAAATTCTCTTCCCTACTCCCCAGCTGTCCCTAAGAAATCAAGCAATTCAATATAAGTTATACATGTACAGGCATACAAAACATCTCCACCTTAGGTTGTTCAAGAAAACAGAGAAATTAACTTTAGAAAGAGGAACCAACAAAAATAAATTATACTTCAATCTGTATTCAGATACCATCAGTTCATTCTCTGTAGATGGATTGCATTTTTCATAAGTCCTTCTGATAGCATCCTGCTCATTATTTCTTTTACAGTTACTATTGCTAACTGTAATGTCCTCTATCCTATTCTCTCCCCTTGATATTTACTCTATTTTCTATCTTCTTTCACCCCATCACTCCTCAAAAGTGTTTTGCTTTTTACTCCCCCCTCCCTGAATCTGCCACCCCTTCCTTCACCTTTACCCCCTTATCTCCTTCCCTTCCCATTTTCCCACAGGTCAAGATATATTACTATATCCATTTGAGTGTGTATGTTGTTCCCTCTTTGAGCCAATTCTGATGAGAGTAAGGCTCACTCACTCCCCTACTCCATCACCATCTTCCTCTCCACTGCATAAGCTTTTTCTTCTTTCTTTTATGTGAGCTACTTTACCCTATTCCACCTCTCCCTTTTCCTTTCTTTCAGTGCATTCCTCTCACCCCTTAATTTTATTTTAAAGATGGCATAATGTGGATCCTAGGTGACACAGTGGACAAAGCACCAGTCCTGGACCCAGGAGGCCCCAAATCCAAAACTGGCCCCAAACTTAAGCCACCCAACCTGTCTGTCCCACACCCCAAAAAAAGGAGAAACAAAAAAGAAATGCTTTACAGGTACCATCCCTTCATATTCAATTCACACCTGTACCCTTTGTCTAAGTATATTCCTTTCATCTGCCCTAATACTGAGAAAGTTCTTATGTGTTAGAAGTATCATTTTCCCATGCAGGAAGGTAAACTGTT
The DNA here is from genome assembly GCF_019393635.1 of Dromiciops gliroides. NCBI lineage: Eukaryota > Metazoa > Chordata > Mammalia > Microbiotheria > Microbiotheriidae > Dromiciops > Dromiciops gliroides. Next base: position 338,182,119 of record NC_057862.1, on the reverse strand, counting down.
TAACCTTTTAACATTCCTCATGATTTCTTCTTCCTGTTTACCTTTTTATGCTTCTCTAGGGTCTTGTATTTGAAAGTGAGTATATGTCTTTTCTTCATGAATGCCTGAAAGTCCTCTTTTTTCATTGAAGTCCCATTTTTTGCCCTGAAAGATTATGATCAGTTTTTCTGTGTATGTGATTCTTGTTTTTAATCCTATCTCCTTTGCCCTCTGGAATATCATATTCCATGCACTTCAATCCTTTCATGTAGAAGCTGCTAGATCTTGTGTTATCCTGACTGTAGCTCCACAGTGCTTGAATTGTTTCTTTATAGCTGCTTGCAATATTTTCTCCTTTACCTGGGAGCTCTGAAATTTGTATATTATATTCCTGGAAATTTTCAATTTGGGATCTCTTTCAGGAGGTCATCTTGAGTATCAGGGAAATTTTCCCTTACAATTTCCTGGAATTTGATGTCAAAGCTCTATTTTTGATCATGGTTTTTAGGTAGTCCAATAATTTTCAAATGATCTCTACTGGATCTATTTTCTGGGTCAGCTGGTTTTCTAAGGAGATATTTTACTTTGCCCTCTATTTTTTCATTCATTTGGATTTGCTTTATTGTGTCTTGATTTCTCATAAAGTCATTAGCTTCTATTTGCTCAATCCTAATTTTTAAGCAATGATTTTCTTCAGAGAGCTTTTGTACCTCCTTTTCCATTTGGCCAATTTGACTTTGCAAGCTAATGACTTTTTAAAACAATTTTCTTGCATCATTCTCATTTCTCTTTCCATTTTTTCCTCTACCTCTCTTACTTTTCCCTTTTCTTCTCTTACTTTATCTTCAAAGTCCTTTTTGAGTGCTTCAATAGCCTGAACACAATTTATATTTTTCTTGGAAGTTTTGGATGTAGGAGCTTTGACTTTGTTATCTTCTTCTGAGAGAGTATTTTGATCTTTCTTGTCACCAAAGAAACTTTTGATGGTCTGCATCTTTTTCTGCCTGCTCATTATGCTAGCCTATTTCTTGGCTCTTAACTACTTCTTAAAGTGTAGTACTGCTTCCAGGATGCACTGTCCCAAGCTTCAAGGGGCCCAGTTGGTATGATTTAAGGAGAGGCATGTTCTCAGGTCACCTGGCCTATAAGTAACCACGGGCTTGTTTACTCTTTAACATAGAAGCAGAAATCTAATTCACAGTGGTTGTAAGCTTGGTGTGCCTATGCCCCCCCCCAATGGACTGCTGCCACTCAAGTCTACTTCCTGCTTCAGAACATGGGCACTCTACCTCAGCTCCAGCAGAGACCCTTGCTCTCTCCCTCTGTCCAATCACTGGACCCTCTCACCAGTCCATGAGCTGAGTTCCAGAAGTAGCCAGTGATGCTGATGATTCCAAGGCTTTGGAGGCACAGCCTGCCTGAGGTTGGATCTGCAAGGCTCAGCTGTAAACCTCTCTCACTCCAGTACAGGAGACCTTCCCTGCTGCTCTTTAAAATTATCTTCGGCTGGAAAATGATCTCACTCTGTTCTTTTGTGGGTTCTGCTGCTCTAGGAATTGTCTTATGGAATTGTTTGGAGGTATGTGGACAGATGGTGTAGGGAGTTCTCAAAATTACAGCCTTTCCTCTCCCATCTTGGCTCCACCCCCAATACACTCATAGTAAAGTCGTAAAGTGATTAGAGCATTCTGTAGAGCAATTTAGAACCATGACCAAAGGGCTATAAAACCATGCATACTCTTTGACCTGATATTCAAAAAGAGATTTTAAAAAATGAATTCAAAATTGGAGAGATGCCCATCAATTGTGGAATGGCTGAGCAAATTATATAATAAGATTATGATGGAATACTATTGTGCTATAAGAAATGATGAGCAGGATGCTATCAGAAAAACCTGGAACGTCTTACATGAACTGATGCAAAGTGAAATGTACTGTATGCAAAATAACAGCAATATTGTAAGATGATCTACTGTTAATGACTTAGTTATTTTCAGCAATGCAATGATCCACAACAGCTCTGAAGGACTTATGAAAAATGCAATCCATCTACAGAGAAAGAACTGATGCTAACTGAATACAGATTGAAGTATAACTTTTTTTTGTTAGTTCTTTTTTCTAAAGTTTTTTTAATCTGTTTTCTGTCACAACCTGACTTATGTGGAAATGTTTTGCATGAGTACACACATATAACTTATATTGAATTGCTTAAATTCTTAATGGGGGGTGGGGAAGGAGGGAAGAAGAAAACTTGGAACACAAAGTTTTAAAAATATATGCTAAAATTTGTTTTTTACATGTAATTTGGGGGAAAATAAAATTCTAAATTCCAAAAAAAATATATAAAAATTAAAAGTCAAGAAAGCATAAAAAAATGAATATGAAGATGTGTGCTTCATTGCACTCTATGGTCTTTTTCAGCTCTAAATCTATGATCTATGACTAAAAGTGTTATTTGGGATCATCTTCTGTAGACTTAATGAAAGCTCCTATACTGGGATAATACAAATTGCATACTGTTTTAGGGAGAGGTGAAGGGAGTCATGGTTGGAGAAAAATTTGTAACTCAAAATTTTGTAAAAATAAATGCTAAAAATGTCTTTATATATAATTAGAAAAAAATAAAATACTATTTCAAAAAAAAGATTGGTATAACAAGTACTTCTCTGAAGCCCCACATGTTCCTTCTAGCTCAACTTCTTAGTTTCCTTCAAGAACCAGCTCAAATTCCACCTTCTTTAGAACTTCATTGGTCCTACTCATAGCTAATACCTTCCCATTTCAGAATGCTTCCATAATATTGTGTCTGCATCATGAAGGTACCTAGATATATTTACATGTCACCTCCTCCATTAGAATTCAAGTTCCTTGAGGCAACTACAAGGCACAGTGGATAGAGCACTGGCCCTGGATTCAGGAGGACCCAAGTTCAAATCTGGTTTCAGACACTTGACACTTACTAGTTGTGTGACTCTGGGCAAAGCACTTAACCTCAATTGCCTTACCCAAAAAAGAAAAAAAAGAATTCAAGTTCCTTGAGAGCAAGAATTATAAAGGTTGTTTTTTGTTGTTTGTTTGTTTTGCTTTGTTTTGTTTGACTTTCTTAGTATCCTTAGTACTCAGAACAGTATCTGGATTGATAAATGCTTGTTGACTGACCTTGATTTCTTCTGTTATGTTGCTATTTTTTCTTTTTTTTGGCTGGGCAATGAGGGTTAAGTGACTTGCCCAGCCTGGGTCACACAGCTAGTAAGTGTAAAGTGTCTGAGGCTAGATTTGAACTCAGGTTCTCCTGATTTAATGGCCAGTCCTTTATCTACTGTGCCACCCAGCTGTCCCTATGTTACTATTTTTAAAAACTTTTCATCCCATGCAATTCAGAGGTTATGATTGATTAATATGGTATATCATTTACAAAATGCTCCTCTTAAATGCTTATGGAATATTTTGTATCTAAGTAATTGTGGAAAATAGTTTTTGTTTAAAACAATAAACTGTTTCGAGTACAGTTTATCTGTGGAATTTTCAAGGATATTTTGTGCTCCCCTCAGCTAATCCCTTCCCACATATAATAGGAGTAAGACCATTCAGGTATGCAGTTACCCAATCTTCTTCTGCTTGTTGTGTAAGTGCCTGCTGCAATGCTTTATATTTTCATCCCTCATAGGAGGATCCCATCCCCTTGTAACAACCTACATAGGGACAGGCCCTGTCTAACAATAACATAAATAGAGCAAGTTTCCAGGAACAGGCCTACAAGTAGACAGAAATTGTGGGTGTGTTATGCCTCCCATGTTATCCTGCCTTAGTCACAATGACCTTGATAGAACTTAATTAATTGCAGTACTATTTCAAAAGAAGAAAATTTCATTCTATAGGTCTTTTCTTTTTCTCAAACAAACTAAAAAATCTGGCTAACCCTCCTTTCCTCCATTTTCGGTCCTCTCATTCACTTGTCAACTCCTTTCAATCTGTCTACCAGAAGACTCAAGCTACTCTTTCCAAACTTAGTAAGGCTATCTTAATTTTTCCTTTTGATGACCATTTCTCAGTTTTCATGCCCATCTTTCCTGGCCTCTTGGATTTATTGGACATTGTTGATCCCACTGTTCCCTTTCTAAAGAAATACTCTCTCCTCCCTTAGAATAATTTAAAATTCTTTTATCTGGTTCTACTCCTATTTGTCTGACCTGTCCTCAGCATCCTTTGTTGGATCATCATTAATTTTCTTTCCCTTGACCTTTTTCATCTCCCTAAAGGCCATGGCATCTTGTCTCTTTATACCTCCCTTGGTGATTTTATTAACTCCCATTGGTTCAATTATTTCTTGAAGATGATTCATATATATACCCCTAATCTCTATCATGAGTTCCTGTCTTATATTGCCAATTGGACATTTCCAACCATATGTTCTGCTTGTATCTCAAATAAAAAATGCTCAGAATATAAATCTTTATCTTTCTTAAATTTTCCAAAGTTCCCTATTTCTATTGAGGGCACTGCCATATTTCTAGTCATTCAAATTCACAACTTCTGTGTTATTTTCAACTCTTTTCTCTGCCTTTAATATATTCAGTCAGGTACTGAGATTTATATATACATCTCTGATACTTCTCAGTTAAAGGTCCTGTTTCTTTTTTACACTTTTGAAACACTTGCAGTATTGGACTTCCAACTCCTGTACATTGTTACTGATCCATGACTAAAAAAGCTTTTCATCCTTATTTCCACTTGTTACAATTATTAGTTTTCTTTATGAATCTGCTCAGGTGCCATTTCTAATGGGAAACTTTTTCTTATTCCCCTAATAGGCAGTTATTTCTTCCCTTCCTTAAAATTTCACATCAATCCACTACTGAAATATGTGGTCATTGAGGACCTTTTTTGACTTTGTCTTTATAATCTCTCTAACCATAGTGCCTTGAATGTACAAGAAACTAGTAGAATAGTATAGATTTGAAATAACTAGATGATCCTCTGATCATTCTAGTTCTATCCCCTGTTTCCTTATGCCAATGAGGGTGTCATTCCTGCCTTTTTACCCCAGATACCAAAACTTTTAGTCATAGATCCAAGAGATAATGTGTTTGATTTGGGATATGCTGAGTTTGAGTGGGATATACAAGCAGAGATGACAAGCAGGCATTAGGAAATATAGATGTGAAAGTTCAGAGAAAGGCTGGGATTAAAGATGTAGATTTGGGAATTGTGGATTAAAGAGGATCTATTTATTGACAGGATAATCAACTGGACCATCATATCATCATCTTATTTTGATGAATATAAATATATATTGGAAATATTTTAACCATTTTTCTTTCCAAACTAGGGTAGCATGGCAATAATTCATACACTGGTCTGATGGATTTTGAAAAACAATCTTATGAAAATGTTTCCAATTTGGGGAATGAATGGAGTTATTTCATCAGGGTACTAATCCTCTAATCTCTACCTGGTCAATTGAGGAGAATTATGATGAAGTTACCTTTCTAAACACTGTTATTTTGTTGTTATTATTGCCAAGAAAGAATCATTCACTAAGTTTCTTTCTGTAATTCAGCTTAACAAAAATAACCCAAACTGATCCCTCCTTATTATTTGCCACCCAAATCTTCCTTTTCCTGTGAATCCAGAAATTGGTCAAGTTTCTCAAATCATGCAGTGCCTTTATGACCATGCCATTGAACAGGGAACAACAAGAGGGTTGCCATAGATGAAATATAATTTATAATATTTCAACTTAACTAAATGATATTTTTAAACTAAGAAAATTGATATCCATATACCCAAGATCTCACATACCCATGCCCTCATTTTAAAATAAAAAATGCAAGTAAAATGACTGATAAGCATATGTAATAATGTGAAATTTTGAGTTCAATTTGAAATATTGAACAGATACATCGAGCAAGAATTATCCTCAACATTTGACTACTTAAGCTATTGGTGCCTAAGAATTACTCTGGGAGATAGCAGGCTTAAAATTTTGATGTATGATTAAAAAGAAGGAATATTGTATAAAAGTAGAAGCTAAAAATAGCTAACAGCCTTGTTTTATTCTGACATTTCAGCCAGCAGCTCCAGTTATCTTTGGGGAAAACAAGTAGCAAACAGGAGGACAGTCACTATGTTCCTTGTTTATAATCTACTGGGACTCACTGATTGGTAGGAACACTTTAACAATTTAAAGAGCCCGACCCCAGTGTTTTAAAAGAATTCTGGTGAATATGTAAACATCTCCGGGAGGACACCAGTGTTTGGGAACATAGTGGCAAACTTATGACTGAGGGCCAGTATTGATTAACCTCTTTAAAGTTCTGGAGCTGACATTTCTGCCATTAAGCAGTTTGCCCATGCACTTGATATTGGGAAAACCGAGTACCAAGTATCAAGGGCTTAATAAGAAAGGGCTCTTTTGTATTTTTCAGAGTCCCACAGAAGGAGTATAAAGTTTCTCCAATATTCACACCTATCACCAACTAAGATGCATACCTGGTACAGAGGTAGCATAGCCAAACAGAAAGGGCATTGAAGTGGGAAACAAGAGACCTGCTCTTTTCCCATTTCTACCACTTATTTGCTATATGACAGTGGGAAAATCACTTGAGCTTTCAAAAATTAAGTCAGTGCCCTAGTTCTCCCATTGGAATCTGATGAGAGTGAATAAAGTTAGTACTGCAAAACACCTTGAGACTGCTGTACATTGGCTTGTACTGAGATTTATTCCCTGTGGCTTTTATTTCTTGATCTCAATATAAATACAGCAATATTTTGTCTGGTTCTACCATACCTAATTTAATTTAAATAAAGACATGAAGTGTATGATTTTCTATTGTTTGGTAGTTGAGGAGAAGAGATGGGGAAAAATGTTATCCTAGGAAAAGTTGGCTTACTATCTTCCTCAAAACATACCTTACAAAACTTAAAAAAGAGGAACTTTTAAAGATAATTTGATCCAGGGCTCTCTTCTTTAGGCTGATAAAGCATCATCACGATTGCATATATGAGACAAATAAAATTCAGTAAGGGTAAGTGACTTGTTTAGATCCCCCAAGCAGATATAGGGATGAATCATGAAAGCAAGGTCTTTTATTTCTTGATGCTTTTAATGGGGAAATCCTAGTCTCCTTTTTCACTGTACAAAGCTCAGGATAATTTTATCTCCTGTTTTCCAAACTTTATTCACTCATTTCAAAGCAAGCCATCTCAAATATGTTTTCTATCTCCTCTCCATTCATTCATCCATCTTTTGAATGCTTGCTCTAGACTATACATTTTAATGGATAATAAAGATTAAAAAAAGGCATAACATATAGTCCTTGATTTTAAGAAAAAGCTTAATTGAGAGTGGTGACTGAAAAGCACCAGAACTGAATGAAGAAGAATTGTGAAGTTTATTTGGCTGCTTTTGGAATTAGGGGACTGAAATTTGGGATGAGAAACTTGGTAGAACTGGAAGAGAAGTCAGAGCAAAACCTGAGCTGAAGCAGAAGGAGTCATTTTTAAAGAAGAGAAGAATCTGAGAAGGAAAAAGGGTAGAGATAAAGAAATGAGGTTTCACAATGATGGAGGAAAGGAGTCAGAGAATAGGTGTCTAAGAAGGAAAAATAAAGGCATGAGAAGGTAAAAAATGGTAAAAGGGACTTGAGGAGGTGAGGAGAGGAATAAAAGGAAGTACTTGAATGGAAATAAGTAAAGCAGGAGGAAGAGGCAGCTGATGAAACAAAGTCAGGAAAATTCGCTCAAGTCAGCACAGTAGTAATAATTCATGTTCATAGGACATTTTGAATGTTAAAAATAGCTTTTTATACATGATCTCTTACTTTTATCTTGCTTAAAGCAAACTTCTGAGGTAAGGATTACAGAGATTATATAGATTTTTAAAATGAGGCCTAGAGAGAATATAAAACTTGTTCGGGGTTATATATGTAGGGTTTGAACTTAGGTCTTCCCAACTTCAAGGCCAATGCTTTCTCCCTATATCACCATGACTATTACAGTAGAAGGTAAAAGAATAGCAACAGAAGGTATAGGGGAAATAATGTGGCTGTGGGTGTATAAAGAGTAATGATAAAGGTTAACTAGGTATAAATAGAATTGTCATTATTTTCAAGTAATGTGCTGTATCAATTGTCCTTCTGGGGCATGCATTCTGGGGAGCAGCCTGGGCTAGTTCAAACTTCATTCCCCTCCTGGTTGTGTTTGTGACTTTCTGGATTTGGACACTGTGATACATATGCAGTCTCTCTACAATATTCATTATATCCCTTGTGACATTCTCACTCTGGAATAACTCTTCTGCTATGATGGCCCCCTCATCCCATTGGAGATGTCCTTTTGTGGTCTCCAATTTGGATAAGGACCCAGAACAGCCAAACTTCCTTCTCCTGTCTATACTTACGACTTTCTAGACTTCAACACCATGCCCCAGCACTGAATACCTTCACCGCATCTACTTACTGTTCCTCACTTTCTAGCTCTCTTTTCCATATTATCTTCCTCCATTAGATTACAACCTCCTTGAGAACGGGGATTTTCTTTTTTGTTTGTATTTGTATCGTTATTGTTTAGCACAGTGCTTAACATATAGCACAGTGCTTAACATAAATGCTTGTTGTATTGAGTATAGGAAAAAAATGGCAAAGACATGGGGATCTCCCTTCCAATGAATATGGAGGGCAGGTCAAATGCTGCACTGATTTATATTGCAATGTTTCTGTTTTTACCAGTCAAGAAAGTTCTGTGTACAAAGTATAAGTCTTTCTCCTTGAAGAAAAGTCAAAGAAACGTTTCAGATTGCTCCAGGTTTTCAAGGAAAATGGAATATTCCTTAAAAACAAACAAAAACAAAATGGAATTCATTGTGAAGACTAAGATAAGCAAAGAGCTAAAGAGTCAGAAGCAGCTAGACAGCTAAGTGGATAGAGTGCTGTGCCTAGAGTCATGTTTACTCATGTCTAAATAAACAACACATCTGACTATTCATGACCCTGTTAGGGATTATCTTGCCAAAGAGTACTTGGTCATTTCCTTTTCTGTTACTTGACCTTATCATTCTCCTCCACATTCTTTTTTGTTTTGTTTTGGTTTTGTAGGGCAATGGGGGTTAAGTGACTTGCCCAGGGTCACACAGCTAGTAAATGTTAAGTGTCCGAGGCTGGATTTGAACTCACGTCCTCCTGAGTCATTTCCTTTTCCAGGTAATTTTACAGATGAGGAAACTGAGGCAAATAGGGTTAAGCGACTTGCCCAGAGTTACACAGCTAGTAAGTATCTGAGGACAGATGTGAACTCAGGAAGATGAGTCTTCTGACTTTAGGCCTAGAGCTCTATCCATTTTGCCACCTAGCTGCCTATACAATTAGGAAGACCTGAGTTCAAATTCAACCTCAGACACTAGCTTTGTGAACCCGGGCAAGACACTCAATCTGTTTGCCTTGGAGTCAGCTAGATAGCTCAGTAGATAGAGTGAGGGGCCTGGAGTCAGGAAGAACTCAGTTTAGATCTAGCTTCAGACTCTTTCTAGCTATGTGATGCCGGGCAATTCAATTAACCCTGTTTGCCACAGTTTCTTTTATGTAAAACAGATCTAGAGAAGGAAATGGCAAGTCACTCTAGAATCTTTGTCAAGAAAACCCCAAATGGGGTCATAGTCAGACATGAACAAATGACTAAACAACAACCAAGAACCAGAGGAAAATGCTAACCATTGTCAGGAGATTAGAATGTAGATATATGTCAGAAAAGGAAAAAAAAAAAAAAAAGAAAGGACCAAAGAACACATAAAGCTAAGGAATAAATACAAAAGCTCTCCCAAGGGGGGCAGCTAGGTGGCGCAGTGGATAAAGCACCAGCCCTGGATTCAGGAGGACCTGAGTTCAAATCTGGCCTCAGACACTTGACACTTACTAGCTGTGTGACCTTAGGCAAGTCACTTAACCCCCCATAGCCCCGCCAAAAAAAAGCTCTCCATGAAGAGGATGGTGTGGGAGGATGCTCTGAAGAAGAAAAACTCTACTTGCCTTTCAAGAAATAATTAAATAAGCAAGGAGTTGTCAGATGAGGGATCATCCAATAAGGATCAGCAAAAAAGAAGGCTAATGGTGGTAGGTGATACTTTGCTGAAAGGTACTGAAGCAGCTATTGTTGTCCTGAAAAAAATAGAGGGAAGTCTGCCATCTTCTTTGTTTACATTTAATAGGTGACAAAGGATGGTCCTCAAAATTACAAAACAGATGAATCACCCATATTGATTCTATTTGATTTAATTCAAATCAGTTATTTGAGTGATTACTAAGCATTCATGATGGTTCCTGACACTAGTAATACAAGGAAAGAAAGAAAACAGTTACTGTTCCCAAGCAAGCTCCTCTTACCAGAGGAGCATACCATGTATACAAGAGGTGAAATATAAGATTTTTTAAAAACACCGAGTTATTAGGGAAATATAAATGTTATGGGGAAAATGGAGTAGGGGGTTTGGGGTCCTTATGAATTCCTCTTTAAAGAATTACACCCTCTTGCACACAAAAGCAATTAGAATAAGATAGTAGTTTATTTATGTGCTGGAGAAGGGAAGGGAAACCAAGAGAGAAATCCTTGGACTTCTTCTCATGTGGAGAAGGCATGGCACAGAGCATGGCTCTGAGATACCAATCTTGTTGAGCAGGAGACAGGCAGGTATTTTTATAGAGGACTGATGGGGGTGACCATCTGACTGTGGAAAGTTCCCTTAGTGAGGGAGGACCATCCTCCACTGGTGGTGGCTGGAGGAGTTGGGTGAGAGGTGGCTGCAGATCTCTTAAGCCTTCTTTCCTCTGGACACAAAGGCAGCAGCCAGACATAATCTTATCGCCCCAGGGATGAGGACTAGAATGAAGGGTGGGGGACCCTGAGGTAGCACCACTGTGATCTGGTTCCACGTATCTCTTTAGGCAGGTCTGTCCTTTGGATTAGTTTCTTAAGGAGAAGATTCTTTGATGTGTCCCAGAGAACTTCTGGGATGCTCTGCACCCATAAAATAAATTATAAGTACAAAAATAAATACAAATTAAGTGGGGAAATCAGGAAAGGCCTCTTGAAGGATGTTTAGTTTACTGGGAAAGAATCTTTTTAACAATTTCTGAAAAACAAGTTATCATGTCTAAGACATGTGTAAGGGCTAAAATTCTAGCTATACTATTTAAAATCTAACGAGTGGTCGTCAATAAATTAAATGCTTTATCAAGAGTATTTAAGTGTTTAAGTATTTATTACAGAGCATTAGCATCAGAGAGAAAGGTAAAAATTTAACTATTTCTAAGAGATCCCATCATCTGACCCACCATGGTAAGGTCAGGGAAAAAAAGGAAGAACCCCCTCCACCAACTTCGGCTTCCTACTTCGTGTCCTCCCAGAAAATGGGAGGCTTTTCAAGTTGATTGGCTGGTAGCCTTGATAGACAGTACCCATGAGCAAATGTCACTTCCTGATGCCAGGGACCTTGAACATGTGGTTTGCCCTCAGAGGCCTTCTCCTCATGGCGGAGCTTTTCTACAGTAAATCTCCAGCAGGTGGTGTGATTCCAATCGTTAAACACATAAGGAACTTATTCTAATTTATAAAAATGGATCATTTCCCAACTAATAAGTGTTCAAAGAATATGAAAAGTATTTTAAAAAAGTAATCCTGACAACCAACCAACCAAACAAACATAGGAAAGGGGCAGCTAGGTGGCATAGTAGATAGAGCACCAGTCTTGGAGTCAGGAGTACCTGAGTAAAAATCCAGTCTCAGATGCTTGACACTTACTAGCTGTGTGACCAGGCAAGTCACTTAACCCCAATTGCCTCAAAAAAGAAAAAAAAAAAGTAATCCAGACTTTTGGAGGTGGAATCAAGGTGACAGAGGAGAGGAAGTAGGGAAACTACATCTTGCTAAAAGGTACCATAGACAATGAAGTAATATCAGCATTAAACATTTATGTACCAAAAAGCAAAGCATCTAAATTCCTAAAGGAAAAGTTAAATGAATTACAGGAGGAAATAAACAGCAAAACTAAATAGTGGAGGACCTCAAATTTCCCCCCTCAGAGCCAGGCAAATCTAATCATAAAATAAATAAGAAAGAAGTCAAGGAGATGAATAGAATCTTAGAAAAGGGAGATATAATGAACTTCTAGAGACAACTCAATGAGAATAGAATATACCTTTTTTCTCAGCAGTACATGGCATTTCACATGTAAAAAATTAACCACATATTAGGGCAAAAACCCCTCACAACCAAATGCAGAAAAACAAAAATATCTAATGTATCTTTTTCAGATCATAATACATTATAAATTGCATTTAATTAAGGGCCATGGAAGCATAGATTAAAAATTAACTAGAAACTAAATAATTTGATCCTAAAGAATGAGTGGGTCAAAACACAAATCATAGAAACAATCAGTTATTTCATAGAAGACAATCACAACAATGATAAAACATTGCAAAATTTGTGAGCTGCAGAAAAGCAGTACTCAGGAGAAAATTTATATCTCAAAATGCATATGTTAATAAAAGAGAGAAAGAACAAATCGATGAATCAAGTATGTAAGGGAAAAAAATGAAAAAAAAATTAAATCCCCAATTAAACACTATATTATAATCTTGAAAAGTCATAGGAGATATTGATAAATTCTAACTAATAAATAAAACTATCAGCTGATTTTATTTTTAAAAGCAATAAAAAATAAATGAATGGTTAATTTGATTTAATAAAGAAGAAAACATCAAAAATGGAAAGGATGAATTATCACAAATGAAGTTGAAATTAAATCAAATGCTAGTAGTTATTTGTCTAATTATATGCCACTAAATTGACAATCTTAGGAAATTAATGAATATGAACAAAAATATAATTTGCCTAGATTAACAGAAATGAAAATGAAATACTTAAATAATCTTACCTTAGAAAAAGAAATTGTACAAGTTAAGACTGAGTTTTCTTAGAAAAATCCCCAGGACTGGTGGATTTACAAGTGAGTTCTACCAAGAACAGTTAATAACAATACTCTATAAACTATTTGAAAAAAATAAGTAAAGATGGAGTCCTACCAAATTCCTCCCACAAAATAAACATGTGTGGGGACCAATTTTTAATTGGGGAGTGTTAGCTAAACAGCTCGCCACAATATTGGGGCAAGGAAGGAAACCGGCAGCCTCCCTCAAAACAGAACAGGATTTATTTTAACAAGAACGAACTAAAAACACACACACATACAAACAGGAGCAAGAGGATCAAGGGAAAGGAAATAAAATGGGGAAAAGGGAAATTATACAACCTGAAAAAATAACACTGCCCAGGAATTAGCTGAGAATACACAGCAGAACTCCTGTAGCCTTCCAACGTCCAGCTAGAATGCCCAATTTTCCTCCCCCAATCCCAGAAAAGCCCCACACAGCCCCAGCCAATGGGATGTCCACTCTGACAGTCACATGACTGCCCTCACTAGGCTTCCAATCATTATAATTCTGCCAGACTCATGTAGGCGTTGGTGAGTGGTGATGACGTGATGTGCCAGCACCATGGGGTGAGCACCATGCGGTTTGTAGAGCCCCAGTCCAGTGCACACTGAGGCATAAAAACCTCAAATAACAATTAATTCTTTACATATGGTTTTGCTACCCAAACCAGGGAGAGAAAAAAAAAAGAGAGAAAAAAAGAGAAAAAATTATAGACCAATTTCCTTAATGAATTTCAATGCGAAAATTTTAAATAAATTACTAGCAAGAACATTACATTATATCACAAAGATCATACACTCTGACCAGGTAGGATTTATATCAGGAATACAGGGCTGGTTCAATGTGAGGAAAACTATAAGTACAAAAAAATAATGAAAAAATCATATTATTATATTAATAGAAGCGCAAAAGGTTTTAGAAAATATGTAACACTCATTTTTATTAAAAAAAAAATAGAAAGAATAGGAATCAATTGGGTCTTTCTTAAAATGATAAGGAATATTTATCTAAAACCAAGAGCAAGCATTATCTATAATGGGGATAAGTTTGAAGCCTTCCTAATGAGATCAGGGATGAAGCAAGGATGTCAATTATCACCATTGTTATTCAACATCATATTAGAAATGCTTGCTATACCAAGACATAAAAAATTGGAGGAATAAAAATAGGTAATGAGGAAACAAAACTATCATTCTTTGCAGATGATATGATGGTATACTTAGAGGACCCGAGAGAATCAACTAAAAAACTTGTTGAAACAATTAACAACTTCTGCAAAGTTGCAGGATATAAAATAATCCCATGTAACTCATCAGAATTTTTACATACTACCAACAAAACCCAATAGGAATAGATTTAAAATAACTGCAGACAATAAAAATACTTGGGGTTCTTTTGCCAAGACTGGGACTTTATGAGCACAATTACATATAAATAAACCCAAAACAAACCTCTATACAAATATAGATATAAACAATTATAGAAATATTAGTTGCTCATCAGTAGGCAGAGCGACTATAATAAAAAATGACAATTCTAATACCTAAGATATTTTGCTTATTCAGTGTAATGCCAATCAAGTTGCCAATTATTTTATAGAGGTAAAAAAGTAACAAAATTGAACTTTAAGAACAAATCTTCAATAATAATAAGGGAATAAATGAAAAAAATGTGAAGGAAGGCAGCCTAGCAGTACCAGATTTCAAACTGTATTGAAGACCGATAACCTTGCAAAAAAATATGCTGATAACTAAGAAATAGATTGGTGGAACAGTGGAATCAATTAGGTACACTATACAAAGAAGTAAGTGGTGAGAATAATCAAGAGTTTGACAAACCCAAAGATATATGCTTTTCAGGGAAATAGTCACTCCCTGACAAAAACTGCTAGAAAATGGGGGCGGCTAGGTGGTGCAGTGGATAGAGCACCAGCCCTGGATTCAGGAGTGCCTGAGTTCAAATTCCGCCTCAGACACTTGACACTTACTAGCTGTGTGACCCTGGGCAAGTCACTTAACCCCCATTGCCCCTCAAAAAAACCCAAAAAACCAAAAACCAAAAAACCAACTGCTAGAAAAACTGAAAAGCAGTTTAGAAGACACTAGTCATAGATTAACATTTCATACTGTATATGAAGATAAGGTCAAAATGAATAAATGATTTAGATATAGAGATTTTTATCACAAGTAAATTAGGGGAGTGCCATCTTGGAAAATACTCTCAGTCTGGATCCACTGTTGGTTGGTGAACACTCCCCTCTTAGGACAGGGTAGGCTGTTAGGATATGTGCTCTCATAGAAATGTGGTGCTGGGAGGATTTTGGCTAGTGTTAACTGCTACTTGGTTGATGTTCTTCTAATATATAATATACTTTAATAATAAATACTCCCTAAACTGGTATAATGGCCATTATTATATCAATAGCAATTAATATGTAAGCAGCAATGTTTTAGAAAACCAAGCCTTGTCCCCCAATAATTTAGCTAAAAACAGTTGGTGAGGATGGTGGAGGAAAGGCAGTAAGCTCTCAGAGATCCTGACACAATCACTACAAAAAAACTCCAAAGAATACCATAAGACAATTCGTGGAGCAGCAGAACCCACAAAAAGGCAGGCTAAGATCATTTTCCAGTCAAAGACAGATTAGAAGTTTGGCAGGAGAGGTCTGATGTAACAGGGCAGGAGTGCAGCCCAACTCTGTGGTCATGCAGTCACAGATCCAGCCCCAGGTAAGCCATGCCAGAGAAATTTACCCCTAGAGCCTCCCAATCAGCTGCAGCACCAGTGTCTTCTGGAACTAATCTAACTGTCTGGTGAGAGGGATGAACCTTTAACCAAGGGGAGCATACAGGGTTCTCTAGAGGAGTCTGAGGCAGAATTTGGGTTGATCTACCCCAGAGGGGAAGCAGAAGAAATCTTGAGTGATAGCAGCCATGGTTGGGGAAGGGTGCAGGTTCATTGGAGCTATCAACTGAGTGAAAATAAAATTTCGTTTCCTTGTTGGATATCAAGTAGGCTCAGGGTTATTTACAGAGCAGAACACAGGCCAGGAGAGTGAAGAACCTGCCTCTCCATAAATTGTACCACCTTGGACCCACTGAAGCTTTGGACAGTGCAGCCTGGAAGCATTATCCCACTTTAAGAAGGAAATAAAAGTCAAGAAATAGGCAGTCAAGATGAGCAGAGAAAGATGTGGACCATAGAATGTTTCTTTAGTGACAAGGAAGATCAAGGTGGATGCTCAGAAGAGGATGGCATCAGGGCACCTACATCCAAAGCTTCCAAGAAAAATATGATTTGGTCACAGACCACAGAGGTAAAAAATGACTGAAGATAAAGTAAGCGAGGTAGAGGAAAAATGAGAGTGATATAGGGAAGACATGAGAAAAAAAAAGTCAACCACTTGAAAAGCCAAATGGAAAAGCTTTCTGAAGAAATTAATTGCCTAAGAATTAGAATTGAACAAATAGAAGCTAGTGACTTTATGAGAAACCAAGACACAATAAACCAAATCCAAATGAATAAAAAATAGAGGGCAATGTGAGATATCTCCTTGGAAAAATAGCTGACCTAGAAAATAGATGCAGCAGAGATAATTTGAAAATCATTGCATTACCTGAAAAACATGCTCAGAACGAGAGCTTAGATAACATCTTCCAGGAGATTGTTAGGGATAATTGCCCTGATATTCTAGAAATAGAAGGTAAAATCGAATTGAAAGAATCCACTGATCACCTCTTGAAAGAGATCCCAAAATGAAAACTTCCAGGAATATTATAACAAATTCCAGAACTCCCAGGTCAAGGAGAAAATATTGCAAGCAGCCAGAAACAATTCAAATACTGTGGAGCCATAGTCAGGATAGCATAAGATCTATCAGCTTCTACATTAAAGAATCAGAGGGCATGGAATATGATATTCCCGAGGGCAAAGGAATTGGGATTACAACCAAGAATCACCTACCCAGAAAAACTGAGTATAATTTTTTTTGGAAAAATTGGACTTCAATGAAAAAGGAGACTTTCAAGTATTTGTGATGAAAAGACCTGAACGTAATAGAAAATTTTACTTTCAAATGCAAGACCCTAGAGAAGCACAAAAAGGTAAACAGGAAAATGAAATCATGAAGGATATTAAAAAATTATACTGTTTACCTTCGTAACAATTAGAATGATGCCACCTGCTGGAGACTTACTGTAGCAAAGTTCCACCATGAGGAGAAGGCATCTGAGGGCAAGACATGCAGCTGTTTGGCCTCAGGAAGCAATGTATGCTGGTGGGAGGAAGAGGGGGCAAGGCTGGCACTCTCACTCTTTTTCACCAGGACTCTCGTGGAGAATGGAGCAGAACTGTAGCTCCCCAAGATAGATACATGAATCTAGGCCTTTCTCTCTCTTTACCAAATTCTTATTCTCCTTAATAAATGCTTAAAAGTCTAACTCTTGCTAAAACTTATAATTTATTGGCAACCACTCATTAGATATTTTAGACAGTATAGCTAGACCTTCCTACATGAGAAGATGACATCTAACTCATAAGGACTTCCTCAGTGTTAGGGCAGATGAAAGGAATATATTTAGACAGAGGGAACAGGTGGGAATTGATTATGAAGGGATGGTATCTGTAAAGCATTTATTTTTTGTTCATCTTTTTTTTTCTTTTAGTGAGTGTGTGTGTGGGGGTGGGGTGTTGGGGTTGGGTGGCATGCCTGGGGTCAAGGAGTTAGTGAGTTTCTTGTGTCTGAGGCTGGATTGGGGCTTGGGTCCTCCTGGTTCCAGGGTGGGTGCTTTGTCCACTGTGTCACCAGCTGGTCCCACATCTTCAGGGTAAAATTGAGGGGGGCAGAGGATTGCTCTAGGGGAGGGGAAAGGGGAGAGGTAAAAGGGGGTGAAATCCCACATGAAAGAAGCAGGAAAAGGGCTTATGGAGTTGGGGCGAGAGATGGGGGAGGACTAGGGCAGTGAATGTGCCTTACACTCATCATAATTTGCTCAAAGGGGGAATAACATACACACTCAATTTGGAGGAGTAATCTATCCAACCCTGCAAGAAAGTAGGAGGGGAATGGGATGAGGAGGGAAGGGTGAAAGAAGGAAGGGCAGAGTGGTGGAAGCAGCAGTCAGAAGCAAAACACTTTTAAAGATGGATAGAGTAAAAGAAGATAGAAAATAGAGTAAATATCATGGGGAGGGAATAGGATGGAAGGAAACAGTTAACTGTAGTAACTGTGAAAAATATTTCAAAGCAGAGGAAAGAGTAATATAAAATGGTGGTAGTGGTGGTGGTGATGATGATTTATTGATTGATGATGATTGGATGAAAATGAGAATTGATGATGAGGACTCTTTGATGATGATTTTGACTGATTAATGAAGATGAGCATTGATGGATGATTATTGGTGGATGATGATGACAAAATATATGGTACTTACTTTGCTGAGCTACTTTGAAGAAAATTCCATGTCAGATATAAGGTACTATATAAATGTTATCTATTACTGTTGTTTCAAGAATCAACCTCATGGGTTTATTGTAAAGACATCTCTCTTTAAAGTACAATGTAGGGAGCCAAGATCATGGAGAGGAAGCAGCAAGCTGCCTGAGCTCTCCTTCTGTTCCCTCAAATAGAACATTAAATAAAGCCTCTGGACGGATTCTGAAACTACAGAACCTGCAAAGAGACAGAGAGACACAGTTTTCCAACCAGAGATAATTTAGAAGACTTCAGGAAAAGGTCGGTCTGACTCAGGCAAAAGGGAGGCCCAGCCTAGGGCAGCAGCCCGGCATCGAGGGGGTCGGGGCAAGTCAGCAGGAACTGCGCGGGCCACAGCCAAACAACTGAGGCACCTGGAACCTGGCTCAAAAATCTGGTGGCCAAGAAGGACAGTGGAAAAACCTACCTGCACCAGCTGAGAGGGCAAGTTGCCAGCTGTAGGGCCACGAACAGGACAGGCAGGATCAGGCGCCTGACCGAGCACGGTCAGACAGGTAGTGCAGGGAGGCAAACTGCACACACTATAAAGGCCTCAGAGTAAAAAGCCGGTCACACAGCACCTATACCCCTGCACAAGAAGCCCAAAACAGGGACCCTGGTGCCCCCAGAGCAGACCTCAACTTAAAAAATAAATAAGCAGGGGCAGCTAGATGGCACAGTGGATAGAGCACCGGCCCTGGAGTCAGGAGTACCTGAGTTCAAATCCGACCTCAGACACTTAACACTTACTAGCTGTGTGACCGTAGGCAAGTCACTTAACCCCAATTGCCTCACTATAAATAAATAAATAAATAAATAAATAAATAAATAAATAAATAAATAAATAAATAAATAAATAAATAAATAAATACGCTGCAATAATGAGTAAGAAGCAAAAAAGAGCCCTCTCCATTGAGAGCTTCTGTATCAATAGGGAAGAAGCCAACACAAACTCAGATGAGAACAATACCCTCAAAGTGCCTACATGTGAAGCCTCATGAGGAAAGGTGAATTGGTCTCAAAAACAAAAAGCCTTCCTGGAAGAGATCAAAAAGGATTTAAAAAATCAATTGAGAGAGGTAGAACAAAAAATGGGGAGAGAAATGAAAGCAAAATGAAAGCAAAACAAGAAAACTATGACAAAAGAATCAGCAGCTTGGAGAAGGAAGAACAAAGATTGACTGGCCAAATGGAAAAAAAAATGCATAATTTCACTGAAGAAAACAATGCCTTAAAAAATTCATTTAGCCAAATGGAAAAAAAAAGGTGCATAATCTCACCAAAAGAAAACAATGCCTAAAAAATTAAAATTGGACAGTTGGAAGATAAGGAATCCATGAGACACCAGGAATCAGTCAAGCAGAATTAAAAGAATGAAAAAATAGAAGAAAATGTGAAATACCTCACTGGAAAGACAACTGATTTGGAAAACAGATCCAGGAGAGACAATTTGACAATCTTTGGACTGCCTGATAGCCATGACCAGAAAAAGAATCTAGACACCATATTCCAGGAAATTATTAAGGAGAACTGCCCTGATATCATAGAATCAGATGATAAAATCATCATTGAAAGAATCCACTGATCACCTCCTGAAAGAGATCCCAAAAGGAAAACTCCAAGGAATATTGTAGCCAAATTCCAGAATTATCAGGTGAAGGAGAAAATACTCCAAGCAGCCAGAAAGAACCAATTTAAATATCATGGAGCTTCAACATAAAGGACCGCAAGGCTTGGAATATGATATTCCAGAAGGCAAAGGAGCTTGGATTGCAGCCAAGAATCTATTACCCAGCAAAAATGTGCATTCTCTTTCAGGGGAAAAGATGGACATTTAATGACATTGGGGACTTTTAAACTTTCCTGATAAAAATACCAGAACTGAATAGAAAATTCGATCTTAACATACAAGACAGAAGAGAAGTTTAAAAGGTAAACAGAGGGGAAAAACGTTCTATCAACTAGGTTAAACTGTTTATATCCTTACAGGGGAAGATAATACTCATAACTCTTAAGAATTGTAAATGTATTGGGGTAGAGAGAAGGACTTTACACAGAGGGCATAAATATAAATTGTCTTTGATGTGATGATACAAAAAAAATGAAGGGTTTAAAAAGGGAGTCTATGGGGAGGAGAGGAAAGGGGAGGTGGAATGGGATGAATTATATCATATGAAGAGATGAAAAAACAAACACCTATGACAATAGAGGGAAAGAAAGGAGGGGTGAACATTGTTTCAACCCTACTCTCATTAGATTTGATTCAAAGAGGGAATAAACCATATACGTTCGTTGGGATAAAGAAACTTAGCTCATTCTTTAGGGAAGCAACAAGGGGAAGGGAAAAGGGGGGACTGATAGAAGGGAGGACAAGAAGCAAGGGAGAAAAGGGTAAAGAAAAGAGAGGGGGAGTGATAAAAAGGGAGGGCAGATGGGGGAGGCAGGGGTAAGAAGTAAAACGTAGGTGAGGAGGAATAGGGTGAAAGAAGGTGGGGAAAGTACAAAGGGGGTAAATAGAATGGAGAGGAATAGATAGTCAGTAACAATAACTGTGAGTGTGAATGGGATGAACTCTGCTATAAACAGAAGTGAATTGCAGAGTGGATTAAAAACCAGAATCCTACAATATGCTGTTTGCAAGAAACACATTTGAAGCAGAGAGGTACACACAGAGTAAAGGTAAAAGGCTGGAACAGAATATATTATGCTTCAGCTAAAGTAACTACAATGTAAATGTAATTTACTATAAAAAAAATGATGACCAGGTTGTTATCAGAAAAACCTGGAAAGACCTATATGAGCTGATGCAAGGTGAAATGTACTGTATACAAAATAACAGCAATATTGTAAGAAGATTTGTCATGAATGACTCAGTTATTTCAGCAATGCAATGATCCTACACAACTCTGAAGGTCTAATGAAAAATGCAATCCATCTACATAGAAAGAACTGATGGTATCTGAATACAAATTCAAGGCATAATTCTTTTGTTAGTTTCCTTTATCTGAAGTTTTGTTTTGTCTTTTTTCTTTCACAACCGGATAATGTTAAGTATTTTGCATGACTGCCCATGTATAACATATTTAACTGCTTGAGGGTTTTTTTTGTGGGGGGGGACTGGGAAGGGAGGGCAGAAGAGTATTTGGAACACAAAATTTAAAAATAATTAATTTCAGGGGGCTTATGAACAGGTATTTTTCAGAAGTAGAAATGGAATCTATCAATAATCATATTAGAATGATCTAAATCATTATTGATTAGAGTTATGCAAATTAAAACAACTCTGTGATAGGTGTCAGGTTCACAACTCCACCAACTCCATCAATCTCAATTTTTCCACATTCTTTCCAGTTTTTGTCAACTGGTCCAACTGTTCAGGAGAATAATTTGAAAATATGCCCAAAGGGCTATAAAACTGTGTATATCCTTTGACCTAGCAATACTTCTACTAAATTTGTATCTCAAAGATCAAAGAAAAGGGAAAAGAAATTATTTGTACAAAATACTTTTAGCATCTTTGTTGTTGTTGTTGTTCTTGTTGTGGCAAAGAATTGGAATTTGTGGGAATGCCCATCAACTGGAAAATGTATGAACAAGTTGTGGTATGTCATTGTGATGGAATACTATTGTGATGTAAGAAATGAGGAGTGGGATGGTTTCTGAAAAAACCTCAGAACAATTATATAAACTGATGCAAAGTTAATTGAGCATAGCCAGGAGAAAATCATACAAGGTGACAGCAATGTCACCTTGTGTAATACAGTAATAGCAATATTGTAATGAAGATCAAATGTGAATGACTCAGCTACTTTGATCATGACAATTATGCAAGGCAATTCTAAAGAACTCTTGATGAAAATGCTATAGATATTCAGAGAGAAATATTATGAACTCTGAATTCAGACTGAAGCATACTTTCAAAACTTTATTTTCTTGTTTATATTTGCATTTTCTTTGCAACATAATTAATATGGACATATATGTTGCATGACTTCACATGAATAATTGATATATTACTTGCCTTTTAAAGAGGGTGGGGGAGGGAATTCAACATTTTAAAAATAATATTTAAACATTTACTTGTATCAGTAAATATTTAATAAAATATATATTTGCAAATTCTGAAAAAATAAAAATTTCAAGAACCATAGGAAAAATGATTCAAATAGCTAATAATTAGAGAAATTCAAATTTATATATCTCTAAAATTATATCTCATAGCACTAAGTTTGGCAAAAATGTCAAAGAAGAAAATGCCACATATTGGTCTGTCCATTTCGGAAATTAATTTGAAATGATGCCCCAAAATTCACTAAATTTTACAAATTGTTTGACCCAATTGATAACACTACTAGACCCTATAAACACAAAGTGATCAAAGAAAAGGGAAAGGGTTAGTTAGATGTAGATAGATTGATAGATAGATAGATAGACAGTACATAAGTACAAAATTATTTGTAGCAACACGTTTCATAGTAACACACAACTGGAAACTAAAAGTTTATCCACTTATCATAGGGTAATTAAAACATATTTGATTTATGAATATGATGAATATTTATTATACCATTAGAAATGATGAAATGAACTGTTTAAATAAGAAACTGGTTGTTGGGGCAGAGCTAGATGGGGCAGTGGATAAAGCACAAGCCTTGGATTTAGGGAGTACCTGAATTCAAATTCAGCCTCAGCCACTTGACATTTACTAGCCGTGTGACCCTGGGTAAGTCACTTAACCCACATTGCCCTATCCCCCCAAAAAAGAAAAGAAACTGGGGGATCCTATAAGACAACAATGATTCCTAGTTAATTAAATGAAAAAATGTATACAATGCAACTATATTATAAAGAAAAAATTAATAGTCTTTGGAAATCTGATCTAATCAATATAGACCACAATTCTAGAGGATCAAAGATGAAAGCAAATTACAATTACTGACAGATGATGGACTCAAGATGAAGAATGAGCCATATGTTTGTATGTGGCTAATGAGAGAATATGCTTTCTTGGACAATGCATAGTTATTATTAGCATTTTATTTTTTACCCTTTTTTTGGTTATTTTCAATAGGAGTAGGAAGATATGATCCATACTAGTTAATGGAGCTTTGTTAAAAGGGCTTTCATTAAAAAAATAGGGAGTGATTAAAACTGCCCAAACAGGTACCAACCTGGACAAATTTCAGAGAGTAGTTACATTTCAAAAGAACCCCCAGAGGTACGTTGGACACAGAATCCATGAATGTAGCAAGAAATAAAGCCTTATATCAACATTCACAAAGACATAACTATATTATGGTTCTAGAAAGGCATATGTTATTTAAAAGATACCAGGGATTATGGGGAGGGGGTAAATAGAGATGCATTAAAGATTAAAGAAAGGAATATTTCTGCAAAGGGAAGGAAGGAGGGAAGGAAGGAAGGAAATATTATTACCTACTACACATCTGGCATTTGCACTATGTAAAACACATTATAAATGTCAGTATATTTATCCTCACAAAAACCCAGGGAGGATAGCAAAGGTTTGGTTGCTTCTTCATGGTTACACAGCTAGTAAATATCTGAGGCTGAATTTGAACTCAGAAAATCTTTGCTCTCTCCAGCACTCTAAATACTTCCACCTTGCTGCTTTTATTAGATGGGACGATCACAACTGCTAACAGAAAGAGACAAACCTAATCTTTTTTTTTCTTTTTTCTTCTGTTTTCTCTGCTAAGACAATGATCTTTACCTTGGAAGAACAGAAAAAAATGGCTAACAGGAGTTTGATATACTAGATCAATAAGGTATTAGTGAGAATATCTAGCTGCCCTTGATAAGTACAAGACACCAGGCTCAAATGAACTATACCCTTGGGTTCTGAAGGCATTGCTTGATGTGATGGATGAACTACTGTCTGTGACCTTTGAAAAATCAAGGAGAACAAGAGTAGTACTACAGAATTTTTGAAAGACAAATGTTGGTCCTATTTCCCCAAAAAGGGAAAAGAATGAAGTCAGGAGACTATAATCCATGGAATCATTTTTTAGAATTTCTGGCAAAATTCAAGACTGTAATACAAAATATACCATTAAAAACATCTAAAAGAAAATATTGCTCACAAAGATAATGATATTGGACCAAATTTATTTTCAGATTACACAAATCTAGGAGGAACTGATAACATAATGCATGACAAAAATCAGTATCCAAGAAAATCTTAGTGTACTAGAAAACTGGGAAAAATCAAATGAGGATATCAAACAGCTATAAAGGTCACTGTTTATATTTGGGTTCCAAATATCAGTTTCACAGGTATACAATTGCGAATCCATGAGAAAACATGCATAGATCTGAAATAAACATCTTAGAGTTTTGATGAAGTACAAACCAATCTGACCCAACAATGTGATAAGATGTCCAGGAAAGTTTTTGCAATCCTAGACTGCATTAAATAAAGAAAAAACTTCCTTTGGCAAGGTGAAAGGAGGTAATAATCTGCTGTACTATCCTAGACAGGCAACCACCAGAGTAACATGGTTGGTTCTGGATGCCATAGTTGAGGAAGGATCTCAGTAAACCGGTAAGTATCCTGAAAAGGCCAAATCAACCTGTAAAATATCTGAATCATGCCAACGGAATAATTTGAAGAGACTTGGGAGATATTTAGTGAATAAAAATAAAAAGATTCAGTTGACTATTATTATTTGTCTTAGAGTATGTGCAGAGCTGTTAAGTGGAAGGATTAGATTTTTCTGCTTGGCCTCAAAGAACAAAACTAAGATCAATGGAAAGAAGTTTCAAATAGGAAAATTTAGGTTTGAGGAGAATTTTTTTAAAACAAATATAGCTACCTAAAAATGGATTGGACTTGCTCAGGAGATAGTGGATTTCTCTTTTTGGAGGTCTGTGAGAAGAGGCTGAATGATCATTTGGCAGGTATGTCTTAGAGGAAATTATTTTTTCTGGTATTACTAGATGCTCCTCATGTCCTCTGAAACCCTAACATTATATGTAAGTACTTTTGTCCTTCTCCACTGCGAAACTGATCATGATGTGTGCATTAGAGAAGTATAACTAACAAGATAATGGAAGAGAGATAGCATTTGATCAGAGCTTTGAGGAACAGATAAGATAACAGCAGGCAAATATGTGGGTAAGGATTTCAGGCAAAATGAATGGTCTAAAAAATGGTGTAGAAAAAGGCATTGCACATGATTGTGAAATAGTGAATAATCTATTTTGGTAGGAGCCGAGGGTATGTCAAGTGTATTGATGTGAGATAAAATGACAAAGGTAGTTCGGCTTTCACTATTGCTTAAACAAAGGACATACCACTCTATCTGAACTCTGACCCAATCTAAACAAGGCAGAAGTAATAAATCTCTGCCAGCACAAGCCAATGAATTAAAAAAAAAAAAAACAACACAAAAAAACAAATGCTGGGTATTCCAAAGGGCACCATAGAATAATAGAAAGAACAATGAACTTGGCCTCCAAAGACTTGGGTTCAATTCACAGGCAGCCAATATGTGTGTGATTTTGGTCATGTCACTTGAACTCTCAGTCATATATCCCTGCTCTGAAAAATAGGGATAAACATATTTGTACTACTTAGCTGACCAGGTTCTTTTGAGGTTGGGATAAGACAGTTTTTGTAAAGTTGTTTTTTTTTAATCATAAAACACCTTAAAATATAATCTATTCTCCTCTTTTTTCTTAGTCTCATTATTTTAGAGATTTATATTTATAAAAATTCATGAAATTCACTTAACCCCCAAATATGCTTTACTACTGCTATTAAAGACAGAAATATCCAAACTTTTCACAGAATGTATCTTTAAAGTTTAGTTTTGAGAATCAGCTGTTTTAAGTATGATTACAAGAGAATATTCTACCCAAAATGATTTTACTTGGAGAAGAGAACATAAAACATCAGAAGCATTTTGCATTTAGACAGCACCTTAAACAGCATTTTCTGGTCCACTTTATCAGTAGAAAATTTCTCACTGCCCTGGGGGGAATAAGTTCACTTACAGCTAATCAGGATGGGGTTCTGTGTGATATGGACATCTGTCTACGAGGAGCTAGCTGGAGACTGTCACCTCGTTCACACACAGGAGACAACCAAACAGCTTTGAGACCATAATGATTACTGTCCACAAAAACCTACCATAAGCAGATGGAAACAAGTGACTCAGAGTTGAAAGGTTCCATATTCAGTTTTGAATCCCCAAATTCTGGAGATTTTATCCTTCCAACACTCCCACTTTTGACAAATGTGATGTTTAAATTCTTTATTGATATGTGGTCTCTTTATTCAAAATTGATAAAATAGAGGGGAGAAACAGTAGAAGAAGTTACTGCACACAATGATTATCACAACTACACCTAAAAACACAGGAAAATATGGAGGGGAGGAGAGGATGGAGGGGAAGAGACAGAGAGACAGAGATAGAGATGGCAGAGGGAGAAAGAGTGACAGAGGTGGAGAGAAAGAAGAGGAATGAAAGAAGGGAGGGGACAGAGAGGAGAGACAGAGGCAGAGACAGAGAGACAGACAGAGACGGAGACAGAGAGACAGAGACAGATAAAGAGAGATGCTTGTTCAGCTACAAAGAATGTAAAAATCAGAGAAAATGCTTATATGCAATATCAAAATCTAGTAATTACTTAGATGTCTTATATGCATGAATATTTTATAAACTGGTAATATCAGCACTTTCTACCCTTAATATTTGCCCAGTGTGTTTTATGTCATCGCTTGGTAAATGATTTTAACATTCACTTTTCACCTGATACATTTTCTTGCTCGTACAATTCATTTCAGAGGCATAACTTGTTTTCTTTGCTAAGATTTCATTTCCTCCCATCTCAGAATTTGATGAAATCTATTTCTTAGTTCCTCATCTCCCAGTGAAAGCTGACAACAAGTATCAGACAAAATGTAGCTGTCCCATATGAAGTAATTCATTTCTGTCAAAGATTAGACATCATTTTTTTCCTTGACACAAGATGACTGATATTGTTCTGTGAGATCCCAAAGTAGCAGCTTTACCACTTAAGTACTAACATTCATTTAGGAAAATTCATTCTGTTCCACTGCTTGGATTTTGATTTGAGGGTAGACAATCAGTCCTGGTCAGGGAACTGGATAGTAATAGGGACTTTATTTTTAAACCTGATTTAGTGCCATGTTCAACTAGAAAGCAGTTAAAGATTCCTTGAGTCCTAAATGGGTTTTTAATTGTTTTACTCTTGTATCTATCTATTCTGTAGTTGTTGTTGAAACTTGACTACTCTCAAAGGGGACATTATCAAGCAGAGCAGTGATAGGACAAAGTTCATTCATTTCCAAGGTACAACAAGCAATTTGTTAAATTAGGTGAAGTTGTGAGGTGGTAAGCATTTATATCTCTTATTGGATTTTGAAGAACTCAGATGCATAGAAGGTTAAGTGGCAACAGTAAAGAATCTTTTCTGTTGTCTTTTCCACCTATGTAAGCATTCTCTTGGTTGGTAGGGAGATCAAACACCTAGGAGCATATTCTCCCCTCATCTACCTCATATTATAAAATGTATTTCCCTGGAAAGAAGCTAACATAACCCAGGAAACTGGATTGGAAAAGAGTGCTAGGAATCAGGAAAGGGAGGTTCTAGTCCCCAGAGTTTCACTTTGTAACCATACACAAGTCAAAAAATAATAATGCTAACAATAATAATACTACTAATAATAAGTGTCCCAGAAGTCCTAGTGTTGTCTTGTTATTTCTGATAAAGGATTTTTCAAGACCAAAATGCACTTTACATACATTAACCCATTTGATCTGTCACTAGAAATCATTGACCCAGTATATTGATGAAACTGAGGCCCACAAAACACTGCTAAATGTCAGAGGCAGTATTTGAACCCAGAGCTACTATATCAATGATATGTGATATATCTACTACATTAAATATTTGTGAAATTATTAGCATAGTGCTTGGCACACACTAGATGTTATATAAATGCTAATATTACTATTATTAATGTTATTATTTTCCAAGATTAGTTGTTTTTTTAATATCAGATGGGGGTGGAGTATCTATCTTGTGACCCATAGGACTGTTATCTTTATAGATAGATATGATGACAATATAAATGTGAAATGGTTTTGAAAAAAATTTAATACTGAGCAAATATAAAAGAGAAGGATACAAGAATTATGAAGCCAATTACTGTATACCAAGCACTGTGCTAATTGCTGTGGATACAAATACAAGCAAAATTAAATAGTACATGCCCTCAAAAAATATGTAGATTATATTTTATGTTTTTTATGATTAAAAAAAAACTTTACAAAAACTCACTTATTCCAACCTCAAAACAACCTGGTCAGCTAAGTAGTACAAATATGTTTATCCCTAGAAAAAAAGGTGAGGGAGGGGAATACCCAATGTATTTTGTTTGTTTGTTTGTTTGTATTTGGTGAGGCAATTGGGGTTAAGTGACTTGCCCAGGGTCACACAGCTAGTAAGTGTTAAGTGTCTGAGGCTGGATTTGAATTCAGGTCCTCCTGAATCCAGGGCTGGTGCTCTATCCACTGTGCCACCTAGCTGCCTCCTAGTGTGGTTTTGAAGTGTAAAATCTAGGAAGAAGGGTGGGAGGCTAGCTCCTCTAGGTAACAGAAGCTACAAGAGGAAGTCATTAATTGGGGAAAGAGGCTGGACTTACCAAGGGCTGTAACACATTAAGAAAGCCCAAGGATAATTGGACATTGCAGAGTAAGGAGCTCCCAAGTACCGATGGAAATATCAGGATAAGATATGATTTGAAAGTCAGGGAGCCAGGAACAAAGTTACAGCCATAATAAAGGCCTGGGCTTTTCCACAAATTTCCATACTTACTGGTTGTATGTTGGCTATAAGGAAAGAGGATAGATCTGCCACTTTTCTTTTATTTATTTATTTATTTACTCATTCATTCATTCATTCATTCATTTATTCATTCATTTATTTATTTATTTATTTTAGCAACAAACATTTATTTTATTTTTTCCAGTTTCATGTAAGGGTAGTTTTCAACATTCATTTTCATAAAATTTAGAGTTCCAAATCCCACTTTTCTTACAGCATGGAGAAGTGAATTAAGCTTTGTATTTTATTTCAGGACATTCTATCAGATAATGGTGCTTAATAATTCCAAAATCAGTCATTTGAACTCTAAAAGTACTGGTTAACTTCATTTAGTTTCACAGTAAGAGTGCATTTCTAATTAATTTGGAGTTACCTTCCAAATGAATGTCATGGTCACACATTGAGAGCCTATGTATAGAGTAGCAGAAATCCATTCAGACAGTACTTATCTATTATGAGCATATTGACATCACTTCAACTCCTGTCTCCTTATCCCTACTAGGAACAGTCACTCTAAAGATGCAGATCTCCAAAGATCATGACCCCTTACCTCAAGACCATTAAATCTATTCATCTTGGAAAAACATCCTAGAATTTCCCTGAAATTCACCCCAATCCAAGATATTCAGGCAGCTTCATATAATGCTTCCCATCCCATATATATAGTCTAGTATACCCTCGTACTCCAATTACTACTCAGTATAAACAGCTTGCCTCTTATCTTGTTGCTAAATATTTACTCTGTACCCCTTTTCATCTTTTTCTCTGGGAACAGTAATACAATTAACACTACCATT
Organism: Dromiciops gliroides; assembly: GCF_019393635.1. Classification (NCBI taxonomy): domain Eukaryota; kingdom Metazoa; phylum Chordata; class Mammalia; order Microbiotheria; family Microbiotheriidae; genus Dromiciops; species Dromiciops gliroides. The sequence continues at coordinate 338,152,006 of NC_057862.1, read as the reverse complement.
CATACTGTGTAGGACATGACAAGCTACTGCCCTATGACTGAGTTCTCAATCCCTGTGACTGCTTAACCCCAAATTCCTTTCTTTAGAGTCAGTACCCTTTATGCATTTTCTCTCTCTAGAAGTGAAACTCCTTTGAGGGAAGGTTCTGAATCAACTTTATATTTGCATACCCAGTACCTAGGACAATACTTATGTAATAATTGTTGATGGATTGATTGATTGATAGGAAAAACATCCAAAGCAAAATGTGTCCAATTCAGGATTAAGATTTGGAAGTGATCTTAGAATATACCTCATATAAAGCAGCTAATTTTAATCAGGAGAAGACTGAGGATCAGAAAATAGAAGTGATTTAAAAGACTTTTTTGATGCTAAACTATATACTTACTCCAGTACATGACACTACCTACAGCACATTTGTTGTTCAGTCATGTCTTACTCTTCATGACCCCATTTGGTGATTTTTCCATTTCCTTCTCTAGCTCATTTTACAGATGAGGAAACTGAGACAAATTGGGTTAAGTGACTTGCTCAGGGTCACACAGCTAATAAGTTCCTGAGGCCAGATTTGAATTTAGGAAGATAAATCTTCCTGACTCCAGGCCCAATAGTCTAGCTCATTATTTTGTATACTATAGGTGCTCCATCCCCTAAGGATTTGTGCATAAACTACCTCACTATGACTGTAATGCACTTTCATCTTACCTCTGCTTGTTAGAATCCCTGGTTTCCTTAAAAGCTTAGGTCATGTACAAGTCTTTATTAATCCCCTAAACTGGAATTTTTAATGTTCTCTTTCCTGAATGATCGTACATTTGCTTCTCTGTTCACCTAGTCTTACTTCCCCATCCCAGTAGAATTTAATATCTTGGAGATCAGGGGGCATTTTCACGTTTTTTATCTGTAGTGTCCAAAAATGTTTTGTATAAAGTAGGTACATAATAAAAGATTTTTGAGGTGGTTGTATTTCACCTTTGCATGAAATATGTAGAAGAAAAAATACCATAGAGTAAGTCCTTATATATGAGGGTGTATTTAACCGAAAATTCATGACAATAGATCTTATATCAGGCTAGATGAAATATTTTATCTATTACCATCAATATATATGGTGCCTAAAATTTTGGGGTACTATATTTGAAAGTAAAAGATACCAGCGCAGCTAGGTGGCACAGTGGATAAAACACCAGCCCTGGATTCAGGAGGACCTGAGTTCAAATGTGACCTCAGACACTTGACACTTACTAGCTGTATGACCCTGGGCAAGTCACTTAACCCTCTTTGCCTCCCCCCCAAAAAAAACCAAAATGCTTAAGAAGAAAATAAAAGATACCAACTCTTAATATAGGTTACAATTCAAATATCTTTATCAGTAAAAATTTAGCAAAATCACATCTAAATGCCCCTGAGTTTGGAAAAGCAGGTTTCATCTATGTAAAGAGATGCAGCATGGTGTAGTTCATGGAGGAACAATCTTGAAGTGGGAAAGACCTGAATATAAGGTATATTATTGACACATGCTAGCCATGTGTTCCTGAGCAAGTTGCTTAAATAAGTGTTTTATGCTACTTCATGAGTCTCTATAAAGTTGTAAATGAGTTACTGATCTGCATTTGTAAAGGGAGTTTCCACACTGATGAAATCACTAGTTCAAACAAAAAGCAACAGCAAGAAATACCCTATAAAGGGGCAGCTAGGTGGCGCAGTGAATAGAGCACCCGTCCTGGAGTCAGGAGTACTTACTTGAGTTCAAATCAGGCCTCAGACACTTGACACTTACTACCTTTGTGACCCTGGTCAAATCACTTAATCCCAATTGCCTCACTAAAAATAAAAAAATAATAATAATAAAAGAAATACCCTATACATAAAAATAAACAAAAAATATTACTTTACCACATCTAAACTCTCAATTAGGTAAATATGTCTTTATCAAAGTTCTTTTCAATTTGACTAGATTATTTTTGAAAAGTAAAATGTCTAAACCACTATAAACTTTCAGATTTGGTCCAAATTCCTTTAAGTATGATTTCCTAATACCTTTGGCCTAATATGTTAGAGCTGGTAAAAGTCATTCTCTAATTAGCTTTTTTGGTTTCTACATCTGACAATGAAAATTCAAATGTTAGATCTAGTTTATTTATCCTTATCTCCCCTTCCCCCTTTAACTAATTCAGTGCCATTTAAATTGAACTTAGCTTGGTGTTTTCTCTTCACATGCATCACTTGACATTTACACTCATTAAATTTCATATTCCACCCCTGAACTCTTGAGCTTGATCTAGCAAAGGGCTTTCTAAAAAAACAACTGTCTTCTTCTGTTTAAGTCACTCCATTTATTTTATTGCCAACTGTAAATTTGGCTGCCTTCAATAATTTAAGCAATATATTAACATTTGTTAATACAAATATGTGTCACTTTTGCTTAATTTCCTTTCTTCGTGGAATGATAGTGGTACTTGGATTTACACTCAAGAAGCAGTTCTTAAAGAAAACACAATTAAAAAAAATAAAACCATAACATAACAACAATGTACCATCCACTTTTGAGACATTCACCTTTAATTCAAACCCCCCCCAGATACCCTGAAAACTAGAGGTATAAAATTACACATGAATCGAATCCCTTCTAACTACAACAAAATGTGTTCAATTAAACAACTAAAAAACCATAAGATTATTTACTTGCCACAAAGAATGCCAATTTGGACTTAATTATTCATGTAATGCTATATTTTTAAATAGTATTAAGAACTCTTAATATCATCCAATGCATATTACTGTTCAAAATAACATTTAAATGTCATTTATATATCTCTAAATCTTAGCCAGTACTCTCAAAAGTGTCACTGAGAATTCATCTAAATTTATTGTTTTACACTTCGCTAATGTCTTGAATAACAATTTTCTTTTTGAAAAAAAAGTTACTAAGATACATTTAAGGAAGCACCAAAGACTATTTAAAATCATTATAGGGGCAATATGACAAAGTGAAATGTTACAAGACAGTGCAGACATTTTGATCCAGTAATTTCATTGCTAGGGCTTGTCTCCCCCAACTCCATTAAATAGTATCATACCTAGCTATAACAAAAGTACTACTTGCTGCTCTGTTTGCAATATCAAATGATTTGAAATAAACTAGCAATTAGAGAATGGTTAAGTAAATTCTAATATATTCAGGTAATAGAATATTATGTAAAATCCATAAATACTCAACATGCAGAATAAAAAGAAATAAGGAAATAGCTGTATGAAGTGATGCAAATTTAAATGACTATAACTTGCACTATTTACACCTTGACTACATGGTTGTAGGAGTAGGGGAGGGGAGTAAACAAGAAGAGGAAGAAATAAATACCAGATCTTCACAGTAATCCCTTCTATCATGCATCACTTACAATTGTAAGCTATATAGCCTTTACTTAACTAAATTAAATAGGAACACTGATTGTTGTTCTATTAATCTAGATCTCATGCTTATTAAATAATATACATAAATATCCATGAATCTAATGACTTCTTGTTTTTTAATCAAATATTAATGTGAGCTTCTACCTTTTTCTGTCACTGCCATTTTATTTTGCTGTTCAATTAACTGTCAATTGTACTTTTCTTAATTTTTGCTCCCCAGTATTCTTTTAAAATGTATTATCTATTTTAATATTTTATGCTATTAGTAATATATTTCCATGTATTCCCTTAGAATACATTCTCTATATTCCCAGAGTTTCATTTTATAAGACTCTTAATACTAGAGCAGTTTATTGCCCCTTAGAGTTATTTTGGAGCTATGGTTTACTCACAATTAGCTTTAAAAATCTGCCACACATAAAAATATTTATGCTTAGTTTACATACACTCCCCTAGAGATAAGGAGATAAAACCATGTGTACTCCCCTTGAGATGACTCTAGCACATCATTACATTTTAACCAGTTTGCTTCACAGTACTTTCCCTCTAATCTATTCATGAGGTAAAGATTTTTTAAAAAAAATTGAAATCAGCCTTTTCCAACTGATTTACCAGTATCTATACACACATTGATATTCATGCATGCATAAATACTCAATTGAATACAAGCCCTATATTTTGCAATTTAGCAAATTCTTGAGTTAGAGATCTGATAGTTGTTTTATTTGGATGAATAATCATTTATTAAAGTGAGTACTATGCCCCAATTTGAATGTCTTTAGGAAAAAATAGGGACTGTTCCTGGATCAGTACTATTAAATTCACAATGTAAATTTATTCATATCATTCTTTGGCATTCACTAATAATAAAGCTTTGATATCAACATAAAGTCCAAAATATTACCACCCCCAAATACACATTTTTAGCGTTGAGAATAGAAATATAATAATTAACAAAGTTGCCATCTGGTCTTCCCTATTACACATTTCCTAGAGTTCCATCTTAGACCTTCTGTGTGTCTGTACAAGACTATGTGTATGTGTGTGTGTTTATGTGTAAAAAGAAAGCTAAAGAAAAAAAGGGCACCTTTCAAACTTTATTCCAATGTGTTCTTATGTGCTTTCAATTAATTGTTTACTTTATTTCTTAATGATGTTTATGATTTTCCAGGCTATTCTTCAATTTAGTGGTTTTATTTGGGAAATCACATTTTCCTCTTTATGGTATATCTCAATAAATAAATGAGGATGAACCCAAAAGGCTAATACCACTTTAGTAAGCAAAGTTAAAAACAACATAAGATGATTTTACTTTGGTTCACAAATATAAAAATCATTAGCAATAAAAATTTAAAAAGTAATTGTAACTGTGACTAGTTGGGTCGTTTTTTTAATGATAGCCTTTGGTCAATCATTCATTGACTATATACTGAGTGCCAGTAACATGACAGATACTGTGTTGTGTGGAGTAAGATCACTATGCTCAAAATATAGCTTACATTTGGAGTTTTGGGGAGTGATTGTGTCAGGAGCCCCGAGAACTTGCTGCCTTTCCTCCCTCTCCTCAGTGATGTTTCCAGAATCTATCTGTTTTAATACCTACTCCAAACCTGCTTGCTTTCTTAAGACAAAAATGGCCAAAAGGTGGAAGTTACAATGAAGAAAATTTTGGTTTATCATAACAAAAAAATTTCTAACTTTTAAAATTTTTATAGAGTTGCATGTACTATTTTGGATAGTACTAGAGTTCTCCAAGTAGAAGATGAATGACCTCTTAGAGGGAACACTGTAAATAGAATTTGTGCTTTTTAGCAGTTAGCCGATTTGACCTGTTAGACCCCTTTTACTCTATGACTAGGAATTCACAATTGATGCATTGGTGAAACACAGTACTGTAGAGTTAAAAGGGAACTGAATTTAAATGTTGACAAACTTGAATTCTATTTATAAATGTGTCATTAATTAATTAAGTGAACATGGGCAAGTCAGTTAACCTTCCCATGTCTCAGTTTGCTCATCCATCAAATGTTTTTGCGTCCTGAATATTAAACAGTTTTTTTAAAGAAGGAAAGATGATTTTGTATGTGGGAAGCAAATTAAAATGTGTAGAAAATCCAGTATAATGTTTTCTTTAAGAGGTCTGATTTGCTGAAAAAAGGTGATAGAGTGATAGCCTATGTTCATTCAGTCTTTCTACAAAATAAATCAATCAATAAAGTAGAGCTGCCTAGAAGTGTTATGAGTACCTACCATGAAAATATGCAAAGAAGTATCAAAAGATTTCTACACTTAGAACAATCAATCAATTTGAGGTTAAAGCCAAAAATCTTGAAGAAGTTACAGGAAATAGAAGAATTAGGTAAAATAAAGTAGAAATGTCATATAACTGATGTTTTACATTATAATTATTGATGAAAGACAATATACATTCCAAGTTAGAGGAAATAGCATCTGCCTAACAATGTGAAAAGGAAGACATAGAGTAATACCTTTCCCCTGAATGTGCCATATTAAACCACCCCCCGCTACACACACAATTTTAGAGCCAGTTAGGAAAGAGTTGAGGTAAAGGAGGAGGCATTGCGTAACCAATAATTACAAAGAAATAGCCTCAGGCTCCTTTTTAGTAGGAAAAATTGGAGGGAAATCAAAGAATAAAGATATTACAATCTTGGAGCTAAATGGCTGTTAGGGCAACAGAAATACAGAAGCCCACATGAGTAAAAGAATTGAAGTGATCAGTAAATCTGAATTTGAAAAAGCCTTGGGCACAGTGAGGGAGGGAGCCAAGAAACAGAGCAGCACAAAGAAAGATCCCCACCTCCCTCAACCATCTCCTTCATACTATTCCAGAAAACGCGCTCATTTATATTGTGATGGAAAAATCTAAGAAAAAGTCACAGTGAGTCATTTTTTTTCCAGGCCTTAGGGAGATAGGTATGTGTTCACTGAGGATGAAATTTAGCTAGAAGTGCACCATGAAGAACACTCTAGCCCAGGAAGAGGCTCTATGTCCAGAAAAAATGGAATTCCTGATCTAGCACATAGGGGAACAGGTGCCACTGAGCAATTTTTTTGGCTCCCAGTACCCATTTTCAAGGCCCAGATCCAGGGTGGACCTTTGCTTAGGGTTGATGGTCACAGGCCCCAAGTAGCTTACTCAGAAAGGAACAACTTCTGAAGCAAGCAGCAGTCATATGATTCAGACCCTAGGAGGAGAGTGAGATAGGACTAGGATATCAGTTTCAGAAACCTGCCCAGTCTGAGGCCTGCAAAAGAATAACCAGGGCAGAAATGCCAGACCAAAGTGGAGACTACAATTCTGTGATTCTGAATCAGCAGGTTCTTTTGAGCTTGATGATAGAAGCTGAGTTCAGCAGCAGCATATGGTTGCTTAAACCCACACCCAGTTGAAGAGCTTGCAGAGCTCAGACGGGGGAACAACTATCAGATTTTAAGAGCACTGAAAGTTGTTTTTTTTTTTCTGAGTAGTAATTGAAATTCAGAAATTATACAATGCTCAACATATCAAGAAAATAGTAATCTGACCATATTGGACCTTTCCTCCACCATTACACAAAGGCTAGACTAGAAGAATGAACAAACAAAAGAAGAATCACACCATAAAAAAGTTATTACAGTGACTGAAATAGTTAAGACACCAGTCCAGAGGAAGACAATTACTGCAAAATATTTGCAATACCAGAAAGCAGAACATTAAAGAAAATCATAATTTGGGCATAGATTCAACTAGAATGCCTGGAGAACATGAAGTGAGAAGTAACAAAAAGATTTTATTGTTTTATAAATGAAATGAAAGTTCTAAAGGAAAACGATGTAAAATAAATGAGAATTATGGAAGAAAAAATTATAAATGGATCTAACAGCTTTGCATAATAGATATAAAACCTGTTTAAGCAAGAAACTCCCTGAAAATTAAAACAGATCAAATAGAAGCCAATGAATCCACAAGACAACAAGGAATATTAAAATAATGCCAAAAGGTGAAAAAAGAGAAGAAAATATAAGGTATATCACAAAAATTAATTTAAATTTAATTTATTGAACTATGCAAAAGTCATGACAAAAAAAGAGGATCCTGGATATCATATTTCAAGGAATCTTAACACTACCCATTTCTACCAGAAGACGAAGCAGAAATAGAATCTATTGGTTAACTGCTGGAAAAACAAAAACAAACAAACAAAAAATCCCAACATGATGAAAAGTCCCCAGAACATTATAACAAAAGCCAGAACTTTTAAGTCAAAGAAAAAAGACTTCTAACATAAGAACAAAAGACTACAAATAATAAGGAAGCAGTCAGGAAAACACATACATGAGTTAGCAGCCTGCACTGAAAAGGAGTGAAGAATTTAAAATACAATATTCCAGCAGGTAAAGGATATGAGCTTATAGTCAAAAATTACTTACCCAGAAAAAACTGAATCCTAAAGGGGAAAATAGGTCTTTAATGAAAAAGACAACTTCTAAACATTCCCTATTAAAAGTCCAGAGCTACATAGGAAGATTGAAGTACAAACATAGGTACGAATAGAAACTTAAAAAGATCATCATGAATGAATAATCAATCATAAGGAATTAAATAAGGATAAACTATTTACATTCAAATATGTGTAGTTCATGTGTGTGTCCCCTGAAAATCCTATTATTATCAGGGGTCAAAGAGAGAATCTAATTATATAAAAGGCTAGGGAGTCATTCTGTTTTATTGATGTTCTTAAAAGAAGAATGGAAAGTGAGGAAAAGGGGAATAAATTTGGGGAGCGAAAGAAAATTAGGGGAAATTATCTTATAATTGAGTTGTGTAAATAAAAGACTATACAAACAATAGAGAAACATTGGTTGACATTTGGACCTCACTCTCATCTGAAATAATCACAGAAAGGAAGGATACATACATACAAACACACACACACAAAAGAGAGAGAGAGAGAGAGAGAGAGAGAGAGAGAGAGAGAGAGAGAGAGAGAGAGAGAGAGAGAGAGGAAAAAAAAAAACCAAAAAGCATTTCACTAGCACTTATTATGTGCCTGACCCTATGCTAAGCATTTTACTATTCTAATCTCATTTGATTGCAACAACAACCCTAGGAGGTAGATGCTATTATTACCCCATTTTACAGATGAGGAAACTTAGGCAAACAGAAGTAACTTGTCCAGGCTTAAATAGCTGGTGAGTATTTGAAGTTGGATTTGAACTTAGGTTTTCCTGACTAGAGGTTCTCCACCCACTGCCCTAACAAACTGCCCAAATTAGAGAAATATATTTCATATAACTAGGAAATAAGAGAGAAAAGTGGGAAACAGAGAAGAGGATAATTAGAGGAAGGGTAGATTAAAGAAGAAATTACTCCTAAATAAAACATATTCTCACAGTATATAAAAATATTTATAGCTCTTTTGAGGTGGAAGGGAATGGAAATCCCATGGGTGTCTATCAGTTGGGAAATGGCTAAACAGGTTATGATATACAAATTATGATGGAATACTATCATTCTATAAGAAATTTTAAAGTGACCAATGTCAGAGAATCCTGGGATGACTTATATGGATTGATGCAGACTGAATTGAACAAGACCAGAGGAAAAATGTATATCTTCCCTGAAATGTAGCAACCAAAACTGAACACAGCAGTACAGATGTGGCCTGACCAGGACAGAGCCTAGCAGGGCTATTATGTTCCTAGTTCTGGACTCTGTGTCTCACTTTATTCAGCCTAATAATTCATAAGTTATGGCTGCTGACTTCCATTGAATTTTCAGGTCACCAATACTTTGAAAAAATAGAAATATATTTTCCTTTTCTTATTTTATCCTTATGAACTTTATTCCTTCATTAGCATGCTATCACTGATTCCTCCATTGCTATTCCCAGGATCTCTTTCAAAAGACAAAAAGTGTGGCTGTGTATAAAACTGCAATCTTTAGTAGTTCCTTTCTATTTGTTTGTTTTGTCCCCTCCCCCAAACTGCCTGGGTATGTTAGGGGTAAGCTCATATCACACAGCCTGTTACTCATAACATGCCACCCAATCTACTGAATTAAAGATCTCAAACAGTGCACTCTATGGGACTTCCTCCATCTTTTAACTGGCCTCATAAACTCCCACACACAAAGCAATCTTTCCTTAAAATTAAAAAAAAATATCATTTAATATGCAGCCCTCACTAACATTCCCTACTTTCTAAGTCGTACATTTTGTACTCTGCACTCCTGGTGTGCTGACCAAACTACAATTGATCTTCACCTTTCTACCTTCATTAAGCTCAGGAACATTCTGGGCAATTTGTACTTAATTGCTCTTCCCTGCCTGATTACTGTCAGCTGGTGGTACTGCTTGCGCTGAAGCTCTATATCAAACAGCACAATATACCTTATTTTCTTACATAATCACTCTCTACCCACCAGAATCAAGAACATAACATACTAAATTACTATGATTGTTGGAATATCATTTGGGAAATATAGGCTGAAAAACACTGGGCTTAGAGAAGAGGACAGCTAAAATTGCTTTAAAAAACTTTGCTTTTGTTATTGTCTTTGAGTTTTGTTTTAGCATAAGACTAAGCATCTCAGTAAAGAGAAAAAGGAAATCCCAAATTCTTGCTAGTTTCAGAAAATGATGAAAACTCCAAGGATCTAGAGCATATGACAAAGTTTGCATATTTATTTGTATGTTCATCTATCCTTAAATTAATTCCTTGAAATACCTAAAGTAGGGTGACATTCACAGCATCAACTAAGAGGAGCTTCCATTGATGACTAAGTCTTTTCACACACTGATTTATCCTTCTTCAATTTGTTTAGTTTCTTAAGGCATGTAGTAGGTTTTTTTTTTTTTTTGTTTTGCCTCACTGCGGTTAACATTTTGACAAATGCTATCCCTAATTAATTGTTGTTGACTATTAAGTGGATAGAATACTTATAAGGGAATTGCATTTTGATTTCAAGAAATGAGGCTTTGGGGCTATTATGCCTGTATCTACCTCTAGGCAAGTCTCATTCATTCTTCAACACTATATCTTTTCTCATTATTTTGTTAGACCCATGACAGGGGTCTGTTCAATATTTGGTAAATCCAGGTAAGGGAGTTTGGAGTGAAGTGGGGGAAAAAGGAGGGAGTAACTCAAATAGACAGAGGTATGGCTAGACATTAGGTACTTGTTTCTGTGTCAAGGAGTCATTCAATGCTTTCTCTTCTTACGTGTTACCTGAAGGCAGTTTCTGTTCATCCAACTATCACTTTTCTACCATTAGTTTGTTCCCGGAAGGAACATCTCTGTGGAACTCAAGCTGCCAAGGTAACAATTATAGGACTATAGGGTGGGCAGATGATTATCATGAAAGGTACATCATAATGCAAGGTATCTTGTTTAGGAGGTAGGAAGATTGTCAGACAATAGCCACCTTTGAGCTACAATATTCAGCAGAATAACATAATTGAAGAAACTGAGGCAAAGAGCAGTTAAGTGACTTGTCCAGGCTCGAAAAACTATCAAGTATATGAGGCTGAATTTGAATTCACATTCAGACTTCAGGCCCAGAGCTCTAACCACTGCACCACCAGATGCCCCTTAATGAATGTTGGTAAGAGGACTATGCCTGTAATTGCCTTTTATATGGGATCAAAATGTACAGAACCAGGATTTCAGACTTAGTATTAGTCTTGTTGCATGAATTACAAGAAAAGAGCAAAGACAGAAATCTGTCCAACTGCAATCTTTATAGCTACTCAAATTTGGTAGACATAGCCTCAAAGAGTAAAGTTTAATTTAGAGCTTAAAAGGTTGTCCTGTACTATTTATTATTTTTGTTATGAAGAAAGTATTTTTTTTTTGTGTCCTTTCCTGATATCAAGCCTAACTTTTCCTTCTTGAATTTGTACTGTATAATTGTTTTACTTCACTAAAATCCTCTTCTGAAGCATCCTTATGTCACGGCGGTGACTCTAGGTTCCAGAAGGTATGTCACTGAAGTTGGCAGGCTCTCCCAATCTGTAAAGCCTTTGAGTATGGGTCTGTCAATAGACTTTATGTTTATTTTCCAAGTACTGACCTGGCTAAATTTGGGGAGATTTATCAATTAGTATCTGCCTTTCTTCCTATCCTACACCTTCCTCTCTTTCTTCCTCTCTTCTCCCTCTTCTGCTTCTCCCATGTTTCTATTTCCTTCCTTTATTTTACCCCTCTTTCCTTCCCATAGAAATTGATCAAACAATCTATTAAGACATTGAGAGCTCTGTGATATACAGAGTTATACAGAAGCTTGCATATTATTGAGACAAAACTCCGCATTTTAATAAATGTAGAAACAAAACCAGAGAGGCAACTTCCCCAAGGTCACAAAGGTAGTAAGCAGTGAAATGAACTAGAATATGAACCAACTTCATCTGACTCCAAGACATATTCCATTTTCTACTATTCTATAATACCTCAATATAAATTAAAAAAGAATATATTTTGCTTAAAATGTAGATCTAGAATTCTTAATTTAAGGAATAATCATCATTGTGATAATGGCTATTGTTATTTTGTATGCCCTAAATTATGGCTTTCCAAATCCCAGAGACACTGACCAGGTAGCCATTAAACCAATATTCACAAATGGCTGATAATATTTATATGGGGCAAAGTTTGAGTAACTGATAGGCAGGACATCTGAAATATAAACATGAATGTTTTTATGCTCTGGATTGTACTACAAATTCTCCAAGTCACAATTTATTGTGGTTGTATACATAATTATGATTGAAAAAATATGTCTTAAGTTTATATAATTTTGGGTAGAAAATATTAAATCAGTAACTTTATTTCATGGAATTTAGAAACAGAATGAAACTGAGAGTTTGAAATCCATCTATGAAACAAAATCTGAAAGCTAGAGCTTACATTGACTCTTTTAAAAATCATTAAAGAAGTTATAATAAATTGTGTTCTTTGAAATGGAAATAGCATAGCTTCCAAATTCACTTTTTCATGGACTTTTGTATTTTTTATGGATGATATGCTTTAGTCCAGCCAACACTTTCCTCGTCTTCTACCTCCAGGTTTTAATCCCAATCAAAGCTAGCAGCCCCATCCCTGTAGGGCACTAAAGGGAATTGTTTCCCATTGTTACTGGGAGGATTTGTGACTTTAATTATTTTTGCAATTATTTGCTACAATTCAACTCTGATTTTATTCTATAATCACAGTTTTAGTTCCTGATCAATTATTTGATGCCTCTTCAAAACAATTCGACTAATCTAACTTTGGGCTTTATACAATATGATGTTTCATAAGTGCTCAGGGTTTGGTTTCTGGTAGGGATACTTCAGAAAAGCAATAAGCCTTCCCTTGGGGCTTACGTGGCTTTGCAACTTTTCCATAACAATTTAATTAGCAAAATTATCAGGGAAATACTTTATATTATTGTGATGTTTCAGCTCATTTTAAGTTTCCTACCAGCAATCCCCCCTTCTGTACTCTAATACTCAAACCTAGATCTTTATTAAGTTATTGAGTTGCTCAGTGCATTACTTATTTAGGGAGAAGCAAAAAAGTTAGAGTCATTTTGAAAGTTTGCAAAATGTGGGAAATGCATTTAATATATACAATTCTTTCAGGCATTTTTTTATTGAAAAAGTCCAGATATATGATTTTTCTCATGTATTCTTTTGTTTAAGATTAAGCAAGTATATTCTATCCTTCTGGGTCAAAAAGAAGAATAAAAGAAGTGTTAGAATCCATTGAAACATAGAAACTATAAGAAAGAAATAATATCAGAGTTGGAAGGGATCTCAGAGGTAATCTAGTTAACACAGACATACCTGAGCAGGGGATCCCTTCTACAATATAACTATAATATAATTATAATGACAATATAATAGAATATAATCATTAGGTATGTCTGGGTTAGCTAGATTACCTTTGAGGTCCCTTTCAACTCTGAGATTCTAGTTTGATCACTGGAAAGGAGATAAGGATTGTTTGAAATTACTCCCTCTACTCCACATTAAGCATGATATCAAAAGGGCAAGTTTGCAAAAATGTACTATAAGTTTGGTCTTTTGTTTACTTGTAAGAATGTGAGAATCTAGGGGCAGCTAGGTGGCGCAGTGGATAGAGCACCGGCCCTGAAGTCAGGAGTACCTGAGTTCAAATCTGGCCTCAGACACTTAACACTTACTAGCTGTGTGACCCTGGGCAAGTCACTTAACCCCAATTGCCTCACTAAAACAACAACAACAAAAAACAAAACAAAACAAAAAAAAGAATGTGAGAATCTGAATTAAATATTATATAGATGTTGAAATACTTTTAAATTCAAAACCTGAGTAAAACCCAACACTAGAGAAGGAAGAAAAACAGATTTTTACGTGCTTTCAGCTGATAGATCATCCAGAAATGGGTAGAAGATAAGAATGATGGTGATTGGCAATTCCCTGCTGAGCATGGGAGTAGCTTGACATAATAATAAAGACAGTATTGTTGTCTTTCCAGGTCACATGCCCAAGACATAACAGATAACCTCTTAAGACATGTCAAAACAGATGCTTACTATCCACTTCTGGTGATTAATTTGAGCACAAAACATATTTCTAAAAGGAACCTATAAAATATAGACAAAGATTATGAGGTCTTACAAGAACTTGAAAACCTCAGGGCATAGGTCATGTTTTAACCACTTGTGCCCATTGGATGCATAGGATTCAGGAGAGAAAAGCTAACATTAAGACTGAACAGATAGGGCAGCTAGGTGGCACAGTGGATAAAGCACCAGCCCTGGATTCAGGAGAACCTGAGTTCAAATCGGGCCTCAGACACTTGACATTTACTAGCTGAGTGACCCTGGGCAAGTCACTTAACCCTCATTGTCCCACAAAAACTAACAAACAAAAAGGAGTGAACAGCTTACATATATAGTGTCAGGAATGGGATCTGGCATTGTGTTCAATTAATTAAAGTATAGCAATGGGTATCTTCAGAACAGGGGTTGAGATATATGTATATATGTATATGTATATATATAAACATATATCTGAAATATATATTTCAACACCTGTATATATAATATGTGTATATATTATGTATATGCAGAGCAAAAGATATTTGCCTAGTGTCTTTTTTTTGGGGGGGGGAGGGGTGGCAATGGGGGTTAAGTGACTTGCCCAGGATCACACAGCTAATAAGTGTCAAATGTCTGAGGTCACATTTGAACTAAGGTCCTCCTGAATCCAGGGCTGGTGCTTTATGCACAGCGCCATCTAGCTGCCCCCTGCCTAGTGTCTTATCAATTTAATCAAAAAAGCCTTTAAACTTTTTTTTTAATATTAGTGTGTGATGGGGAGGGGTGATGGTGGTGAAAGAACCCTCCCCCCCCACACACTTCCAACAAGAATAGCCTCACTGCAGGAATAATAGTAAATGAGACACCCAGGAGGTGAGAAGAAATAAAATCCAATAGAGTAGGCACTACTAAAATCTATGTTCTCAAATGTTTGTACACAAATGTATGATATTTAGGCAACAAGCAAGGTGAATTAGAACAATAGCACTACACTAAACACATGTCTTTTAGTGGAAAAATTTTGAGCACCCTTTCATTATTTGCATATTTGTTTCTTAAAAATGCACTACTGAGGGGCAGCTAGGTGGCATAGTGGATAGAGCACCAGCCCTGGAGTCAGGAGTACCTGAGTTCAAATCTGGCCTCAGACACTTAACACTTACTAGCTGTGTGACCCTAGGCAAGTCACTTAACCCCAATAGCCTCACCAAAAAAAACCCAAAAAAGCAAAAAACAAAAAAAAAATGCACTACTGAGCTGAGATGTCCATTATGAATATATGAATATATATATATACATATACATATATTCAAAATGGACTTTTAAAAGGATGAGATAAAATTATTTTAAAAAATAAATCATTAGTCTGATAAAACATTGTTCTCCCTAAATGTGATTGATATTGAATAATTAATATGTAAGTGATAGCTGCATGACTACTTAATAATTTTTGAAAAATCATTGTGTTATGTCCTGGGGAAATTAGGCAGACTTCCAAATAATAATTGTTTATTAGCAATTAATTATTCAATTGTTTTGTCAATGTTTCTAGCCAATTGGGTGAATTTTTAAAAATCCCTTTTTAAAGCTATAAGGTGGCCAGTGAACATAACACTTTATAGAAGAAAGCATATTACTTTGTCTTAATATTCACTGTACACAGTGCAAAATGATTGAAAAAAGTGAATTTTCTATGATCCCAACTCAGCAGAAAGTTTTTAGTAGAAATCAATTTTTCTTTATGTGGTTCTGCCTAATGGATACTATCATGCCTTATTTTCCTATTCCGGTATGAATATATTACATGTATTTTTGTGTCAATGGGAGTAACAGTGGGCAGTTCAGTTTGGTTGTATTGTAGAGAACAAGAAGGGGAGCAATGTATATATGATGGGGAAGTAGGCTATCATAAGCTTTATATGTCAGACAGAAGAGTTTTCAGAATCAATAGGGAGCCACAGGAGTTTACTGAGTAGGAGATGAAAGCATTAGACCCGTGCTTTAGTATAATCACTGTGACAAATATGTGGAGGTTCACTTAGAGTAGGGAGAGACTTGAGGCAAAGAGCCCACTTAGAAGGTATTTGCAATAGTCGAGACAGGATAATGAAAGCCATAACTAGGATGGTGTTTATATAATTTTAGAGGAGACAGAAGCAAAAGATGCTGCAGAAGTATTCATGATATGGTCTGGTAAGTGAATGGATGGAAAAAGAGAAAGTAAAGGATGACAATTAAATTACAAACCTGAGTGACCAGAAAGATGTTTGTATCTTCATTAGAGATGGGGATGTCCTTGAAGTAGTAAATTTTAGGGAAAATATAATATGAAATCTGCAATATAGATTGCAATTCATCAATGGTTGCTTTATCCTGTATAAATCATTCTGCTTGCCTAACAAAAAATAATAAGGGGTGGCTAGAGGGGCTCAAGCATTGGTCATTGCCCAGAGGGCTAATTGCATCTAAGGACATACAAATATCAGAAGTATGAGGCAGAACATTTGGATGAAGGTCAATATAGAGACAAAGACAAGCCTTCTTTCTTTTTTTTTTAAATGGAGTATGCATCATATCATCCAGACAAAGAGTACCAATATATGGGTTCAGAAAAAACAAATCTCAAGCCTGGGATAAAGGCATCATATATCAGTTATGGACCTCAAATTTCCAGATATTTCCTTTTTTCCAAAGAAGAGCAGCTAATTTTTTTGACTTCCTTAAAGATAGTTTCATCCTTCAAGGGGTAGATGGCTCAACAGTAGAACAATGTTTAAGATATAATTCTAACCAATAAATACTCAGTGGTTGCTAGTATGGAAATGGCAGAGACTGGGGCAAGGGGTGGATGGTGAGGTGGAGATATATTCTTTCTTGAAATTGGTGATAGAGAAGAGGAAAACTACAAAGAGTTGAATATGCATTCTAGATTTGAAGACAACATATTTCAATGGAAGATCTTTGAGCACTTAGCATAGTGTCTGCCATGTAGTAAGTGATTTATAAATGGTTATTTAATGACATAACTACCTACAAATTAGAGCTGTGGAAAAGATATGTTGCCTGATAAGATAATGGGTTCTCTATTACTGGAGATGTCTAAGCAGAAACTTTCTGAGTACCTGGGAGGGATGTTGTAGATAGGATTAGTGTGAGGTAAGAGGTTGATGAGAATATCTAGAAGGTCCTATTGAACTCTAAGGTTCCTGTAATTCTAACATGTAGTCTAACAAATGGAAAGTGAGAGAGAGGGAGAAGGAAGGAGGGAGGGAAAGAGAGAGAGGGAGAGAGAGAGAGAGAGAGAGGGAGAGAGAGGGAGAGAGAGAGAGAGAGAAGATAGAAGGTAATATCAGAGGGAAAACTCTAGTTGTAGAGAGGAGGAGAGGAGAGACAGGAGAAGCCTCCTGTGGAAGGTGAGATTTAAATTAAGTCTTGAAGAAGGCCAGAGAAGCCGTAAGATGGAGGTGAAAAGGAAGTGCATTCCAGGCATGGAGAAAACCAGTGAAAAGGCACAGTATATATGTGGGGGGGGGGTAAGGAGGGACATAATAAGTAAAACCTGAGCTTTAGGAACAAATAGAGTGGTGAGGAGAAAATGGGGAGGAAAATCAACCAGAAAGCTTGCATTAGTCTAACAATGAGATTGATGAGGGTCTGTTCCAGGGTGGAGGCTGTGTTAGAAAGGGGGATATGTGAGATATATTATGAAAATAAAAATGGTAAGATTTGACAACAGATGGAATATGTGTTCTGTGAAAAAAAGCATCAATGATGATAGAGAGTTTGGAAGTCTGGGTGATGGGGAGGTTGCTAGTACCATTGATAAAACCAGTGAAGTTTGAGAATTGGGAGAGGTTAGGGTGAAAGATAACATGTTCTTTCATGGATGTGTTTTGATATTAGTGGTGTTGCTGAGTCAAAGATTATGCACAGTTATGTAGCCCTTTGGGTATAGTTCCAAATTGTTCTCCAGAATGACTGGACAAGTTCACACCTATACAAGCAGTTTAGTTATGTGCCTATTTTCCCACAACTCCTTTAGTATTTGTCATTTCTGATAGGTTTGAGGTAGGACCATAGAGATGTTTTCATTTGCATTCTCTAATCAAGAGTGATTTGGAGCATTTTTTCATGCGGCTATAGACAGCTTTGATTTTTTTCTTCTGAAAATTGTCTGTTCATATCTCTTGTTGTTTGTAAGTTATTTCAGTCATATTCAACTCTTTGTGACCCCATTTGGGGTTTACTTAGCAAAGATACTGGAGTCATATGTCATTTCCTTCTTCAGCTAAATTTACAGATGAGAAAACTGAACATAACAGACTTAAATGACTTTCATGGGATCACACTGAGGCCGGATTTGAACTCAGGAAGAAGAGTCTTCCTGATTATAGGCCTAGCACTCTATCCATTGTGCTACCTAATTGTCCAAATTCCTTGACCATTAACCAATTGGAGAATGGCTCTTATTTTTATAAATTTGACTCAGTTCCCTGAATATTTGAAAAATGAGGCCTTTATCTAAAACACTTACTATAAAGATTGTACCTTTTATCAAAATGTAGTTTCCCTAATATCTTTTTTTTTTACATGGGGAACTTTTATTGAAAAGTTAATGAAAACACACCAGATTTCACATCAGAGTTCCCATATGAGTATTCATTCTGACAAAACATTTTATATAGTTGTATTAGACCAGTTGCTTTCTTGCATACTTAGATTTTCCCCCTACAGATTTATTGCTTCACAAAATTTGGCCAGGAAGCAAGATTCCCACTAATCTCAAGAAAGACTCACTTATTAAGTAAGTAGGGTCAGATATAGTCATCAAAAATTTCAATATTCTTTCACCCATAAGCTTTCTGGAGAGCTGTGTTCCACACCTCATTTGATTTTTGAAATGATATTTTATTTGTCCCAACTATACATGAAGATAATTTTTAGCATTCATTTTTACCAAATTTTGAGTTCCAATTTATTTCTTCCTCTCTCTCCTGCCCTCTTCCTAAAATGGCAAGCAACTTGAAACAGGTTATGTATGTAAAATCATGTAAAACATATTTCCAAAAGTAAAAAATAACAAAATGAAAATAGTATGCTTTGATCTGCATTCAGAATCTATCAGTTCTTTCTCTGGATGTAGATAGCATTTTCCATCATGAATACTTTATAATTTTTGGGGGTCATTTTATTGCTGGGAAGAGCTAAGTCATTCTAACTGGTCATCACACATTGTTGTTGTTCCAGTGCACAGTGTTTTCCTGATTCTGCTCATTTCAGTTTACACTAGTTCATACAGATCTTTCAGGTTTTTCTCAAATCTGCCTTCTCATCATTTCTTACTGCACAGTAGTATTCCATTACATTCATATACCACAACTTGTTCAGACATTCTCCCATCAATGGACATCCTTCTCAATTTAAAATTTTTTTACTACCACAAAAAGCACTGCTATAAATATTTTTGTGGTTTCTTTTGGATAGAGACTTAATAGTAGTATTTCTGGATCAAACGATATAGATAGTTTGGTTGCAATTATGTCTTTTAATTAGTTCTATTTTTACTTTTGCTTTGCCTGAGATCGTGATTGCTCCTCCTGCTTGTTTTTTTTTTTTTTATCTCAACTGAAACATAATAGATTCTGCTCCAGTCCCTTATTTTTAACCCTCTGTGTGTTTCTGTTTCAAGTGTCTCTTGTAAACAACATATTTTTGGATTCTGGTTTATAATCCATTCTCCTATCTGCTTTGGTTTTATTGGGTGAGTTAATTCCATTCACATTCACAGTTATGATTGCTATTTATTTACCTCATTCTCATTTCTTCTGTCCTCCCTCTTTTTTTCCACTGATCTTCTTCAAAAGTCTATTTTTCTTCTAACTTTTACCTCCCTTAATCCCCCCTCCCTTTTATCAGCTCTCCTTTTCTCTTATCCTTTTCTCATCCTAGTTCCCTGTTTGGTAAGATATATTTCTATATCTAGCTGTGTGGGGTGAGTGTATTTATGTGTGTGTGTGTGTGTGTGTGTGTGTGTGTGTGTGTTCTCTCTTTGAACCAATTCCAATGAGAGTGATGCTCAAAAGTCATCTGCCACTGCCTCCATTTCCCCCTTTATTGTAAAAGTTGTGTCTTGAATGCCTCCTGTTTGTGAGGTCATTTTCCTCATTCTTCCTTTCTTTTCTCCTTCTCCTAGTGCATCTCTATTTTTCACCCCTTAATTTTTTGAGGCCATCCCAATATAATTAACTTACATCCATGCCCTTTGTCTATATAGGCTCCTAACTGCCCTAAAAATGATAAAATTCTTAGGAATTGTAGGGACCGATTTTTAATTGGGGAGTGTTAGCTAGGCGGCTTGTTGCAATATTGGGGCAAGGAAGGAGACTGGAAGCCTCCCTCAAAACAGAGCAGGGTTTATTTAATAAGAACAAACTTAAAAAAACACAAACAGGATCAGTAGGATCAAGGGAAAGTAAATAAAATGGGGAAAAGAGAAATTATACAACCTGAACACCACTGCCCAGGAATCAGCTAAGAACACATAACAGCTTCCTGTCGCCTTCCAGCTTCAAGCTAGAATGGCGGAAAACCTCCATCCTTCCCAGCAGACCCCAGTCTGACCACACACAGCCCCCAGCCAATTGGCTGGGCCCTCTGATAGTCACATAACTACCCTCACTAGGCTTCCAATCATTATAATTTTGCCAGGCTCATGTAGGCATCGGCGCATGGTGATGACGTGAGGTGTCAGCGCCATGGCAACAGCTACAACCAGTGCATAGAGCACTGTGCAGTTTGTGGAGCCCCAGGCTGGTGCCTGTGCCGAGGTTTATTTTAATTCTAGCTAAAAGATGGGGTTATAAAAACCTCAAATAACAATTCTTTACATCCCCCACTTTGTTTCATCAAGAAACACGGGGTGTTTCCTTCAGGGAACAATAAATAATAAACAATAAATAAATAATAAAAACAGAACAGAATATCATAACCAATGCTGACAAACAATATACTAATAACAATATCAGAAAGAGAAAATACATATTACAGATGATATATATAGTAACAGAAAGAAAAATCAAAAATGTCCATTTAAAGTCCTTAAAATCTTTTCTTCAAAGGAGAGTTGAGATGTCATCAGGG
The DNA here is from genome assembly GCF_019393635.1 of Dromiciops gliroides. NCBI lineage: Eukaryota > Metazoa > Chordata > Mammalia > Microbiotheria > Microbiotheriidae > Dromiciops > Dromiciops gliroides. The sequence continues at coordinate 338,130,882 of NC_057862.1, read as the reverse complement.
GAACTGGATTCTGGCTATCTCTGGATTCTGGTTGTCTCTAGAACTGCTGGATTTTCATTAATCTTTAGCATAGCATTGTCCAAAAATGTTCAAATTAAATAATGAAAGTTCTTCAAAACATACAAAACAAATTTAAACTTGAAATATACAGCATATTGGAGTCCCGTCTTTGGAGGAAACTCATATATATACGCAACTCAAAATTGAGACAGTTATGACATTACTAACACTTTTTACCACTATATGTCTGGATCAAGGCCAAATTTAGTTATGTGTCCATGATGAAACCTGAAAATGTTATGGAAAGGTTACCATACTAGAATCATATGCATCATCTTCCCATACAAGATTCTAAACAGTTTAAGTTTACTTAGTCCCTTACAATTTCTCATTCATATGTAACGTTTTTGCCTCTATTGAATCTTGTGTTTGAATCTCAAATATTCTATTTAGCTCTGGTCTTTTCAGAAGGAGTGCTTGAAAGTCATCTATTTCAATAAATATCCATTTTCCCCCTGAAGGATTATACTCAATTTGGCTGGGTGTGTTATTCTTGTAATCTTAGTTACTTTTCCTCCTGGTAAATCAAATTCCAAGCCCTCTACTCCTTTAATGTTGAAACTACTAAATCTTGTTTGATCCTAATTGTGGCTTCATGATATCTGAATGACTTTTTTTTTCTGGCTGTTTGTAGTATTTTCTTTTTGACCTGGGAACTCTGGAATTTGGCTATAAAATTCCTGGGAGTTTTCATTTTGGGAGTTTTCATGTGATGAATGGTGGAATCTTTCAATTTTGATTTTACCCTCTGGTTCTATGATATAAGGGCAGTTTTTCTTGATAATTTCTTAAAACATACTACCTAGACTCTTTTGTCTGATCATGGCTTTCAGATGGTTCAATAATTCTTAAAATACCTCTCTTTGATCTTTTTTTTCTAGGTTAGTCCTCGGACTTGTATCCAGTGCCATCAAACAGTTCCTTGTAATCTCTTTCTGACCAATTGCCCTACACCCTTCACCCCACTCTTGGCTGAGAGATTCCAATATTGTTTCTTATACTGGTGCAGCTTCCTCCAATCTAGCCCCACACCTTTCATGTTGACCTCCTAAATTTCTTAGACTGGAAAAAAATATTTTACCCAAACTTTTGTTGTCTCTGAAGTTCCAGAATTCCATGTGAAGTGCTATATTAAAGTTATTTGGAGGAACATTATGAAAGAGTTTGGTTGGGTTGCTGTTTTTCTCTTCTGTCTTGGTTCCACCTACACCAGTATAAGATTTCATTAAAAAAAAGACATTTGGTAACAAACAAGCTCAAGAGTGGGATTGGGGCTGAATATATAAAGATTATATGAATATGATCATTGAGCCATGTAAAGCTTATGATCTTACCAAGTATAGAGGGAGAAAAGAATTATCCTTGTATTGAGCTGAAATCTTCTCCCATTTGCTCCTATTCAGACCTCTAGTATTGTACAAAATGCAACCAATTTATTTTCCTCATTATAGTTCTTCACACACTTGAAGACCTAGGTTAATAAGAACATTCATTTAGAAATAGCAGAGGCTCAGAAGACACCTAGTCTAGGCCCCTTATTTTATATGAAAGGAAACTAACAGAGCCCAAGTGATTTTTCCATGGTCTAAGAGCTTGTAAATGTCAGAGATAGGACTTTAACTAAGGCTCAGATAGCAAATTCCCACAAGATCTTCTAAAACTATATCATTAACTTATTTCAACTGATATTAATAATATGAATTTTGATTCAAGATTCCTGACCATCTCAGTCACTTGCTAGACACATCCCAGCATGTAAATACAACCTCTGAAAATAAGAAATATTCAATTAATGGATATTCCATATGTACTAACACCAGCAGAATACCCTGGAACTAGAATCACCCTCATTCTGGAAACTATGATCTTATTAAGTAGCTTACAAGCAACTAATACCCCTATGTCATTTTAATATAAAATGTTATTTATCTCTAAAAGATGTACCCTATAAATCTATAGCAGGGTTGGGCAAAATCCAAGATATCAAAGGCAGAAGGCAAAGTAAGGCTTGATAAATCTGATCCTGGAATTACACCTTCTCAAATTGTTGGTGTTCATTGGTATCAGGTGCATTATTATAAAAGCACTTGTATGTTTGAGAAGGGCAAATAAAAAAGTTCATTGCCTACTAAATTTTTGGCAGGCTAATGACATTGGAGAGCCCATTTGCAAGGCTGCTTTATTGAGATTTTCTATAACCTTGAAAAACAGGCTTGGACTATATTAATATTTGGGGCTGGGGCATCTTGTTACTTCTCCTACAAGCTGGTTCATGTTCCTATTTATTTCTTCATTTGGAAAGCAGATAAGAGCAGATACAAAATACTTTGAACTTTTCATAAACCCTTTCAATTTCATCACCAATTTTCTGGACAATTTCACGTCTATACTGTTAAGAATGTTGTACCTTAATCCAACCAAAAATAGCATTTGGTTGTTGCTTCTTATTAACTTTATCAAACTGCATTTGAAAATGCATGGCAATCAGGGAGAGAAACAAATATGAATGTAATATAAGGAAAGAATTCAATCAAAGTATTTGGTGAAATCAAAGCTAGGATGGAATGCATATTTTATTCTCTGCCCCAGACTCCCAAATCAAAAAGTCTCATCTCAAAGCAAAGAGAGATTCAAAATTCATTCTTTAGCACTACAAAATAAAGATAGGGGTCAAAATAATATAAAATGGCAGATTTAAAGGGAATCAGATTTTTGCTAGTTTTATTGTCCTCCCCCATGATTTATTAATTCCCTTCCTATTAAAGCCTATTGAATGGAAAACACACTAGAGAAACTGAGTTTTAATTCTGGCTCTACCATATATGACCTGTATGACCTTGAAGATGTCACTTAATTTCACTAAGGTTAAGTGTCTTCATCAGTAAAACGAGGGGAGTAGAGAAGATAGTCTCTAAGGTCTCTTCTAATTCAGGATTCTATCATGTTATGATAAAAACTTAATTCTAGATAAAACTAACATAAGGTCTCTCCCTTCTTATCTTCCCTTTCACCCTCACTCCTGGCCTAGTAAGCGGCGTCAATTCTTTGGGCTGGGAAATAAGACAGAAAGTGATCTCAGGAAATAGCTTCTCACTACAGACGCAGTAGAAGGGTGTCATGATAGTCACATGTTTCACCTTGCTATCCTTCTCCATGAACTATTGGGCAATGATCTAACTGTGAGCAAATGAGATCAACTGTCCCTGTCAGCAATGGGACAGCAACAAAAAATCAAATCACTGACTCTGGGAAATTACATCTTATCCTAAATTCACCTAGATCCCATTTCCATCCCATAGGCTATTAGTCTCAGATCCAGAGTTCCTGAAAAATGTTGTTCTTCATGTGATGCTTAGCCCTGATTGCCTTTTCAGTGAAACATCACAGTTGAACTCCGTTGGATTGTCTAGGTTCCTTATTATTTTCTATACTCTGTGGATATTTCTTAAATCTAGAAATGTCAAGCAAGCCATCACTGTACAGATGTATGATTATTCTTCATTTTTTATTATGTATTGTATATGATTATTAAACATATGTTAATATTAAACATATTTTATGTAATTAAGTTTTACTGACTCTTTGGAGAGCTGACTCCAGTTTTACCAAAACAAGAGTATGCTGGTAAATGTTTAACAAATGGCTCTCCTAAAATAAAAATTAAAACTAAAACTAACAAGTATGCATAACATACAAATGTAATGTACATTTTAAAACCATTTTCTTAATTCTAGGCAATGAACAAAACAATAAATCAAGTCGTGATTTCTAGTGCTTACCAAATTCCAAGGTGTAAATACTCACACTGATAATTTAATAGTTCTCATGTGCTGGTATAATTTTGTTCTAGCACATTCTTTTTTTTTTTTCTTTTGGCTCTAGCACTTTTTTATGCCAAGATCACATTCCTAAAGCACAAGTCTGACCCTTGTCACTATTCTGCTGATAAAAAGCTTCAGTGGCTTTCCACTACACTTAAGATAGAATGTAAATGTTCTACACTTGACATTTAACACCCTTAACAGTCTAATACTAGTTATTATTCTAGCATGACTACACATTACTCCCTGCTACACACTATTCTCCATACAAACTGAACTACTTGCAGCTTCCCATACATAATATTTTGTATCCAGCTTTTGTAAAGGCTCTCCCTCATACATAGAATACTATGCCTCAAAAATCTTCATTTCTTGGAATCTCTAGTTCAAATGCTACCTTATTTAAGTCACCTTTACTGATTCTTTTTAGTGTGCTCATCTCAAATTACTTCATGTGTGTGTTTTTAATATTTCCTTTATATAGTTATCTATATGCATATTATATTTCCACAGTAGAATGTAAGACACATGAAAACAGATTCTCACTTTCATATTTGTACTACCCAGAATCTAGGCTAGTTCCTGGTATGTAATAGGTGCTTAAAAGTGCCTTTTGATTGATTTATTGATATGGCCCATTGATATCTATTCAGTCAAAGGTGGGATGCAAAATTTTCCAGTAGATGGGGACTCATAATTATTCTCATTGGATAATTCCATATACCCATAAATAAGGAATTGGTGCTTCCCCACAGAACGAGGTAAAACTGAGGGACAAAATGTCCACTCTCTAAAAGATATAGGAAGTTCTGAACTGCCTCAGGGCTTCTACTTAGCAGTGTGGGTGAGCATAAGTGAGAGTTCATGAGGCAATTCTAATTCTCAGATTCTTGTTAAATAGAAACAGTATAGAAGTTAGGAGTGACATTTGGTGGCTAAATAAGTTTATCAATCAAAAAAGCATCCTTAATTGAGTACAATGTGTTTTCATATTTATGGGTAGCTACAAACTAGAAACAAAAGTAGCCTGATTTAGTGAATATAGTGTTGGTCGTGGCATCAAGGAAGCCTAGGTTCAAAACTCACCACCAATACTTCCTAATGCTCCATGGGCAAGTTATTTAACCTCTTCATGCCTAAGACAACTCCCTAGGATGAGTCATGTTATTTTTTATTGAGTAGACTAAGGATCCTTTTCCTGAGATTTCCCTAAACTGAAGAAACCATAGCCCCTTCAAATATTGACAGTAGACTTGGTAATAAATAAGGTAAAGGAATAAAAACAGTTAATTACAGGTTTCAGGAAACATAAATTCTAATATTGATTCTTTTGATAACTGAACATTTGCATATGATTCCAACTCTCTGGACCTCATTTTATAAAATGATTTAGACTATATGATCTCCAAGGAACCCTTCCAACTCTGATAATATTTTCTTGGTTCACTACTTCTTCTTGTAAGTTATTATGTGATTCATTTTTTAAAAAAATGCTATTATGAATCAAATGAAAATGATCTCCTATCTCACTCTTCTCTGTACTATTGGTGAAAAAAGGAAAGGTATCCCAGGCCAAATTACATTTTGAAACTAGATTTGTTTATTCAGATTGACAACAAAGGAAGCAGTTTTTATCCTCCTTAGTCACCTTTGTCTGTAATATACTGTTCTTTTAAAGAACATAAAGACAAACTTCCCATGAACAGAACTATAATGTGAGCTAACCTGCCAATCAACTTACTAATCCTTTAAACATCTCAACTGTCAGGAGGCAGATACCTGAAAGCTGGTGAGCAGGAGATAAAGAGAAACTTTGGACAGTAACCAAAATATGTTCAAAAGGAGACTAGTTTCTTATGTCCTGATACTGTTTTCCATCCAAAACTGTAGTTTCTCTTTTTTCCTCTACAGATTCACTCTATATGTATGTATGAGACAAAAATCACACATACCCACATGCATTTGTGAATTATCCTCAGAGAGGAAGAATATTTTGTGTTCATTTTATTTCAGTAAAACAAAATATCTTGGCTGTAAATAAAGTTAACTTTATGGAATCCATCCAATTGAAAAAGCAATGCTTGATATCTATAGGAATCAAATTTCAATGTGTTGAGTTTTTTTAATCAGTTAAACTTCATACACTCTATAGTCAGATCAGGATGAAATTTAAATGTGGTAGAGGTAAATACACACACACACAGAAGTAATGTCAAAATGTGATGCTTCCTTTCATTTTTTTTTCTTTGATGCATATTTCACACAGAAAGCTCAGAAGTAAATATTTGCTCTTTGTGACTAGGGCTAAGGCTAGGAAGAAAGGAAGAAAACCCAAATGACAACTTTTTTTTGGTGGGACAATTGGGGTTAAGTGACTTGTCCAGGGTCACACAGCTAGTAGGTGTCAAGTGTCTCCATATAAAATGTTAGAGTTATCCTATGAAATAAAATATACTTTAGTCCTCAACTGTATCTGGACTTTATTGCTTGACCAATACTGAGATTTTGTCTTTCCAAATGTTCATAATTATAGTCACTTAGAATCTGTGAAAAGATGTTTTTGTTGTTTAGACATTTCAGGCATGTCCAATTTTTTTGTGACCCCATGTAGATTTTTCTTGGCAATGATATTCGAGTGGTTTTCCTTTTCCATTTCCAACTCCGTTTAACAATGAGGAAACAGGCAAACTAGGTTAAGTTTCTTGCCCAGGGTCACACAGCTAGTGAGTGTCTGAGGCCAGATTTGAACTAAAGAAGATGAGTCTTCCCGACTCTAGGCCCAGTACTCTATCCACTCTGTCACTTAACTAATGGTCGGTCATCAGCTTTATAATCTTATATTATGTATGAATCATTTGTATAATATATCTAACTTGCTCATTACTTGAATGTTCCCAGTGAAAGAAAATTATTTTACGATAAAATCTATTCTATTAATTTTGAGCTATTCTCAAATTAGGAGAATAAGGAATAGTCTATCTATCAGATCTATATTGAAAGGAAGAATTTTTTACCAAACAAGATATGGAGAATATTATGAAATATAAAATGGATAATTTGATTATACTACATTAAAAAGGTTTTGTAGAAACAAAACCAATGCAACCAAAATTAGAAGGAAAACAGAAAGCTGTGAGACAATTTTTATAGCCAGGGTCTCTTGTATAGGGCCTCCTTTCTCAAATACCAGAGAACTGAGTCAAATTTATAAGAATAAAAGTCATTTGTCAATTGAAAAATGGTCAAAGGGTATGAACAGGCAGTTTCCAGAAGAAGAAATCAGTTATTTATAGTCATGTAAAATGCTCTAAATAACTATTGATTAGAAAAATACAAATTAAAACATCTCCAATGTACCACCTAACACCTATCAGATTGGTTAATAAGACAAAAAAGGAAAAGTATAAATGTTTGAGAGCATGTGGGAAAATTAGGATACTAATGAACTCTTTTGATAATTGTGATTCCAACTCTCTGGGCCTCATTTTATAAAAGGTGTTAGACTATATGATCTCCAAGGAACCCTTCCAACTCTAATAATATTTTCTTGGTTCACTACTTCTTCTTGTAAGTTATTATATGAATTTAGTGGTCACACTGCTAGTATGTGGTACATTGAATTAATTCAGTGATTCTGGAGGGCAATTTGGAAATTTGCACAAAGGGCAATCCAACTGCGCATACCCTTTGATCTAGGACAGCTAGGTTGTACAGTGGATGGTGTACTGGCCCTGAAGTTAGAAGGACCTGAGTTCAAATCTCACTTCAGACACCTACTAGCTGTGTGACCTTGAGCAAGTCACTTAACCTTAACTGCCTTAAACATCAGGGATCATTAACAGTAGTTCTAATATATATCTTGCCACTGGAACCAGATGGTTCTGGAGGAGAGAGTGAGTTTGGTGACCTTTCACAACCCATCTTCATTTAAATCCAATTCATTGCAAGTCATGACATTACCCCAGTGACTTAGCTATTAAAAATTCACCCCAAAACATCCATTTCCCACTATTGCCAGTTATTTATCTTTGAGTCAACTATAAGCTCTAATAAACAACAGCTTTCACTTATTATGAAAATGACTAAGTATACCATTTTTGTATGTGATTATACTTATCATGTTGACATGATATGCTCACAGACTCCTTAGAGTTCTGCAAAGATTAGCTCAGATGTTACCTCCTACACTCTTCTTTGTATATATTTTGAATATTTACATGATATTTCTGCTGAGAGAATAAAAGCTCCTTGAGAATGGTTTTGATTTCATTTTTGTCTCCAATTCCATAGTTCCTTGTACTTATTACATTAGTAGTAAATGCTTGTTGACTGATTTATAGATTAACATATCTAAGATTTCATTCCCCCATCTGCAAGTTGGGATGTGGAATGGAGAAGAAAGTATTGAATAGAAAATTTCTAATGTTCCATCTAGTTTGTAAACTGTAGTACTATGATACAGTAGTGTGTTAATAATGTTGGACAAGAAATAATATTAATAGGGTTTCATTTTGTGTCACGGTCATGTATGTGTGCTTCTAAAGACACTAGACTGATTCAGAATATTTGATCTTGAACAGGGAAACTATATTGGAACTGCTTTTCCATATTTAGTTTGTGTTCTGTCACTTGGGTGCTAGATTTTGTGACATGTCACTCTATAGTGTTTTGCTTTTAATCCTTCATGGAAAAATGAAAATGATATACCTCTAGAAGAGCACACATCAATAACTATTAAAGATATTGCATGACTATTTGTATGTATATTATCCAGTGTTTCAATGACCATTTGAATTCAAAATTAAACAACAAAAAAGATCAGTTCCTCCAAAATTCAAAGCAATGTGGGGTCAGAATGAAAAACAATGCCAAGAATTGACAAACCATTATTCTGAAACAGATTCATCATCAGAATATAAGAAAGAGTTTCAGAAAGATCTAGCAGCTAGAAAGATTATTTATTCCTTTTTATTATACTACAGGTTTCTTGGATTTAGAGAATAGTAAAAAAAAAAGTTGTTAACTGTTGTCATGAAAAAATACATTTAATGGGCAAGATAAGAAAAGAAGTAACATTGAAGAGTGAAATAGGTAATTTCACTGATAAAGCTCAATTTTTCACCCAAAGCTATTGTCAAAATAGTTGTCAGAAGTTCAAGTGTGCTTGAAAGAGAACTTCAAAAGAATGTAAAACATCCCCCTTTAAAAACTTTGAGAATGTATTTTTTAACTTTCAGTAGTTTTATAATTCTCATTCCCACCCTGAGAATGATGAAATGAAACCTATGTGTTTGATGAAAGACATAATTGTTTTAGAATCAATCAAAATACAAAAAAGGATAGAATATTGCAAAAACACAAAATAAAATAAAAAACCTGTGTCTTATAATATGTTATAAAGGGTTAAGAAATGTATTCAAATGTTGGACAGAAATATTCTTCAATGGGCTGGGAACTCACCTGGTTTAAGCCAAATTGAAAAATCTATGGGCTATAATTAAGGCTAGACTTTGGAAAAATGTGTCACAGTGAAGTATAATGTTCATTGTGATAAAAATTGTTTTATAATAAAGAATTAAAGGTTATTCTTCCAAAATCTTATAAATTCAATGGTAAATCACTTAATACAAGAGGTTTTTATTAAAAAGAAGATATAACCTCACATATTTTAAGATGTCAACAGTAACATGTAAATAGTTATAAGGTTTATAGTATAAATAAATGGAATTATTATAGATTTTAAGTAATCTACACACCAGTCTAAGGGGTAATGTGATATTTTAAAAGTTGGTGTATTTTTTCTTTAAAATGTGGTTGATTCCTTTCTTCTGGGTGGAGCCAAGATGGAGGAGGAAACACATTAAATGCACAGAGCTCCTGACACAATCACCCCCAAAATAGCCAAAAAAACCCACCTCTGTTTTTGCAGGGTGATGGGGGTTAAGTGACTTGCCTAGGGTCACACAGCTAGTAAGTGTCAAGTGTCTGAGGTCAGATTTGAACTCAGGTCCTCCTGAATCCAGGGCTACTGCTCTATCCACTGTGCCACTTAGCTGCCCCCCAAAACCAGCCTCTGAATCAGCAAAACCCACAAAAAAGATGGGCTGAGATTTTTTTTCAGCCAAAGACAGCTTACAGGGAGCAGTGCTGGGCTACTAGAAGAGTTCAACCCTGAGATCACACCACAGTCACACCAGAGAAACTTACCCTGAGCCTCCAAATCAGCTGCAGCACTGGTGTCTTCTGGAACTAAGTTTATGGTCAGGTGAGAGGGCTGAACAGTGGTCAGGGACAGGTGTGTGTGTGTGTGTGTGTGTGTGTGTGTGTGTGTGTGTGTGTGTGTGTGTGTGTGTGTAAAATACAGGAGTGTCTGCTGGACCTAAGGAGGAATTCAGCTGTCCCACATCAGCAGGGAACAAGGAAGAAATCTTGAGCACCAGGAAGTCTTGGTCAGGGAGGAGCATAATCTCATCAGAGTTAAGAACCACAGCACACAAAATTTTGCTGGCTGGTTATTTAGCAAGTTGGCTTGAGGTTATCTTCAGACCAGAGAACAGCCAAGGTGAGAGAAAAACCTGCCCTCCCTCAAGCCAAAACACCTGGGACCTTCTGAAGCTCAGGACAGTGTAGCTTGGAAGTAGGGCCCCACTGTAAAAGGGAGTTAAAAGTCAAGTAAAAGACAGCAAGATGAGCAGGAAAGGAAACTTGAGAATTGTAGAAAGTTTCTTTAGTGACAAGGAAGATCGAAGTGCACCCTAAGAATATGATAAAAACCTGAGGGTCCCTACATCCAAAGCTTCCAAGAAAAATATGAAGTGGTCTCAGGACATGGAAGTGCTTAAAAGGGAATTTGAAGAGAAAGTAGGAGAGATAGAAGGAAGATTTAGAGGGGTGGAGGAAAGAATGGAAAGAGATCTTCCTGAAAGAGATCCCAAAATGAAAACCTATAGGAATATTATAGACAAATTCCAAAGCTCCCAGGTGAAGAAGAAAATATTGCAAGCAGCCAGAAAAAAAGGAATTCAAATACAGTGGAGCTACAATAAGGATAAAACAAGATCCAATCTACATTAAAGGACCAGAGACCATGGAATATGATATTCCAAAGGGCAAAAGAACTGGGACTACAGCCAAAAATCACCTACCCAGCAAAACTGACTATAATTTTTCAGGAGAAAAAATGGGACTTCAATGAAAAGAGGACTTTCATGAATTTATGATAAAAAGACCTGAACTCAATAGAATATTTAATTTTCAAATACAAGACCCTAGAGAAGCATAAAAAGGTAAACAGGAAAAAGAAATCATGAGGGACATTAAAAGATTAAACTCTTTACATTCCTACATGGGAAGATAATACTTGTAACTTTTAAGAACTTTCTCAGTATTAGGGAAGCTGAAAGGAATACACTTAGAGGAAACAGGTCTGAACTCTAGGTGCCAAATTTAATATGGGGAGAGTTAATTGGGTATGAGGGACGTCTAGGTCCAAAGTTTCTTCCCCTCTGAAATGCCTTTTATAGTTATCCCAGGCCATTAAGAAAGGAGCTTAACAGCCTCTGTTCCACAAACAAATCAGGTTTTATTAATGGAAATAAAATAAACAGCAAAGGTGAAATTAATAAAGTCAAGGACAAGGGAATAGAGAAAAAGAAAAATGGATGAGCTCCCTAACTCAAGCAAAGGCCTGTACAATCCCCAAACTCACTTCCAACTCAGCTAATTCAAAGAGTCAGATCGTTTTATTAACTCACCACCTGGGTTTGTAGTTTTAGTAGGAAGTAGGTGTGCAGCCAGCACCGACAGGAAAACCTCACAGGAAAACCAACTGGCATGGCCCACAGGAGAAACTAACAGGAAATCACCTTTCTAGTCCACTCCTTGGAAGCTCACCAACAGGAAAGAAGAACTCCCCTCAGCGAGCATTCCTTTTTCTACCTTTACTTCCCCACCCTCAAAAGGGAGGTTCTTCAAGCTGGATTGGGGAGTGGTTCCCCTGCTGACATCAGCAGCATACATCACTTAGAACAGGACAGGTGAGGCCCATATCCAATAATCCCTAGCCAGTTTCCCAAACAGTACTAAGTCATTCTGGTTGGACCCCTAGGTGTCTGCCAAATTCCATCATTTTACCACAGAACTGAATACAAAGGGCTGACATCTGTAAAGCATTTATTTTTTGTTTATACTTTTTTGGGGGGAGGGGGGAGGCAGGGTAGGGTGGCTTATTTCTGGGCCTTAATTTGGGCTTGGGGCCTCCTGGTTCCAGGGCTAGTGCATTGTCCACTGTGCTACCTAGCTAACACATGATGATATCTTTAAAATAAAGTTAAGGAGTAAGAGGAATGACCTGGAAGATAGGGAAAGGGAGAGGTAGACTAGGGAAAAGTAGCTCACATAAAAGAAACAAGAAGAAGCTTATGGAGGGGAAGAGGTGGAAGGAGTGGGGTAATAAATGAACTTTACTATTATCAGAATTGGGTCAAAGAGGGAATAACATGTGTACTAAAGTGGGTATAGTAATATATTTTGCCCTGAGGGAAAGTAGGAGAAAGAGACAAGACCAGGGTGGGGGGGGGGAGGGAAGGAAGGAAGGAAGGACAGATTGGGAGAGGGATCAGTAAAAAGCAAAACACTTTCAAGGAAGGTGAAGGTGTTCTGCATAACTGCACATGTATGACTTATATTGAATTGATTGATTTCATAGGGAGGTTGAGGAGAGAGGGAGGAAGAAAATTTAGAACACAGAATTAGATCAAAGACCTTAATCTCATCAGAATGGGCTCAAGGAGGGAATAACATACACTCCCAATTGGGATGAGTAATCTACCTAAACCTCCAGGAAAGTAGGAGGGGAAGAGGATAAAGAGGAAAGGGTGAAAGAATGGAGGGCAGAGCAGGGGAGGGGGCAGTCAGAAGCAAAACACTTTTGAGGAGGAATAGGGTAAAAGAAGATAGAAAATAGATTAAATTATTTGTCAAGCTTAAGGTACTATATAAAAATTATGATGAACAGGGTGCTATCAGAAAAACCTAGAAAGACCTATATGAACTGAAGCAGAGGGAAATGAATTGATCTGCTGGGAACCATGTGATTACTTTCAGCAAGTCAATGATCCAATATAACTCTGTAGGATTTATGAAAATTGCAATTCATCTACAGAGAAAGAACTGATGATATCTGAAAAGAGATTGAAGCATATTTTTTTTTGATAATTCCTTAGTCTGAAGTTTTGTTTTTATCTGTTTTCTCTTACAACCTGGCTAATATGGAGATGTTTTCCATGACTACTCATGTATAACATGTTGAATTGCTTGAGTTCTTGAGGGTAGGGGGTGGGAAGTAAGTTAGGAAGAGAAGTTGGAACACAAATTTTTCAAAAATTGATGTCAAAATTTGTTTTTACATGTAATTTGGAGAACAATACTCTAAACTGAAAAAAAAAGAAAAAAGTGGTTAATTTTTGTACACATATACATAGAAACCTGTTTTCCCCCTAAAATGATATAATTTCTTTGGGGGCAAGTACTGTTTCATTTTTGATTTTTGTATTCTCAGTACCTAGAACAGTGACCAAGTGATGAATAAATGCTTATTGATTAATTGTAAAAAAAATGTGGTTGATTTGAAAGATTTGTTATAAAGCACCAAGATAGAGTATGTATTTGGTGAGGTTTTCTACTTTCAAAGAGGGAATGACATAAAGAGACTGGAGAAAAGGAAGAAGGTGGAGAGGGACAGAGAGAGGGAGAGAGAAACACCAAATTCTACTTTAGTACAGGCACTCAAAGATCTCAGAGTTTTAATGACTCAAAAAATTCAGAAAGTGCCAATTTATTTTCTCTCAAATAATTAAACCTAAATTAATTTTATATATACTTAGCAATAAACATAATACTTTTTTTTCAAGTATGCCCCTGTTGGCTTTCAGAATGCTTCTACATCCATTGCATATACTTAAGACCGATTGTTCATTTGAGATTGGTTCCCTTAATTTCATTTATTAAAAATTAACTTCAAAAAAAATACATGTTCCAAATGATGTGGGGAACTAGTGATTCAAGAGATACAAATTATATGAAACTGTAAAGTAGCATAATTGAGCAAAGCACTTTTGATAAGAAAACTAAAAGGGGGGGGATCATGTAAATGTGATTATTTCTAATTAAAAACAATGAGTAACCAAATCAAATTATACAATGAAGAATTGATTTAGATCCCTAGAGGGGGGAAACATAATATTTTAATGTGTCTTCAGCATTTTTCCCCACCCTTATTACTTCTCAATACTTTCGTAGACTCTGTAATTGTAACTAAGATTACAGTGAGCACTGTTGATCTTAGACTAAACACAAATACCAGCCTTTTCCAGGCAGATTGTATATGGTCAAGTAAACAAGAGGACAGAAGTTCTAGGATGATCAAAGCTATTTCTGAGATATAAGTGAAGCTGTGGGCTCACAAGATAAGCAATCAACTAGAAGTCAAGAGAGCTGGGTATGAGTCCCATTTATGGCACTTTTTGACTTTGAGACAGTTGTTACATATCTGTAGATTTGAAATTTCTTATCTGTAAAAAGCAGCTTTTGAAAATCTTTATGATATGAGACAATTGATCAATAGCCAAATAGTTTAATGGGGGAAAACAACAACAACAACAAAAACCATGGGACTAAGATTTGGGAGACATGGGGTTAAATTTTGGCTTTGGTCACAAGTGACTACATCTGTAAGGTTGTTTCCAAATCTATAAAATGAACAAATATAACTATATGTTTAGATTCCCTTCCAATTCTAAACTTCTATAAAATCCAAGTTCCCATCTAGCTTTATGTTATAATTACAAGTATGAAGCTTACACATACATATATGTGTAAAAGATATTTATGTATTGAATTTCTTTATTTTTCTTCTGTGTATAAGCACAAGATTACAATGAAACCTTACTGAGAAATACTCAGACTGTATGAAAGAACAAATGAACTAGGTTCTCTTCTCCAGAAACCAAGGCTAATTTGATTCCCACCACACAACTCAGGTAGGTGTGATAGTGGAAGGAAAATAGTTAATTGAATATGCTTGGTTCCATGATTCAAAGACTTCTTCCATGCCCCTAAGATATTCCTAAGAGTTTCTGAAGTTCATTAAAATAGTTGTGCTGTGCCACTGTCTAGAATTCTTAAAATTGCTTCTTTACAATCCTCAAATGGCTAGTATTTATACAGCTCCTTAAGGTTCCCAAATCTATCTCCCTCCCTTCCTCCTTCCCTCTCTGTCTCTCTGTCTCAGTGTCTCTCTCTCTCTCTCTACACACACACACACACACACACACACACACACACATACACACGCATGTACAAACATATCCATTCATTCATCCATCTATCTATCTATCTATCTATCTATCTATCTATCTATCTATCTATCTATCTATCTAATCAATTTGATTTTCACAACAACCTATACTCATCAAAGTATAGCTAGGAAAGTGACTTGGTTAGGGTTACACAGCTAGGCAGTATACCAGGAAAGATGTGAATCAAGGTCTTCCTGGCCACAAGTCCAAAATTCTTACTACTGCACCAAAACTAGCCACTCAACTGTCATTGAAAAATTTAAAAAAAGAAAAATTCAATATGAGCCTGATAAAGGAGATGATTTTTCCCTCTTACTGGCATTTTCTATGCTACCACAATTAAGATTTTGCAAACTGTGAGAAAATAATGAGTTTTGGAATGTCCAAAGGCCCCAGATGAGGGAATTGATTGGATTGACTGACTCTGGTGATTGACTCACTTGAAGTTGACTTGACTGAAACCATGCCTACCTGACTCTTTTTTTAAATTTTATTTTCCAAATTACATGTAAAAGCAAAATTTGACAATTTTTTAAAAAAACTTTGTGTTTCAACTTATCTTCCTTCCTCCCATTCAATGCTCCACTCCAGGAACTCAAGCAATCCAATATAAATTATACATGAGTAGTCATGGAAAACATCTCTAAGTTGTGAGAGAAAACAGGTAAAAACAAAACTTCAGATTAAGGAATTATCAAACAAAATGTGTTTCCATCTGTTTTAAGATACCATCAGTTCTTTCTCTGAAGATGGATTACAATTTTCATGAGTTCTTCTGAGTTATATTGGATATAACTTGCTGAAAATAACCACATGCTTCCCAGCAGATCATCTTACACTAATGCTGCTATTTTGTATATAGTACATTTCTCTCTGCTTTAGTTCATGTGAGTCTTTCCACGTTTTTCTGATGGCATCCTGTTCATTCTAAGTTTTATATAGATAGTACCTTATAGTTGACAACAAATTTTCTTCACAATATCCCAGCAGAGTAAGTACCATACATTGTGCCATTGTAGTCAATCATCATAACTATTTCCCTCCATCCTATCCCCTTTCAATGATATTTACTCTATTTTCTATCTTATATTACCCTATTCCTCCTCAAAAGTGTTTTGCTACTCACTGCCCTCCTCCTCACTCTACCCTCCCTTAATTCACCCTTCCCTCCTACTTTCCTGTAGGGTTAAATAGATTACTCCTCCCAATTGGGTGTGTATGTTATTCCCCCCTTTAGCCCACTATGATGAGGTTAAGGTCTTTGAGATAATTCTGTGTTCTAAATTTTTTTTCCTCACTCTCTCCTCAACTCTCCCTATGAAATCAAGCAATTCAATATATGTCATACATATGCTGTTATGCAGAACATCTTCACCTTCCCTGAAAGTTTTTAGGTTTTTACTGCTCCTTCCCCAAACTTCCCTTCCCTCTTTCCCCTCTTCACCCCACCCCCATCTCCTTCGCTTCCCACTTTTCCTCAGGGCAAAAATATATTACTATACCCACTTGAGTGTGTATGTTATTCCCTCTTTGAGCCAATTCTGATGATAGTAAGGTTCACTCACTGCCCTATTTCTTCCCCCTCTTCACCTCCCCTCCATAAGCTTTTTCCTTGTTTCCTTCATGTGAGCTACCTCTCCCCATTCCAACTCTCCCCTTCCCCCTTCCCCAGAACATTCCTCCTACTCTTCAACCCTATTTTAAAGATGTCACCATGGGTTAGCTAGGTGGCACAGTGGACCTAGCAGGCCCAGAGTCCAAATCCAGACATAAGACAACTCACCCTGTTTGCTCCACAAAAAACAAGGATACACAAAAAATAAATGCTTTACAAATATCATCCCTTCATATTCAGTTCATACACGTGTTCTTTGAGTATTCCTTACTGAAAAAGTTCTTATGAGTTGGAAGTATTATTTTCTCATGTATGAATGTAAATCATTTAACCTTTTAAAGTCCCTTGTGATTTCTTTTTCTTGTTGACCTTTTTATGATTCTCTAGGGTCTTGTATTTGAAAGTCAAATTTTCTATTCAGATCAGGTCTTTTTCATCACAAATGCCAGAAAAATCCTCTTTTTCATTGAAGTCCCATTTTTTTTGCTCTGAAAGATTATAAACAGTTTTGCTTTGTAGGTGATTCTTGGCTTTAGTCCCAGTTCCTTTCCCCTCTGGAATATCATATTACATGCCCTCTGGTCCTTTAATGTAGATGCTGCTAGATCTTGTTTTATCCTTATTGGAGCTTAACAGTATTTGAATTCCTTTTTTCTAGCTGCTTGCATAATTTTCTCCTTCACCTGGGACTTCTGGAATTTGGCTATAATATTCCTGAAGGTTTTCCTTTTGGGATCTCTTTCAGGAGCTGATTGATAGATTTTTTCCATTTCTATTTTAGCTTCTGCTTCTAGAATATCAGGGCAGTTTTTCGTGACAATCTCTTGGAGGATGATATCTAAGCTCTTATTTTGGTCATGGTTTTCAGATAGTCCAATGATTTTCAAATTATTTCTCCTGGAATTATATTCAAGGTTAGCTGTTTTTCCAAGGAGATATTTTACATTGCCCTCTATTTTTTCAATCAGTTGGATTTGCTTTACTGTGTCTTGGTTTCTCATAAGGTCGCTAGCTTCCATTTTTTCAATCCTAATTCTTAGGCAATTATTTTCTTCAGAGAGATTTTGTATCTCCTTTTCCATTTGGCTTTTCAAGCTTTTGACTTTTTTTCTCATGTCTCTCCTGCATCGCTCCCATTTCTCTTTCTATTCTTTCCTCCCTCTCTCTAAATCTTCCTTCTATCTCTCCAATTTTTCTTCAAAGTCCCTTTTGAGAGCTTCCATGACATGAGACCACTTCATGTTTTTCTTGGAAGTTTTGGATGTAGGAGCCCTGATGTTGTTATCTTCTTCTGAGGATGCACTTTGATCTTCCTTGTTGCTGAAGAAACTTTCTATATTTCTCAAATTTCTTTGCTTGTTCATCTTTTACTTGACTTTTAACTCCCCACTGGGGGGCCCTACTTCTAGGCTATACTACTGTCCCAAGCTTCAGAGGATCTCAAGTGTTTTGGTTTGAGGGAGGGCAGGTTTTTCTCTTACCTGGCCTGTTTTCTGGTCTGAAGATAATTTCAAGCCAACTTGCTAGTTAACCAGTCAACAGAGTTCTGTGGTGGTTCTTAGCTTCGATGAGCCTGTGCCCCTCCCCGACCTGGGCCTCCTGCCACTCAGGATTTCTTCCTGGTTCAACACCAGGGTGGGACAGCCAAATTCCTCCCTAGGTCCCGCTGATACCCCTGCCCTTTCCCCCACTCAGCCAGTCATTCAGCCCTCTCACCCAACCACAAACTCAGTTCCAGACGATGCTGGTGCTGCAGCTGATCCAGAGGCTTGGGGGTTAAGTTCTTCTGGTATGGCTTGCCTGGGGTCTCTGTGGGTGTGTTCATGGGTTTGGACTTTACTCATAGCCCAACAAGGCCCCCTTTAATCTATCTATGGCTGGAAAATAATCTCAGCTGTATTTTTCTGGGTTTTTCTGCTCCAGGGGTTCTTTTATTTCTGTTTTGGGGGTAATTGTATCAGGAGCTCTGTGCATTTAGTCTTTCCTCCGCCATTATTTTTGTGTTTATTTTGTGTTTTGTGTTTGTATGTGTGTGTGTGTGTGGGAGGGGGCAATTGGGGTTAAGTGACTTGCCCAGGGTCACACAGCTAGTAAGTGTTCAGTTTTCTGAGGCCAGATTTGAACTCAGTTCTTCCTGACTCCAGGGCTGGTGCTCTATCCACTGAGCCACCTAGCTGTCCCCTTCTCCACCATTTTGGCTCCACCCCTCCTGCCTGATTCTCAAGAGAATATGTTCTCAGAAGCTGTGGCCTCTGACCTTAATATAGGACCACCCTCAAGTCCAGTGAAGTAATGGATTTGGGTGATGCTAGCCAATTAGTTTGAAGCAGTGTGTATGGACCGCCTCTCCTTGGGATGCAGATCAAGCTGTGACTGTCTGTTCAGCTCTTGAACAGGCTTGTGGTGGAAGACTGGAGGAAGAACAAGGTTAGCCTGGAACTCTAGGCTAGACAGGCCTTTCTTAACTTTCTGAGCCAAGTGTTCTCTTTTACTAACAGTTGGTATGCTTTAATAAATGCTTAATGCCCCAAATTGGTGCTAATGCTTCTAATTTATAAGTAACTCTACCTAATTTTCCCTATACTTGGGACAAGAGTAAGGCAAGCACACATTTAATTTTACATGTGTGGTAAAAAGTGAAAGCTTTTAGAGTAGGTTAGCGATAACTGAAGGATGCCAGTTTTTGAAGGACCGCCCTTTCAGGGAGGAGACCATGACGAACAGCTGTGCGCTTGCTGATATGATGAGCACTCCACTTCCGGGGTGCGAGCTTAAAGGCAAGGAGAGAATGGAATTGGGGCCTTTTCTCTCCTTGCCTGCTCGCTCGCTCTGCACAAACACACACACACACACACACACACACTGACTCAGGTTTGACAGTGTGGTCCTTGGTGATCGGCCTGGTCCTCCATAATAGCACGTGCTTGATGCGGTTCTCAGCCTCAGAGGTGGCCTTGGGTTTTGGTGAGTTCTATACGGTATATAGACTAAGCTTAGATCTAAGACTATTTATTTGTATTTCTATTTTCCTATTTCTCTAATCAGCATCACCTTGTTTGTTGGCTATTTAATTCCCAAACAATAAAAGCTAAGTAATCCATTTCTAACTAAAGCTCAGAGGTTTCTTTCTCTTAGTGGTCTGGGAGATATATAAGGGAAAGGTTAAAGGGGAATTTAATGCTCTTATATCCAATTTTAAATCTCACACATGTCATAAAACTCAACCATGGTAGAAAGAGTTGATTTTGGAAAAAGACTGAATCTGCCTTCTGAGAAACTGTCTAGCTAGAGAAATACATCACCTCACAGAAAGAAGTTGAAGGACTGACCACTTTGTCATAAATTCTTAGACTTTGACAGCTCATGAAACAAAACATCTTTCTGCTTCTGCAGAGTTTGAGAGTGACATTATCTAATTATGTTATTCTCCTTCATGCCACCTATGCTGTAACCAAACTGGCCTGCTTACCAAGGCTATTCCCTGTTTGTGGTGTTCTATCCCCTGGGACTTTTATAGTCTTCTGTGCCTGAATTCAATCTCTTTCACCCTTGTCTTCTATAATAGTTACCTTCCTTCGTATACATACATGAAAAGGAAAAAGATGTACAAAAATTCACTGAAGGAAACAATTCCTTAAAAAGTAGGATTGGTCAAATGGAAAAGGAGATAGAAAAACTAACTGAAGAAATAATACCTTAAAAATTAGAATTGGGCAAGTGGAAGCTAATGACCACATAAGACATCAAGAATCAATCAAGCAGGGGCAGCTAGGTGGTGCAGTGGATAGAGCACTGACCCTGGAGTTAGGAGTACCTGAGTTCAAATCCAGCCTCAGACACTTAACACTTACTAGCTTTGTGACCCTGGGCAAGTCACTTAACCCTAATTGCCTCAAAAAAAAATCAAGCAAGCAAAATCAAAAGAATGAAAAAATAGAAGAAAATGTGACCTGAAAAAAAGATCCAGGAGAGATAATTTAAGAATTCTTAGACTTTCTGAAAGTCATGATCAAAAAATGGGCTGGACTTTATATTTCAAAGAATTATCAAAGAAAATTGATCTGATATCCTAGAAGCAGAAGATTAAAAAATGGAAAGAATCCATCTCTCCAAAGATATACCAAAATGAAAATTCTCAGGAATATTATAGACAAATTCCAGAACTTCCAGGATCAGGAGAAAATACTGCAAGCATACATAAAGAAACAATTTAAATATTGTGGAGCCACAGACAGGATTTAACATCTTCTACACTGAATTTTGGAATGTGTGGAATATGATATTCCAGAAGGCAAATGGCCTAGGATTACAACTGAGTGTCACCTACACAGCAAAATAGAGCATAATCCCTCAGGGGGAAATGAATATTCAATGAAATAGAGGATTTTGAAGCATTCCTGATGAATAGACCAGAGCTAAACAGAAAATTCAATTTTTAAATATAATATTGAAGAGAAGCATAAAAAGGAAAACAGGAGAGATGGATAAATGGGGGGGGGGATATGATGAACGTAAATATATAGTTAGTAACCATAATGATGAATGAGAAGGGAATAAACTCATCCATTCAAATGAATTGGATAGTTGAGTTGATTAAAACCAGAATCTTAAAATATATTGTTTACAAGAAATTCATATGAAAAAGAAAAATACAGAGTAAAGGTAAAAGGCTGGAGTACGCTTCAGCTAAATTAAAAAAAAAAAAAGCAACAGGTATCGATCATGATCTCAGACAAACCAAAAGCAAAAGTAGACCTAATTTAAAAAGATAAGAAAGGAAACTACATTTTGATAAAAGGTACCATAGGCAATGAAGCTACATCAATATTAAACATATATGATACAAATGGTATAGCATAGAAAAAAATTTAAAGTTAAATGAGTTACAAGAGGAAATAGATGGTAAAACTGTAGTGGTAGGGGACATCAAATTTTCCCTCTTAGAACTAGATAAAACTAAACACAAAACAAACAAGAAAGAAGTTAATGAGTTGAATAGAATTTTAGAAAAATTAGATGTAATAGATCTCTGGAATAAATTGAAGGGAAACAGAAAAGAATATACCATTTTCTCAGTGGTATATGGCACTGACCCAAAATTTGCATATTAGGGGGAAAGGCCCTCATAATCAAATGCAGAAAGGCAGAAATATTAAATTCATCCTTTTAAGATCATGAAGCAATAAAAATTAGACTCAAAAAAGAATCATGGAAAGATGGATTCAAAATTAATTGACAAGTACATGATCTAATCCTAAAAAAAAAAAATGAGTGTGTCAAATAACAACTCACAGAAACAATTAATAATTGAATTACAAAGAAAGACCAAAATGAGACAACATACCAAAATTTAAGGGATGCAGCCACAGTGGTACTTAAGTGAAAATTCATATTTCAAAATGCTACATCAATAAAATAGAAAAAAGAATGGATCAGTGAATTGGGCATGCAACAACAACAACAACAACAAGAAAAACAACTACCAAAAAATAACAAATTAAAAATCCCCAATTAAATATCAAATTATACATCCTGAAAATTAAATGAATGATTAATAAAATTGAAAGTAAGAAAACCACTGAACTAATAAATAAAAATAGGACCTTGTTTTATGAAAAATAATAAAATATATAAACCATTGGTTAATTTGACTTAAAAAGAAAGAAAACAAAAGTATTAATATCAAAAATGAACAAGGTAAATTCACCACCAATGAAGAAAAAAAATTAAAGCAATAATCAGGAGCTGTTTTACCCAATTATGTGTCAATAAACCTGACATCTAAGAGAAATGGGTAAATATTTTACCCCCAAAATATAAATTTCCCAAGTTAACAGATAAGAAATACAATGCTTATATAACCCCAACTTAGAAAAATAGATTGAACAAACTAACAGTGAACTCCCTAAGAAAAAAATCCCTAAGACCAGAAAGTTTCACAAGTGAATTCTATGAAACATATTGAATATTGATTCAAAAATTTCAAATATAATACCAGCAAGAAGCTTATACCAATATATCACAAAGATCATACACTATGACCAGGTGTGATTTATATACAGAATGCAGGGCTTATTAAATATTAGCAAAATTAACAGCATAATTGATAATATCAATAACAAAAGCAATGGAAAAATATGATCTCGATAGATGTAAAAAAAAGCTTTTATCAAAATACAATACCCATTCCTGTTCAAAACACTAGATAGCATAGGAGTAAATGGGGCTTTTTTTTTTTTAAAGAGAAGTATTATCTATCTAAACCTATCAGCAAGCATTATCTGTAATGGGAATAAGCCAAAAACCTTTCCAATAAAATCAGTGGTGAATCAAGGATGCATATTATTATCACTATTATTCAATATTGTACTAGAAATGCTAGCTATAGCAATAAGAGAAGAAAATTAAATTGGAAGAATTAGAATAGGCAATTAGGAAATAAAACTATCACTCCTTGCAGATGATATGGTAATATACTTAGAGAATCCTAAAGAATCAACTAAAATACTATTTGAAATAATTAACAATTTAGAAATGTTGCAAGATATAAAATAAACCTACTTAATTCATCAACATTTCTGTATATTACCAACAAAGACCAGCAGCAATAAATAGAAAGAGCGAATCCTTTTAAAAGAATTGTAGACAATATAAAATACTCAGGAGTCTACCTGCCAAGACAAACCTGGGAACTATATGAACACAATTACAACACACTTTTCACACAAATTAAGTCAGATATAAACAACTGGAAAAATCTTAATACCTCAGGGGTAGACCAAGTCACTCTAATGAAAGAAACAATTCTACCTAAATTTACTTACTTATTCAGCTCCACTGCAACCAGACTGCCAAAACGTTATTTTAATAGAGCTAAAAAAATCATAACAAAGTTCATCTAGAAGAATAAAAGGTCAAGAATATCAAGGGAATTAATGAAAACAAATGAAGGTGGCCTAGCTGTAATAGATCTCAAAATGTATTACAAAGTAGTAATCACTGGAACTATCTTATACTGGCTAAGAAATAGTGGATAAATGGAATAGATTTAGTACTGTGAAGAATTAATTGTTATTTGAGGTTTTTATGCCTCGGCGCGCACTGGCCTGGGGCTCCGCAAACTGCACATGCTCCGCAAACTGCACGGTGCTCCACCCACTGGTTGTAGCCCTTGCCAGGGTTCTGGCACCTCACATCATCATCACTCACCCATGCCTACATGGGCCTGGCAAAATTATAATGATTGGAAGCCTAGTGAGGGCAGTCATGTGACTGTCAGAACGGCTATCCCGTTGGCTGAGGCTGTGTGGGGTGTTTCTAGGTTTGGGGGAGGAGAATTGGGCATTCTAGGTGGAAGCTGGAAAGCGACAGGCATTTTGCTGGGTATTTTCAGCTGATTCCTGGGTGGTGGTATTTTTCAGGTATTATAATTTCCATTTCCCCATTTTATTTCCTTTCCCTTGATCCTACTGATTCTGTTTGTGGTTTTTTTTTTTTTAAGTTCATTCTTGTTAAAATAAATCTTGTTCTGTTTTGAGGGAGGCTGCCGGACTCCTTCCTTGCCCCAATATTGTGGCAAGCCACTTAGCTAGCATTCCCCAATTAAAAATTGGTCCCCACAGTTTAAAATACAAAGGACTCAATTAGCAAAGTATTTTAATATTTGATAAACTGAAGAACTCACTACTTAATAAAAACTGCTGGGAAAACCAGAAAACCATATGGCAGAAACTAGGTATGGAATAATATCTTACAGGGAGCAGATATGTGGTAAAGTGCATAAAACACCGGCCCTGGATTCAAGAGGACCTGAGTTCAAATGCAGCCTCAGACACTTGACACTTACTAACTATGTGACCCCGGGCAAGTCACTTAATCCTCATTATGCCTGCAAACAAAATAAAATAAAATAAATAATATCTTACAGAATATATCATGGTAAGGTCAAAATGGATAAATGATTTAGTCAAAAAGGGTATTATAAAATAGGGAAGGACAGGAAAATGTACCTCTCATATCTATTAAGAAGGGAAGAATTTATGATTAAACTAGAGATAGAAAGTGTTACTAGATGTAAAATGTATAATTTTGATTATAGTAGACTAAAAAGGGTTTTGGATTTTTTTTTTTGCACAAATAACACCAATGCAACCAAGATTAGAAAAAAAAAAGCTGAGAAACAACTTTTATAGAGTCTCTGATAAACATCTCACTTCTCAAATATATAGAGAACTGAGTCAAATTTATAAGAAATTTATAAGTCATTTTCCAATTCATAAATGATCAAAAGATATGTGAAAATGTTCTAAATATCTTTTGATTGGATAAATGCAAAATAAAACACTCTGAGGCACCACCTCACACCTATCAAATTGGCTAATATGACAATAAAGAAAAATGATAAATGTTGGGGATGGGGGAAAATTGGGACGTTTATGCATAGTTGGTAGAGTTGTGACTAATTCATCCATTCTGGAGAGCTATTGGGTACTATGCCTAAAGGTCAACCAAAACCTTGATCCAGCAATAACACTACTAGGCTTGTATCCCAAAGAAATCATGTGCAAAAATACTTATAGCAGCACTTTTCATGGTGGCAAAATATGGAAAATTGAGGAGATGCCCATCATTTGGGGAATGACTGAACAAGCTTTGGTATATGAATATAATGGAATACTGTTGTGAAATAAGACATGATGAACAGGCAAATAAAAAAAAAACTTGTATGAACTGGATGCAAAGTGGAATAAGTAGCATTTGAAAAACATTGTACACAGTAATAGCAACATTGTACCATGATCAATTATGATAGACTTAGCTCTTAGCAACAAAATGATCTAGGACAAGTACTAGGGGCTCACAAAGGAAAATGCTATCCAGATCAAGACAAAAACAGATGGACTCTGAATGCAAATAGATATATGCTTTTTTCACTTACTTTATTCTTTCTTGTTTTTCCCCTTTTGATCTGTTTCTTCTTTCACAACTGTGACTAATATTGAAATGTGTTTTACATTATAACACATCTATAACCTAGATCAAGTTGCCTACCAATTTAGGAAGAAGGGAGGTGAGGAAGGGAGGGAGAAAAATATGGAACTCAAAAGCTTATCAAATAAAAGCTAAAAATTGTCTTGATTTATAATTGGAGAAAAATTTTTACAAGGAAAAATATGGAAAAAAGTGTAGCTTGTATAATTTTAAGATAAAAATTTCTGATGCATTTCAACTATAACACATTCCTAAGAAGATGAATTAAAATGGTTTCTGGCCCCGTTATTACTAATATAATCTCATTGGGGTAGGTGTTAACTCTGGGTTTAGGAGATTAGGTTACAGTTGGCAAGGAATTACTTTGATCTCTTTGCCATCAGGAGGCAGCAGGATATAGGAACTACAGGACCTGGCTCAAAAAAAGAAAGATCTCAGTTTAAGTCCCAAATCTGTTTGAATCTGGCAAGTTATGTAACATTTCTCTGTGCCAGTCAACTCTAATCCTTTAGGTTCCAAAGTGGTTACTGGTCTCTATTTATGGAAGGAGTTTTCTGAATGGGGGTTTGATGTACCAATCAAATCATACTTGTTGCCTCCAATGATCCACATCAAATAAGTTTTGAAATAGGAATCCATATGCTGGGTATCAGTGTATGCTTTCTACTGTCATGGAAGAGGCTCAGCACAGATTCCATATTGATGAGACATTCCTTATAGATTGGGAGGCCCTCAAGGTATTCCTGATTTCTAAGTATATGCTACTGAATCAATCAAACTCAAGGATATTACAGAGCTTCTGATTTAAAATCTATAATCCCACAAAAGTGATAAATATTTCTATCTTCCCAGGGGAAGAAGAGATGGATAAAAATGTCTTATCCAGATTTAATAATTATAATAGTAACTCATACTTATATCATGCTTAACTATTTGTAAAGAATTTTCATATATGTTAACTCAAATAACATTAATCTTTTTAATATCAGTATTCTTCCATTGATATTATATGGCATGAAATCATGAATATTATAAACTATGGGAGAACAAAATTGTAAGTCACCAAAAGGGCAATTTAGTGATGCATGGTGGCTGTAAATACACTGTTAAACATTTTCAGTGATGAATTGTCTACACAGACTATCATCAAAGTCATCCAAGTGAGAGAGAGAAAAAGTTAGAGAAAGAAAGAGAGAGACAGAGGGACAAAGAAGGGAGACAGAGAGATTAACCATGTAATAAGAGCCATAGATAATACAGTATGGTCAAATCACACACTTGCCTTGGTAATATGTAATGTCAAGAGACATAAAAAGAAGATTCTTAGCAACTTAGGACAGACCTCCTGCAGATGATTTCCTGGGCATGAACAATGAAAACGCAAGGGTGTGCTGTGATCAGTATAATTAGATGATGTACCTACAATCAGTCATATCACACAGTGCATTAAAACATTGCATTGGGGCAGCTGGTGGTGCAGTGGAGAAGCACTGCCCTGAATTCAGGAGGACCTGAGTTCTGGCCTCGGACACTTGACACTTACTAGCTGTGTGATCCTAAGTAAGTCACTTAACCCTCATTGCCCCACCAAAACCAAACCAAATCAAAACAAAACATGCTTTTGTAGTTGATGTAATTATGAAATGGTCCAACCATCTAAAGAAAAATGTGGAATGTGCCTGAACAGCTACAAACCTGCAATACTACTAATAGGTATGTATCGACAAAGAGATTTTTTAAAGGCCCTATATATATACAATATTATAAAATAGGGCTCTTTTAGTGGTGGGAAAAGAATTAGAGATTGAGGAGATATCTAGCAATTGGGGAATGGTTGAAAAACTTGTGGTATATCATTGTGAAGGAATATTATTGTGCCAAATTGATTAGGGTGATCGGATTTCACAAAACCTGGGAAAGACAGATGACCTGAGGCAAAGTAGAGTGTACAGAACAAGGAGAATGTTTTAAAACAGCAGTAGTGTGAAAAGGATCAACTGTGAAATACTTGACTACTGTTATCAGTACAAAGATGCAAGACAATTCCAAAGGACTCATGAAGAAAAATGTTATTGACCTTCTGAGAGAGAACCAATGAACTCTGAGTGCAGATTGAAGTATACTTTTTTCACCTTATTTTCCTTCCTTCCTTTCTTTCTTATTTTGCAGGAAGGCTAATATGAAAATATGTTTTACGTGACCTTACATGTATAATTATACTATATTATTTGGCTTTTCAATGAGTTGGGGAGGGCTTCAAGGAGGAAAGAATTGAAAACTCATTTTTTAAAATGAATGTTAAAGTATAATTATTTTTAATGTAGCATAACATTTTTACTTCTCATATGATCACAGATTTTGAATTGGAAGGGACCTTAGAGGTGATCTAAGCAACCTGCTCATTTTATATATAAGAACATTAAGACCCTAAGAGGGTAACTGACTTGCCCAGGCACACACATGGTGGTAAAAGGGAAAACTGGGAACTGAACCAAAGTCTTCTGCATACAAATTTCCATGCTCTTGCCTCTTTTTAAGAGGACAGAGTATTCTAAGATACTTATGAGTATTACAGAATACTCGTAAGTATGCCAGAATATTTATTAATGAATACAGAAATACATGACTTTATCAGTAATAACCCAGAGTTTAGCAATTGTTTTTTTCTGCTGCCCTCCTAGTGTGTTTTTATTTTTTTTAAGGGCTGTATAATGACATGTTAAGACAGGATATCAGACCAAGAGGATGTCAGTCATTCCCTTATACACTTACAATACTGGCTCAATGTATAGCTTGTTTATAGATAAAACAAATATTATGCTTTCAGTTATTCACATGTTATTCATGAGAGATCTGGAATTTTTAAAATACATACTTATCACATATTTAAATTACATTACTTAAATCAGGTTCCCTGGCAATGTTTAAGTATTTCTATGTAGACTGAAAGGTGATCAAGAAATGCCTTATTGGACCCATTTTTTCACTCATGCTTTTAGCTTCAAGAATTAAACTCCCTGGCCAGGGAGACTAAATAATTTTCTGGGGTTAGTTTAGATTTCATCAGCATACTGTATCTAAGATAGACACCTTGGTATAGTTAAAAATTTGAACTTGCAGTCAAAAGACCTGGGTTCAAATTCTGGATACAACATTTAAGGGTTATGTAAACATGGATAAGTAAAAGATTCATGGAATTATAGACTTAGAAGAGGTTTTAGAAGGAGTTCTCCCAACAACCTCTTTACTTTACAGATGAGGAGACTGAGACACAGAGACATTATATCATCCAAAGTCATGTAGCAAGTATATGACTGAAACCAGATCCTTTACTCCAAATCCAGCATTCATTCTTCTCTGATTCTCATTGTTCTCATTTATAAAAATGGGGTAATGGTATTACAATTATCTAACTCACAACATCTTTTTTTTTTTTTTCCTGAGAAGAACTAATATAATGTGAGGTATAGAAATGATGAAAACTAATGACAATTGAAGAAATAATAACCACAATATTTATAATAATCCCCAGACATTGAGATTGCTTAGAAATGGTATAAAGAGAATATAGTTTAGCCTTTTCAAAATATGAACAATCTGTAAAGGTCCCCATTCATCCTTTTTGCCACTTCGGTATTATCTTATACCTTCTAGATGCTAAATTCTAGGTAGCACACTATGAATCATATAGCAACTTACATGCCCATTCTTACATTTTCCATGGTAAAAAGATTCCCTACCCTGAAAATCCAGAGCATTTTGTAGAAAATAATGTTAATAAGTTGAAAATGACATTTATAGCATTAACAGAATAATTCTTCATATGTGGTAGTAAGTTATTAGAGATAGCTCCCCAAAATAGTCAATGTCAGAATTTGTCAGTATAGAGATTAGCTAAGTAGGGCCTAATTTTTTGAAAGTGTAGTTAGAATTTAATATATATGTGTATGAAATATCTACATATATATTTCTGTGTGTGTGTATATTATATATATATATAGAGAGAGAGAGAGAGAGAGAGCATATATACAGATAAGTATGCATACACTCAGTTAACATGTACTATATCATAGAAGAGCCTTTGAATTAATTTAGGTCTATTCCCTAACAAAAGAATAATTTCTACTTTTCTCGTTATCTGCATCAGCTGAAGTAGGTAAATGGCAATGTGGAGAAAGTTAGACTTGAAGTCAGTAAGACCTCAGTTTGAATACTACTTCAGACACAAGTTATGAGATCCTGGGCAAGTCATTTAATCTCTCTCAGCATCAGTTCCCCAATCCATAAAATAGGAATAATAATAGAACCTCACAGAATTTAAAGTTCAACTAAGATAACACATATAAAATTACTTTACAAAACTTTAAAAGAGTATAAGAATACTAGTTATATCATTTTTTAGTATCAGAGAGCTTACTATTTCATATGGCTAGCCATTTCATTTTTGGACAGTTCTAGTTATAATATGGGGTCTATGTTTCTGTTAGTATCAGAAACTCCCAAGTGAGGAAACTACAGATTGACATTTCTGCTATTTATAACTTTAGACAGTTGAAAAGTATTGAGAGTTTAAATGATTTGCCCTGGACCACAACCCTCTGTGGAACTTGGAGGGACTTGGACACAGGTCTTCATGTCTTTGAGGCCAATTCTTTAGTTGCTGTGCATAGCTGTCTCTAAGAATAGAAAATGTCATCAAATACAAATTATTGTATATGTACATTTAAGGAAAGGTATACAAGACAGTAAAACTTAGAATATAATTAGACCAAGCTGAAAGCTTTCCACTGTGAGATATTTTATGAAAAATAGACAGGGCTTTCAATTTTGTCCAGTTTTTTAAAAAAAAACAAAGAAACATATAAACATTTTAAGAGACCAAACCTCCATCAAAAACCCGCTTTCATGTTCTTTCATTGTGAGAAGGGTTCATGATGCCTCATGATACTTCACAGGTAGAAAAATACAAAAAGACTGGCATGTGGCACAGTCTTGGTAAAAGACTTGCTAAATGTACTTAGGCTAATGTCCAGAAAGACTGACCTTGGGCAGGAAGAAGTGTTTTTGGTCACAGTGATGTAAACACAATAATCATTATAATGTTGCCCCCCGCAATTACCTGTAAATAACACTGTTTTACAGAAATGTAAAACTTTCTTTAAAGATATGGCCATACTAAATACTGAAAATTTCCAAGATAATGGAACAAAAGACTTTTAAAATTGGCCAAGGAGATCAAAATCATCTTGAATAGGTTGAGGTGCACATGATCCCAGTTGTTCTGCCTCAGCATACCATCAATGAACCTAAAGAGCACAAGCTTACATCCTAATACTTTTTTTCGTTTCAAATGAATTTATTTCCTCTACCCTTAAATTGTCCATGGAACACTAAATATAAAATGAATAATAGCAGGCTGAACCCCATAAAAGATGCAAATGTAATACTATTGTTGATAATGGGATGGTCATAATGATGATGACGACAACAATGGTAAGAGAGCAATGTGGTTAAATTATAGTAGGTAATAGCATCCAGGATCATGTATTGTGGAAATTTCCCAGACCCTTAGACCAGTAGAGTAGCCTTGACTACAAAACTGGTTTTGGTCCTCCCACTGATTGAGAAAGCACTCTATTCTATTTAATGCAATTGCTTCCAACAGTCAAATAAATCATCTTGAACATCATTGTATTCTGACCCTACTCAAAGTCATCATCACAATGAACTTGACATAAAGAATAGACAGCAAGTGGCACTCCTTTGTGTGCTGTTATTTCAAGAAGGCCAAGTATAAAGGAGCAAATCAGAAATGTTAATATCCTACCTGTTGGAAACAATTGAATGCAGACATCACCTCCCACTAAAATGGTCAAGCCACTAGTGCTCATGAGATTGATTCAAGACATGTATACTCTGTATTTCATATTAGCACTATATCATAATAAAACTAAAGAATATCTCACCACAAATTCAAAGACTTCATCTTGCTGTCAAGGGCACTCTCATTTCTACATCACACAACACATTGCCAACTATCTCCGAACAATCATCAAAAGAAACACAAACTTTCTTCTCTATTTCTAGATTAGATGAAATGATACATAAGCAAGATAAAACCATTTCTAAAATAATAAGTGAAAAAAGTTGAATAATCAGAGGTAATTGAAATACTAACTTAAGGAAAACTCCAGAAATTATAGATTTAAAAATAGATTTAAAAATCATGAATGTCTCAAATAATTTTTAAAAGGAGAGGAGAATGATTAGATCAGAATTCCAAAATGTCCTTTTTGAGTTTTCCAGAATGAATTCAATTAGGTCAATTTTAGCAAAACAAAGAAAACAATTAAATGATAATGATTATAATGAACATTAATGAGCATATTTTCCCATGGTATTTAACACAAAGAATAAAAATATTACAGGATTTGCACATAGAGACTTAGGTAAATGTCACTGCCAAGGTATGAACCAAAGGTCAGATATCAAATACCACCATGTGAGAAGTGACTTAAGAGAGATTTTGAAGATATGTGGGAAGGCATTAGAAGATTTTATCAACATCTCTAGCTAGTATGTGCAATAGAAAACTTAATTGTTATATTGCCCACTTAAAGGCAAAAAGATGAGGGGGAAAAGGACATGAAAAAAAGATATAGAACATAAATAGCATATCAGAAATTCTATATTCCATTAATCAGCTTTAAATTGTGGAGGAGGGCCCCATGTATAACAAGAGTCCCACATGTGAGATAGTGGGCCTCCATGTACCAAGGGCCATGTGTGGTAAAGGGCTATCTCCTTTCCCATAGCATGGGGGTATTGCTATGTGGCTGAAATACAGAGTCCTTTATGAATGGACATTGGGATAGGGGTTACACAACAATCCTAATTAAAATTCAACCACATGAGCATAAAGAATGGAAAGCAAGAGTACAAAAATGATATATACAATGACCATAACCATGTAAATTTAAAGACCCATAACACATTATGAAATTATGATGACAATGTATGGTCCCAAAGAAGAGACATGGAAAGGAACCTTACCCATTGTTTTTTTGAGACATAGCATAGTATAGATGTGGAACACTGCATGTAATATGAGGACATTTTTGATGTTTTGATTAGTTTTGATGAGCTGGTGTTTTTTTTCTTTCCCCCAAATTCCTTGTTATAAAGGGTATGTCTCTGAGAGCTAGCAAAGGACACATATAAATTGCTAAAAGAGAACACTATAGTAGGGGCAGCTAAGGGGTGCAGTGGATAAAGCATTGGCCCTGGATTCAGGAGGATCTGATTTCAAGTCAGGTGTGACCCTGGGCAAGTCACTTAACCCTCATTGCCCCCCAAAAAATTTTTAAAAAAGAAAGAACACTATAAACCTCTCTAAATATAATCCAATTACTTTAAAAAAACTTTATACAAAACATATATCATATATTATTCAATAAATATACAAGAATAAACAAGAAATTAATATTCTGGGAGAGCTACAAAATGAGTATCTCAGGGGTATAAGAAACAACTTATATTGATTTGGTGATTATTGAACAAGCTGACTGAAATTGCCATAACATTTATGCTGACTATATTGAAAAGTCTATGACTCAGTTTCACATAAATGTGGAGCAAATATATAAAATAGAATAAATATTGGAACCCCAGAATACCTGATTTTCATGGACATAGTTGTTTTCTATTAAAATATGACATTCATAGCAAAATATCAAGAACAATTGAAGGGGAAAAAGAGTTTTTTCAGGACATGATTTAAACCTATTGTGATTTTTTCCCCTCCTTATATCAATTATCACCTTTCCAAAGCAGACCAATGCATTGTTTCCAAATTAAAGGTGCCAAAACAAAACATAATATTAATCATCTGACCTAAAACCGTAGACAGGATGTTATGTCTCTACTGTAATATACATTAAACAGCTCCATTATCTCCCAAAGAGTTTCTCTAAATACTTCAAAATGTCATTTGGAATAAATAAGTACAAAATCTTCAATATTCCTTAGAAAAAGAGGGCCTGGAGACTTCCAACTTGATTCCGTATGTCAAACTGAACCAATGAATAAAACCCAATATTTACAAACCACTTGAGCTTCTCCAGGTAATGCACATTAAGCATGAATCTATCAAGGATAAAGTCATGGGTATTTAAATGAAGTGACTTAATGGCAACCTCAAGTTATAGCTTGATAGCCCATTTAATGTTATTGACACCTTCATAATATCTGTTTAATGTAGACTTTTGGAAGAATAAAATGGATAGTGATGACTTTAGAAAGTATCCAACAATGGGGCAGCAAGATGGCATGGTGGTAAAGCACCGGCCCTGGATTCAGGAGGACCTGAGTTCAAATCCGGCCTGACACTTGACACTTACTAGCTGTGTGACCCTGGGCAAGTCACTTAATTCTCATTGCCCTGCAAAAAAATAACAACAAAAAACAACAAAACAAAAAAAAATTGAAAGTATCCAACAAAAAACCTGTATATTATAAAAACAAAGAGCCCATCAACCTATTTGTCTTTGTCTATGTTTGTGTGTATATGTATATACATGTATGTGTATATATATATCTTATTAATTAAGTTGTTGTTAGTTTTGAATTTTTGAGGTTCCATTGGATTTTCTGCCTTTCCACTACCTAAATAACTCGTTGTTTAGCTCCACAGGTAAAAGCCACTCATTGCTGAAATGGTGTATACTAAATGTAGAGAACTGGAGCTAGTTTATCTATAGCTTGAACTGGCATAAATGCAGCAACCACGTCATATACAGACTCCTCTAAAGTTACCTGGGTCATTTTAACTTATCTCTTTAATGTTTTCTTCATTAGGTCTTTGTATGTATGGGTCATTTGCATTTATAGTTTCATTGGGAACTGGGTCATTTTACGTATATATGTGTGTATATATATTTCATATGTATATATGAAAACATGTATATAGTTACATGTGTATATATACATATAGACATGTGATATTATAAATAAGAAATTTCTTCATTTAAAATAACTGAAAAAGTATTCTCAGACTGAATAATAAAAACATTTAAATATTACAAACAGGCTTTTGAGACAAAGAGAAACTAATTTAGGTAAATAGGTGGTATAGTAGATAGAATGGTGTGTCTTGAATCAGGATGATATGAGTACAAATGTTGCCTTTGAGACTTACTAGCTGTGTGATCCTGGGCAAGTCATTTAACCTCTCTGCTTTATTCCATGAAGTATAAAATGGAGATAATAAGAGCACCCACTTTTCAAGGTTGTCATGAGAATCAAATTTTGTAAAGTGCTTAGCATAATGCCTGGCATTATAGTGTTATATAAATGCTTCTTCCACTCCCCTTCCATTCTCCTTCTTCAAAGAGAAATAATAAAGATTTACAATCAGTACATGCAACTGGACTTATCAAATATAACTAATATTGGTTTACTTTTTAAAATTTTCTTTCTTTTTACTTTTTCTTTTTTTTGCAGAGCAATGAGGGTTAAGTGACTTGCCCACGGTCAAACAGCTAGTAAGAGTCAAGTGTCTGAGACCGGATTTGAACTCAGTTCCTCCTGAATCCAGAGCTGGTGCTTGATCCACTGTACCACCTAGCTGCCCTGTATTAGTTTACTTCTGAGTAGAATCAATGAAACAACTTAAATGCAAAAGTATAAGCAAAAGCCCCTCCATGAACTACATCCATAAGAACTCGAACAACAATTGTCTGTGATTTCATTGATAAAATTATTCCCAGATGAGGAAACAAGATAGGACAATGACTATATCACTGAATCTGGAGTAAAAAGACTTGTATTTGAATCCTGCCTCAGACATTTACTAGTTATATGTCTCTTGGTTAGTCATTTAATTTCTTTAGGCCTCAGTTTCCTCATCTGTAAAATGAGGGGTTTAGAATCAGCTGTCTCTATGTTCCCTCTAAAGCCATGATCTACAATATTTCCTGTACCAATGCAGATTGTCACCTTATCTATAATTGACAGTCTTAGAGAGGTGTCTAGTGTACTGAGAAGTTAAATGACTTGTGAAGGATCACAAAGCCAGTTTATATCACAAAGAAGCACTAAGCAAATAGCTGGCTCAAATGTTTCTTTGTTTTTTTGTTTTGTTTTGTTTTGTTTTTGTTTTTGTTTTTGTTTTTTGGCGTGGCATTGAGGGTTAAGTGACTTGCACAGGATCACACAGCTAGTAAGTGTCAAGTGTCTGAGGCTGGATTTGAACTCAGGTCCTCCTGAATCTGGGGCTGGTGCTTTATCCACTGCTCCACCTAGCTGCCCCTCAAATGTATTTTTTAAAAGAAATGAAGATACTTAAAATAGTTTACAAGATAAAGTCGATACCACTGGAAATCATGTATAAATTATTAAGGTCAGACTTACCAATTGATGAAGGTCATGCAAGGAAATGGTAGAAAAAGAGCAATATATCACTGCAGTTTTCAAAGTTTTGTATCAGCCAAGTACCTAAGAAGATATAATCAACTGCTGAGAATTATATGCCAGAATGTGCTCCCTTTCACAAACTAAGAAGACAAATCCCCATCCTAAAACAGAACCCCCTCAAACATCCTTGAGAGTTCAACAAATATACTGCACTTGAACCAAAGCATGATTACTGGAAAACCTATTGCCCAATAATGCCTGAACAATAACATTGATCTAACTTTAAAAATAAATTTTCTAAGAAATGTAGACATATTTGATACCTATAACTTCCAAGTTACATGGAATAAAAAAAACTCTCAAATTATGTCACCCAAGAGAAAGAAGTCCAAACCATATGGAAATTGGATGAAGTATATAACACTCTTGTCCCAAAGTTGCTTTCTGTGACCTTGAAGAAAATAAGTTCAATTCCAATATTTTATTCCAATATTATTCCAAGATTTTAATGATTACAAACAAAATATTTATTTAACCTATATAATAGTTTGCTGAAGATTAAACATTAAAAAAGTGAAACAAAACATGTCCTAAGAAAATTTCTATTTGAACTCTGATAAATCTAAGCTGAAAAGAATAATGAAAAAAATATGACAATAAGAATATAATAATGATAGCTGATATTTAGAGGTAGTATTTTAAAGGTTATAGAGCATAAATATATTGTCTCACATAATTCTCCTGATGACCCTGTGAGATTAAAGATAGCAGACAGTATTCCCTATATACAGATGAGAAAATTCTGTTAGAGACATTATAAGTGACTTGCTCAGAGTCACAGAGATATTAAAAGGCTGAGGTGTGATCTGAAGCCAGATCATAAGCTTTTCAAGCCTCAATTTCCTTTTATATGAATGAACCTAGTGGCACCTGTTTTGTTTACTTATAGACTCATCATTATTATATCAGGAAATGACAGATATGAAAGTGTTTCCAAAAGTCTAAAGTGTTATGTTTATTTGTTTTTCTGTTTAGGACATAGGGCAGCATTTGTATGGAGAAATACTCAATGTGGAAAGTTTATGTGGCTTGACTATGAT
Source organism: Dromiciops gliroides (assembly GCF_019393635.1). Lineage (NCBI taxonomy): Eukaryota > Metazoa > Chordata > Mammalia > Microbiotheria > Microbiotheriidae > Dromiciops > Dromiciops gliroides. The sequence continues at coordinate 338,093,525 of NC_057862.1, read as the reverse complement.
CATAAAGCCAGATTTTTTTTTTTTAAAGGAACAGAACTTGAATGAAGATCCTTCGAAGTCCAAGTCCCACCCTTTATTGAGTAGGTCATGCTGCCTCTTTAAAATGTCATGAATATGTAAAATATTATCATTAATGACCCGTATTTCATTGCATAAAACATTTGCCTTGGCATATTGTAGTTTTCTGAGGGTGAACAATTGGGGTTAAGTGACTTACTCAGGGTCACACAGCTAATAAGTGTCTGAGGCTATATTTGAACTCAAGTCCTCCTAACTTCAGGGCCAGTGTTCTATCCACAGGGCCACTTAACTGCCGATCATAATTCTTTTCGCAAGAAAAGAAATCCAAGGAACATTTTAATTTGTATAACAATATGGAATAAGATTTGAGGCAGATACTCAGATCTAAGGAGAAGAGAGTAGATGCAAGGTAAGGTGAGATAATGTCAAGTTCAAGAATGAATGGGCAGGGAAGTGGTCTATGATTTGAGGAAAATAACATCATAAATGTTATCAATATAATATTGTATATGATGGCAAATATAACATGTCCCCACCTGGCTCCTCTTAGAAATTATTTGAAAGGAGATGCTGTATAGGACAAGCTTTAATTGGAAGTAATAAAGAAATTCCCATGACCTTGCATTTGGAAATTTTCCTATTAAAACAAAAACAAAAACAAAAAACCCAAAAACTGAACTGTGGATCTTAGAAAGTATTTCCTTGATAAGTCTGAATACAACTGATAAAATGAGTATTTTTTTAAAAAAGAAAAGATTTCATCTAGCTAAAGAAAGCAATGAAAACTGTTTTCAGCATGTCATGGAACTCTTGTCAGATACATAGACTATAATTAACCTGATGTATGTATATATGAATTGTTGTAAAAGGTGCGATTACACAGTGGATGAATTATGTTGTTTCACTAGTTGTGAAACCGTCTAAATTAAATTTATAACACACATATATTATTCAACTCCTAGTGATTTATTATCCAGTATTTACAAAATTTATATCTACAGTCAACACAAAAAAAATCATTATTTTTTCCTGTTTTATAAAATCCATCTCTTTTACATATAAAAGATGTCTGGCATCTAAAAAGAAGAAGAGAATGAAAGGAAGCAAACCGGTACAGGGTTTTATTCAGGATGGAGTGCTTCCATAAGCTACATTTTATAGCAATGAAAACAAAAGAATCACCTGATAAAGTCCCCTGTCATTAATCTCCGTCGCTGACTGGTGCATAATCTATATGAACAGGGACAGCTTTGTGGGCCTCTTGGCAAGTATTAGGTTGAATTACTCAAGGAAAACAAAACTTTGGGGTATACATGTATGTCTTAATCTATGTAATGTAATAACAGAATTTTTTAAATCATCATGCCCTTGATGTAACCTTCATGAGGAAATATTCCATGCTTTGGCTTTAAAAATCAAAATAATTTAAATCTTATCCAGTGTCAGCAAGAGAAACACTCCAAAGGAAAGTGGTTTGCCCATATGTAATCAAAATTAATAAAACTATAATTGGAAGCATGATTGGAATAGAGCTTATATATAAGTTCTAAGATGGCTCACTCATTTTTGTCTGGTGTTTTTATCATAAAGCATCTGGAAGCCAGAATGAAATAATGGACAGAGTGCTGCATTTGGCATCTCAAAAAGCTCTGTTCAAACCTCATCTCAGATAATAGCTGTGTGATCCCAAAGAGTCAGTTAACCTCTCTGAGAGTTTCCTCCTCTAAGAAATGAAAGTGTTGAACTAATGTGGCTTCTGAGGTGTTCAACTCACAGTCTTGGATTCTGTGGTATTTTTCAGTAATACATTTGAGGACATAGCTTTGAAACATTTATGTTGCAGCAACAATATCTTTAAAATATCTGCCCCACTCAAAGTCTAGCACAATGTTTTACACATATCAGGCAGAAATAAGCATATTGAATAGACTGGGAATTATTTCATGGAGCATCATTTATATTGACATTTTTCTTTATTTAGGGCCAGGCTTATAATCATCTACTGTAATTGTTCCTCTGATACATTGTTTGGCCTGACAATATAATACCAGTATAATGTTAATGTAATTTGTATGATTGTAATAGTATTTGTCTAAAATATTGACGTATGCTCTACACTCCTCTTCATCTGACCATCTCTCTTTTATCAATGTGGATGAAAAACAACTTTCTGTTGTTGAATTGTGTCTGTTATTTTATTGACATAGAGAACTTCCTAGGAAGGAAACTCTTTATTGATGCAGATTACCAGGCATTTTCATTTCTCCTGGGACATAAAATCTGTAGATCATCTTAGTTATCCCCAATTTCTATTAAATATTAGTCCTATCTTTATCTTCTACATCTATAAACTAAGCAAAGTGTTATGGAAAAGATTTCAAAAGGATGCTCATTTGGGAGGAAAAAATTTCTTCAGTCAGCACACATTGTCTTCATCTTCTTGTAGGAAGTAAGGAGATCCTCATTGGTGAAGTAGCAAGACATGGCTTTCACAGATGTGACAGTGTGCAAAGTTCCTTGAAGGCCAGGTTGTGGCCTTGAGGTCTTTCCTTTCTGTCCTGCTGCTACTGTGTTGAAAGCTTTTCTCCGCTACAGTGATCAGGGCATTAGGAGATCATGCAACATGTAACCAGGTCACATTTGACTTGACACTGTTGAATGGCAAAAAAATAAATGACAGAAGTATCTGAAAACTTAGCTACAGTGTACTCTCAGGCCAGGAAATGAGTGGGCAGAGTAAATTGAATAGAAGGAAGACAAAATTAGCTTTTAGCATCTTGAATGGGAATTATGATAATTTTTGTTGTTTTTGTTCAGTTGCTTTTCAGTCATGTCTAATTCTTTGTGGCCTCATTTGGGATTTTCTTGGCAAAGATAGCAGAGTGGTTTTCCATTTCTTTCTCCCACTCATTTTACAGATAAGGAAAGTAAAGTTTCTAGAGTTGCTCATGGTCACATATCTAGTAAGTATCTGAGGCCAAATTTGAACCCCTGACACCAGACCTGGTGCTCTATCTACCATACAAACTATCTACCCCTTATTACTATTACTTCTCATATTAAATTCACCCATTAATTTCAGGGTGATTATCTACTTACATGATAGAGTAAGAATTGGACATTCAAAAAGAAAATTGTTTTCTATAAATTTAACTTCTATTCTCATGAATATTTGTAGGAAATTTTAATTAACTGCTAATAAGATTAAATCCTAACATACCTCATTTACAACTTCCTTTTTTTGCGTGATATAAGGCCATAATTATTTTTTAGATTATTCATTCTGCCTTACTGTGGTTTGTAATTAGTAATATTTGGCAGTGGTTCCCCTTAAAACTTGCCACTTTTGTTCCTTCCCTACTTAGAAGAAAAGAATAACAGTAAAAGAAATCACAGGGAAGAAAATCAGGAATTTTCTTTGTTTCAGATATCTCTCCATCAAATACCTAAGGAATGGGTAATAAATAATGTGAACTAGAGAATTTACCTCAAGGAGCTTAATAAAATGCCACAGGTATTGCTGAGAAGTGAGGAGATGGGACTGGGGAGTAAAGATTGTTTCATTGGAAGTGCACATTTTTCCCCAAGTGGAACAGATTTGGTGGAAGGGGTGATGAATTAGCATTGTGTGCCAATAAAATGCATACCTCTGGGGGCAGCTAGATGGCGCAGTGGATAAAGCACTGGCCCTGGATTCAGGAGTACCTGAGTTCAAATCCGGCCTCAGACACTTAACACTTACTAGCTGTGTGACCCTGGGCAAGTCACATAACCCCAATTGCCTCACCAAAAAAAAAATAAAAATAATAAATAAAAGGTATACCTCTTTGAGAGTACATAAACCTGAGGTTGAAAGAAGAATAGATTTTAAGGTGAGGAGAAAAAGGAGTATGATGCAGAGGAGGCATTCTTTTGGGGGAACTACTGACTACTAGGCGAAGAGGGAGAAAAGGATAGTGCTTTCCTCATCTATAGCATACAATGGCATTCTAGCAAGGTATCAAATGATGGAGCACTCTGGAATTCTGGAAAGTAATAAGACTTGGAATCAGGGGACGTGATTTTGAAACAGAATTCTGAGACTTTGGATGACCAAATTAGTTGAATGAGCAAATCACTTAATCTCACGTTACCTTATTTGTGAAAATGGGGGCAAAAACACTTGTAATACCTATTCTAGAAAGTTGTAAAAAGTGTCTCAGAAACATTAAAACATATATAGGGATCAGCCTCCAATTCTTTGGGTGAGCTACCCCCCCAATCCAGGTTGCAATTCTACCCCAAACATTCCTGGGAAGGGAAAGTACTCAGACAGGTAATTAATGTTGGCAAAGGATCTCTTAATCTGTAATCCTTCAAATCCTACAAGATTGAGCTGCAAGACCATGAAAAGGGTTAACAGTGGTCACTCAATATGCCAAACAACTAGGTACATTTATACCCAGGTTTGCCATCTCCCTGCTAATGCTCACCTGGTATTATGTTACTTCTAGGAATTAAGCTTTCACTAAAGTCACAGCAATGCCCCTGTGACCCTTGGACTGTACCCAGCAAACTTTTCACTCCCTCTCTCCTTAAAAACAGGGACATCTTTCAGCCTTGAAGAAGTTATAGAAGATGGGCCTTCACCCCTTTCTCCCCAGAAATAAAGAAAGGGGAATGTTATGGGAATGCAGTGGAACCCCAAGAAAAATAAAGGTCCCAATCCCCCAAGGAATCCTTGAACTCTCCCAGGGGAGGGGTAGCTCTGCCTTCCACCTCAGGAGTGGGTGTTGCCTAGTAAGACTCAGGTACACTGATATACAAGATATGGATGGGTGCTGCATATCTTACTGATGCACCATTATGCCCAAAACCCCTCCCTGTTGTTACATTTTCCTCCCAGTTCTTTGTAATGCCCTTCCCTCCCTTTTGTTTTGTAAAGATATAAAAGAGCAATCTTCTCTTACTCTAGTGGTACAGTCACCAAGGTGATCTGTTCCCTGCCCATTATTTCTCTCTCCAATTAAATCTCCTTTTATTTAAAAATATATGTCTATATCTATATGTAGGGTTGTGACTTGTGATGTCATTGATACAGGAAAGTGACATGAAGAAGCTCTCTCCATCAATACAGGTTGACACCTTCTCTGTAAACTGTAATCTTAGAGATTAGCTATAACACTGAGAGTTTAAGTCCAGGGTCACATAGTCAGTATGTGTCAGAAGTGAGATTTGAACCCAGGTCTTCCTGTTTATAAGGGCATATGTACAGTGTTTATTACACTGTAGCTTTAATCCTCAGAAATAATAAAATGTTACATAAATTCAACTGAATTAACTCATAAGGGAGTTGAGGATTGCTTATTCTGATAAAAACAAAGCAAATAATTTCTTGATTTTACTTTCTGGGCAATTTTATTTCCCAGGAAACAAATGGGTATCTGTTACTATAGATTTAGTTTATAGATTCAACAATCCAATCAAAATGCCATAAGTATTGGATAAATACTTTTGTGGTAGCACTATACTCCTTTCTAGGGATGCAAAATGAAATGAAGCAATATAGTATGGGGAAATTCCAATGACTTCAGAGTCAAGAGGACCTGAGTTCAAATCCTACCTCTGTCATGTACCTATGTGACTTTGGTTAAGCTATTTCACTGTCCTTCTAAGCTATACCTTTTTACAAAAGGAGAAGGTGGAACTAAAGATTCAATGAGATTCCTTCCAAATCTAAAAGTATGAGTGTAGGTGCCTTCTGAGGTCATTTCCAGCTCTAAATTGATAATGTAATAATCCCTTTTGTCTGGGGCCTGACATCATGTTGCAAAAAATAATAAGAAAACAGGTGAATGAGATAGAAAAGTTGGAATAAAATAATCATGTTACATTAGAATCCATAATAACCAATGAATGGAATTTTGGCTATATTCAGACATCATAAATAAGGTCAGAGAGATGATAGACTTGATCTTACCATCTGAGATTCATACCTCATACTTTGATGAATACTAGTTCGTCTCATTTCAATTAATCTATGACTCATTTATTAAATTGATTTTCTTAAGGTAAAGATCTGATCATGTCACTCCTACTCAGTAAATTACAGGGTTTCCCTATTTCCTGCTGATCAAATATAAAACCTTCAGTTTGGCATTAAAAGTCCCTCATGGCATGGCTTCCTCTTACCTTTCTAAGATTCTTATACCTCACTCCCTTCAACTCTTTCCCCCCATCCTCCTTGCTATTCTTCACATAAGACACTTCATCTCCTGAATCTTAGCATTTCCACAGGATATCCCACATGCCTAGAACTCTCTCCCTCCTCATCTCTCCCCTCACATTTTCCTAGCTTGCTTCATGGGGTTCAATGGATCACATATTTATAATATATTTTGTCCAAGGAAATGTGCTAGCCACTGGCACTCCAACAATGAAATGAAACAGAACCCTACCCTCAAGGATGGTATAATCTAATAAAGTAGAATAAGATATTTAAATAGATAATATGAAATATGGTAAAAATTTGCTTAAATAAAAAGGAGAATAACATGCTTTTAACAATTTGATAGGGAAGGCCTCATGTTCAATTGGAATGGGGATTAGGAAAGATTGCCCATGTATGAATTTGAGTAAAAAGAAAAGGGAGTTTCAATAGGTAAGGGGTGGAAGATAGGGGAATTCTATTATAGGAATGGGAATAGCATGAACAAAGATGAGAAAATAGGAGGGAATAGGATAATGGAAGAAGGGATATAACTAATGATAATTACTAAAATGTGGAACATCTATGTGTCAGTCCTCATTCAATATGTAATTTCCTCTCATCTAACTTCATCAATTCCCAAATGAGGAAATTGAAGACCAGGGTGGTATGTGACTGTATATGGAGGCATATTACCTGAGTTTGAACTCAGACTCCTTCACTTGCTACTTGGTTGAATTTGGAGAAGTTACTTAAGCTCTCAGTGACTCAATTTCCTCATTTATAAACTGAAAACTGTCGTGGACAACTTCTCAGGTCCCTTACACCTGTAGATCTATGATTCCATGAAAGTTTCATACCTGGAAGTTGAATCCAAAACTTTTGATCCTCATTCAAATATTCCTTCCACTATATAATTCATAAAGGAAAAGCCATGTGGAATAATATAGTTGACGAAGGCTCTATGAAGACGAAAATGGAAATTGGCCTTGAAGTAGACTAACAGGCATTCCAGATAGAGGTAAAAGCCGAGATATGAGAATTATTGGAGTATAAATTATATAATTGGGTATAAAAGGAAATGAGGTTGAGTGGGTAATGGTGATTGAGAACTTCAAAATCCAAAAATTGAAATTGAATCTTAATGTGGTAGGCAGCAGGGAAAAAAAAATTAAATTGATTTAGCACTTAATGGTTTGCAAATAACTTTACAAATATTATCTCATTTTCTCTTCACTCCCACCCTTGGAGGTAGGTGCTATCATTATCCCCATTTTACATATGAGAAAACTGGGATGCCAAGTATTTAAGTAACTTTCTAAGAGTCACACAGTAAGAACATGTCTGGGGTCAGATTTGAACTCAGGTCTTTTTGATTCCAGGTCTAGTGCTTTTCTACTGTAGCAACTACTAGACCCATTACGTATTCTTAAGCAGGGTTTTGACTATAGGCTTGAATAGACAATAGAATGGGTAAGCTGATATCCCTAGATATATACTGACTCAGTAAGAATGTCAGTATGAAAGTTGTCATAGGGAGATACTGAGCAGTGGGTTGGAGGACAAACCTAACAAGAAGTTTGGAAACAGAAAGAAGATTAATTAAGAGAATTTTATTATAAAGATGATAAGAAATGTCAAAATAAAATAAATACTTGACCCAAAGACTTTTCTTATTATAAATATAGGACAAACAATAGAAACACAATAAAATTCAAGAAGAACAAGTGATCTTCTGTGACAAATACAAATTGTGACAACTTTCTTTACTCAGTTACCCAACTTAAATTTCAAAATATGGAATTGGGGAGGGGAAAGGAAATGGCATGTAGTCCAGTTCAAAGATAAAACACACTTTATACCCTTTTGAGTACAATCTCTCCATGGGGGGATTAGTGGACATTTTGGTCAGGACTGAATTTGAACCAGGTTCCAGGGATGACAGCTCACAGACTAATCTGTCATGCTCCCCAAGCCCACTGCTATGGTGGTTTATAGAAATCCTATTAGCAGAGAGATTGAAGGGTCCAAGATAAGATAGCAGGAAGCAGGAAATCATGCTTTAGTAGTTTAAACAGAAAAGGTTCTTCTGAACCATGCTACTGTATAGGGACTGATATGGAACACCCACACCTTCATTACATGTGTGCTTACAACAACATTTCTATCATAAAACTGGAATCTATTTACTTGGCTCACAAATAATAAACAGTCTATTTACTTAGAGACAGGCAGTAAAAAATACTGTTAGATGACATCAGGAAGTCATGAGTTCCAATCCTTCTTCTGACACATTTCCTCACTTATAAAAAGAAGATTGTAATAGGTGTAGGGCTTTTCTCAGTTTTATTGTGAAGCTAAATTTAAAAAGGGATCCAACATACTTTAAAAAAATAAATTTACAGATAAATATCATTTTTTCAATTATTAGAAACCAACTGTACATATACAAATACAGGAGAGATAGTGCTGTCTTGGTTACTAATTGAAAGGGAGTTGTTTTTTCACCTCTACGGATTTGTGAAATCCTGGGCTTGTTTTCATTAGTTGGAGAACTGGGGTCCAAAAAATAATTGTAATAATTTTGAAATCTGCCATTTATTTATTTTTTCTATTTTGCTGATTATCAGTATAGCTAGAATGTAATGATCAATCAGAAAGGGCACTCAACCATTATTGGATGTTGATTATTATAGGACTTTAGCATTGAACAGACTGGGAAAAAGAGAAAAAAACCCTATATATAGAGATGTTAAAACAACTCATGCCATTCCAAAGAGGCAGATCAATTTCTAGTGCCATTTCACAATCGACTACAAGCTCATATAACTAGTCATTTAAGTCCTTTGTCCTTCAATTTTCTTATTTAGACAAAAGGAAATGATTACATTAGATCATCTCCATGTACCTTTCCATCTCTAAAAGAAGTCTATGTATCTATACTTATTACCAGCATCAATTCTTTTCCCAGGTTCCCCTCCTCCCATAAGTAGAACATGCTCTCTCCCTTTACATTTGATTCTTGGAATAACTAGTTCTTTTCAGGTCTCAACTCAAGTACCACCTTTTTTATCCATCATCCTTTTCCTTATTCCTTTAGATGCCTTTGCCTTCCCCCCTTAAAATCAGTTTGTGTTTAAATATTTATTTTGTAGGTATTCTGTGCATATACTACCTCCCCCAAAAGAATATATATGTCTCAGTTCTGAGAACTATTTCTTTTTGTTTGGGTAGTCCTGCCTCTAGAACTTATTAGGCACTTAGTAAATTCTTATTAATTGATTGATCAAGAAATAAAGAATACCTCATGGAATTCTTCCACAGAAACAATATTATGAATATTAAGAAATTGTGACATTGTCTAAGATATTAAGCAAAAAGAGAGGTGCTACAGAGCCCAAGACTTTTTTTTAACCTGTTGATTATAGTGATTAGAAAATAATGACTGTAAGGAAACTAAGGTGATGACTGATTTTTGTTGATTTATAAATCAATCATTACCTATCAAGGGATACCATGTGGAATGGGAAACATAGGGTGGCATAATGGAAAAAAAAACAACACACTATACTTCAAATCATGAAAATTGAGTTTGAGTTACAGGTCTAACATCTGTGACCTTGAACAAGTCACTTCAATTCTAGTACTCTAATTTCCTAATCTGTAAAATGAAATGATTACAGTTTAACTACCCGCTCCCACAAGGTTGTCATGAATAATTATAAAATAAAATATGCATTTCAGTTTTTTCTTGAATAATGATAGTATATATATATATGTATATATATATATATACAGACACATGGATGTGTAAATATAAATATACATGGATGCATGTATATATTATCACTATCATTATTAAAGAAAAACATACATATATAAAACAAATATGTATACATCAAAAACACATACATATATAAAATAAAATGCCTTAAATGCAGTATTTCATTTCCCTCTGTAGATACGCACTATCATTATTACTACCAGGTTACAAAGGAGGAAACTAAGTCACAAGAACAGTTACTCAAGGTCACAATGTAATTTTGTTGTAAAAAGTAAAGGAACTAATGGGGAGGTTTTCAAATCAAGTGTTTTCTTAAAAAGTGACTTTGGAAGATGAGATTTAGGAGTGTTACTGAATCTCTAGATAAGAAAAGAAAATGCAAATCTCTATATTTATAAGATTTTCTTCTAATCTATAGTGGTTATGAATTTAAAAAATATTAAAAATTTGCTCTGAGTTTAAATTGTCCTCAAAGTATACAATAAAATACTGATTTATCCTGCAGTTGAGGATAACTTATTCTTTTTATGGATTTTTTCATACATGTATAGTAAGAATTATGAGTAGCCAACAAGAGAATACAGACCCTATAAATTGATCTTGGGCTATCATAATTGATCAAGGTATAAACAAGTAATCTCGAATTTTTCCTTCATCTAGAAGTTTTAGGTTTAGTCTATTTGTATACTCCTTCTGGAATGTCTGGAGGCTTTGAATACTAAAAGTGAACTTATGTCTTTTGGGGGAAAAATGAGTCAACTCAGGCACATGATGGATATATTGTATTAAACAGTTAATTTACAAATACTTCCAGTGCCCTGGAGGTAGAAGGGAAGGATATTTGCTATTACCAGCCCTGGTTGCAATATTGAAAAACATAAAGCTCATTAATCCATCCAGCAGGTAGGTACACCCAGCCAGAGTCAAACATGGTTTTTACTATGCTTTCCAGCTCAACATTTTCTAATCTGGATCCTTCAAGTTTAGCTATGGTCCCTTCTGCCTAACCATTCTTACAGGAGTACATTGGGTTTATTTCGTTGTATGTCTCTACAGAGCTAAACTATCACTCAAAGCTACTCTTAAGCTTGTATCTTGAATCTTTCTTGTTATATAAGAGGGGTTCTTCACAGATTCCTGTCTGCTTGTAACATCTTACTTTCAAAAAAAAAGAAAGAAAGAAAGAAAAGAAGGTATACACTGAAAAAAGTGTGATACTATTCTCACACCCAATTTCTATCATGAAAGCCATGTTCACCCAGTAGGAATAACTGCGAATATTCCAGGTAATTTTTTGGACTGGTTTGTTGTTATTGTTTATTTTGTTTTGTATTTGTCTACATAATGTCAACCAACTAGTTTGGTAGACTTTTCTCAATCAATTACTCATTTGGTTGTACTCACTGAGGCCACTAGGTGGTGCAGTGGCTAGACGGCTGGATCTGAGGTCAGAAAGATTCAATTTCAAATTGGGCCTCAGATACTTATTAGACCAGTTAAATAAATTTGGGTAAGTAATTTAATCTTGTTTGATAATTTCCTCACCTACAAAATAGTGATAATAATAACACTTATGTCCCAGAGTTGTGGGGGGGATCAAATGAGATAATCTTTGGAAAGCACTTCAGAAGCCTTAAAACACCACATAAATAGTTAAATATATGTGTATAATATATTATACATATAGCACTACATAATAATTTTATATTGTGGTTATACTTATGATTAAGGTTATAATTATTAGTTATCTGAGTTCTTATGGATGAAGCCTTGAGTTGCTTAATTAGGATACCGTATTGTATTTGGGATCTCTTAAGAAAAACCTTCTATTATTCTAAAGAAGAGTAGAAATGGTATTTTAATAAGAGATTCTGGCTTTGTGACCCTAGTCAAGTCATTTGACCTCTTAGTACTCCAGATAACTCTCTAACCAATTAATATATAAAGATTTCTTAATTGCCTACAATGATCTAGGCACTGTGTTAAGCTTTGGACTTATGAAGACAAAAATGGAATAGTTTCTTCCTTCAAGGAGCTTATGTTCCAATGAGGGAGAAAACATGTATATATGATAGTTTGGAGAATATAGTGTATTGGCAGTTCAACTATAAGGAAAGGTTTCATGTACAAGATGGTACTTGAGATAAGTCTTGAATAAAACAATGGATTCCAGGAGAGAGAGAAGATAAAAGGAGAATATGTTCTTCACATAGTATAAAGGCATTGAGGAAGAGAGATAGATCATCAAATTTATGGAATAAGTATGGATTATAAAGTGTATCGGGTTAGCAATTTGCAAGAAGACTATAAAGAGAAAAATGCAATTAGGTTATTAAGAGATTAAATACCAAACAGAGGAGTTTGTATTTGATACTAGAAGTAATAGGGGAACACTGGAATTTAATAAAGAGGGAGGATGGGTTGACATGATCAGAAGCTCTCTTTAGGAAAAATCCCTTTGGCTACTCTGTGGAGGGGAATTTGGAGTTGAGGACAGACTGATGCATGGAAGCTAAATGGGAGACTGCAACAGTTCAGGTAACAGCAAGATGAAGGACTGGACTATGGCAGTTGCTGAGAGTAGAGGGCAAGTTAATGGATATACTGGGTGATTGTGAGTGAGGAGATCAGGCTGAAACTGAGGTGGTGAAGGATGGTGGTACTCTTAAAATAACAGGGAAGTTCAGAAGTTGAGTGGATTTGAAAGGGGGAAAAGGATAATCAGTGATGGTTTTGAACATGTTGAGTTCAAGATGCATATGGGGCATCTAGTTCAAAATATCCAGCAGGCAGTTTATGATGTGGGAAAGGAATGTAACTCCCTAAGACTATGAATTGCTGAGAAGGTGCCAGTCTTTATTAGGAGAAGGGATTTTCTCACTGGGAGTTCCATTTAACCAAAGAAATCACAAGGCAAGTTCAAATAAAGGGAGGATATCATTCTTGAATTCAGAATTAGGAAACAATTAAAAAAATAAAAAGGTAGCTTTCCCTCTCCCTCCAAGGAGCATCTAGCACTAAAGGTGTGGTATGTAGTTAAAAAACTTGCCAAATTAAAAAAGGGAGAATTCATTTATTCAACAAGTTTTTTTTGTTTTGTTTTGAGTATCTACTGAAAAGTAACATATTATGTCCTCTAAAGAGGACTCCTAAGAAGATAATAAAGCTTTCTATAAGAGCCATAACTAGGTTGAGGTTGCTGAGGAACACAGACAACACTTGCTTACCTTGAGCAGCATATAAACAACACAACTTAGTGCTCTGTTAGTGGAAATAACTTTGCTAATGAGGAAGTGGTCAGTTGTAGGCCAATGTGAGATGCTTATACACATATACTATCTCTCCAAGAGCAACCCCATGCCCACGTCCTTGATTCTCTGTCCCATTCTACAATTCAAGTAAGTAAAAATTAGGCCATTTGCCCACAATTTGTGATATATATTCTGGATACAAAAATTCCTATTGAAGGCTCTTCATCTTACCTTCAGGAGCCTAATAGTTAAGTCAGAAATCTGTCATATTCATACAAATTCTTATCTGTGAGCTTTGAAATTTGGCTATGATGTTCTGGGGAGTTTTCATTTTGGGATCTCTTTCAGGCAGATATCAGTGGATTCTTTCAATTTCTATTTTGCCGTCTGGTTCTAATATATCAGTATAGTTTTCATTGATAATTGCTTGAATTATATTGTCCAAGTTTTTGTTTTTGGTTTTGTGTTTGGTATTGGTTTTTTTTGGTCATGGCTTTAAGGTAGTACAATAATGGTTATATTATCTCTCCTGGACCTATTTTCTAGGTCAGTTGTTTTTCCAATGAGAAATTTTACAATTTTTTCTATTTTTTTAACTTTTTTGATTTTGTTTTATTATATCTTGGTGTCTCATAGACTCATTGGTTTCCGTTTGTTCAATTTTAATTTTTAGAGAATTATTTTCTTAAGTGATCTTTTGTACTTTCTTTTCCATTTTGCTAAATTTATTTTTAGGGAGTTATTTTCCTTAGTAAATTTTAAAATTTCTTTTTCATGGTTCTCTTGTATTACTTTTACTTCTTTCCCCATTTTTCTTCTACATTTCTAATTTGCTTATTATTATTATTATTAATTTTTGATGGGGCAATGAGTATTAAGTGACTTGCCCAGGGTCACACAGCACACAGCTAATAAGTGTCAAGTGTCTTAGGCTGGTGGATTGCTCCAGGATCAGAGCTCTGCTTCAGGCCCCCCCCCCCCCCCAAACTGTGAGCTCAGAAGCTGCTGCTGCTCCTGGACCTGACTTCCTACCCAGACCTTTCCTTCCAGACTGGTAGGCTGTTTCCCTACTCCTGGGATGATTCAGAAGCAGTTTTGTATTGGTTTGGAGGGGAAATTTGGGAGAATTCCAGGGGGTTGCTTCCTCACTTGGCCATCTTGGAACAGCCAGCCATACAAATTCTTACAATAAAGTATTTCAAGGATCTGTCGATTCATTTGTATGGCTAGTCCGTACACTATTATAGATTATAATCTCCCTTTGCCTTAGCAGATGGTCTTTAGTAGTTGCTGTGGGGAAAAAAAAAGTTAGCCTCCCCAAACTTAGCTAGTCTGGTCCTCAGATAAGAGACAGAAGCCAGTCTGGAGACCATATTAGTTTGACAGGAAGGTTGGTAGAACCTGACAATGCTTATGCTCCACTGGCAAAGCCTTCAGGGACCTTAGTTTACCTCTATTCCATGATGAGTCATAGGGGGAATGTTTTGGAATAGGAAAGATTCTTCCATGTGCCATGCTTAGGCTCCTAACATAGTTTTTTTGTTTGTTTGTTTGATTTTGGTTTTGGTGAGGCAATTGGAGTTAAGTGACTTGCCTAGGGTCACACAGCTAGTAAGCGTTAAGTGTCTAAGGCCGGATTTGAACTCAGATCCTCCTGACTCCAGGGCTGGTATGTTCTATCTACTGTGCCACCTAGCTGCCCCCTAGTAACATAGGTTTTTTTTTTTCTTTCTTTCTTTTTTTTTTTTTTAGTGAGGCAATTGGGGTTAAGTGACTTGCCCAGGGTCACACAGCTAGTAAGTATTGTGTCTGAGGCCGGATTTTGAACTCAGGTACTCCTGACTCCAGGGCCAGTGCTCTATCCACTGCGCCACCTAGCTACCCCCTAACATAGTTTTAATACAAGGTCTAAATAGGAGAGTGCAATGGGACAGATACCGTGCCATGGGAGATTAGATGAAATGGAGGAATCAAGGAAGATTTCCTAGAGCCAATGTCACTGGAACTGGATTGTAAAGGATGGAAAGGAACTGGACAAGCAGAGGTGAGGCAGGAATATGAGGGATCATGTGTTCTGAATGGAACTATAAAATTGGCAACAGTGTTAATTGTCTGCTGAGAGGCTGAGCAAGTGTCTACACTCATATGCCTTCTATTTTCTCACACTTAAGACATTTCCCTGGGGGTTAATAAACAATGTGTGTATCCTGATAGCATAATAAATATACACAATGGACTCAAATATTATTACTTAACATTAAGTGTCAGCTGTACATGACTTACACCAAACGCTAAATGTCTGCCCTTGAAGAAGTTGCATTTTAAAAGCCTTGCTAAAGAATTTAAAGATATGAAAGAAAACACTATAAACACTTAGACAAAGATATATTACTTAACTTCTTGCAGTACATATCTTATCTTCTCAACTGTACCTCAAATCTTCATGAGGGCAGGAACTAAACATGTCATATAAGTTTTTATATGTGTCAATGAACACATAGCACAGTATAGTAGTAGGTGATTACTAAATGTTTGCTCTTAGATTCCTAAAAATCACTTTTTACAAACATTCAATCCTATTTTCTACATGCACTTGAGCCTCAGGTACAAAAAATTGATCAAAAGCATTTATTAGGTGACCACTATATTTAGTTGGCAAACATTTATTAGACATCTACTATGTGCCAGTCACTGTGCTAAGAGCTGGTGATAGGAATACAAAGGAAGACAATCCCTGTTCTCATGGATTTTATAATCTAATGGGGCAAGACAACCCACAAAAGAAATCTGAAAATGGGGAGGGGGAGAGAAGTACCTGACAATGGAGAAATACAAAGAATTCCACAAGTTTTGTAGCTGATAGAAAATAGTGAGAAGAATATGTTAAGCTCTCTTCTTAAATGGAGATTTTGGAGTTCATGGTTCTGCCCTCCAGTCAGAGGATCCAATCAGAGGGGCAGAGGGGACTGATAAGTTGTGAGTACCAAGGCTAATTCAAAGTCTGGACAATGAGATATCCCAAAGAATGATTTATCTGGAAGGGCCAGGAAAGCTCTTCTTAAGAAGATGGAGTTAGAGCCAAGTATTTAAAAAAACAGGGATTCCAAAAGTTAGGGTCTGGGAGGAATATCTTTCTAGCCACAGTGAAGAAACAGTGCAAAGACACAGAGAGGACTACTCTTCCTCACAGATGAGGAACAGCAAGAAGGTCATAGGTGGACCATAGACTGTGAATCACACAATGCAACAGATATTAATTCAGAATCTGCTTGGTATAGGGCACTATACTGGGAACTGTAAAACAAAGTTTAAATAAGACAAGGTCCCTGCTAGCCTTATGGTATTTATAGTCTTGTGGGAGGAAAAAGACATATAGATTCTTAATGATGATATAGAACAGTATTCTCAAACTCAAATAGAAACAGGGGTCATTAAATAAAAATCCCTAAGGGATGTATATTGGCTTTGTTTTAAAATATATTATTTTCTATGTTTTGTTTTATTTTTAATTTAAAAGAAATCCACAATTACATTTTAATCTGCTTCAGGGAAACACTCAGGAGTATTGTGGGCCCTAAAGCTGTGTGTCTGACACTTGTGATATAGAGTATATCAAGGACACAAAGAAAGATCTAAGATTTCCTTGGTTTGGAAACTCCCTCAAGCACCACAGACAATCGATTTTACCCTGTTTACCCATTCAGAGACAAGTCTTAGAAAGGTGCTGAAGGCTCAGTGAGGTTAATGTGATGGTCACCTAGCAAATAAGCATCAGAGAAGGAAAGAAGAAAACAGATATTTATTAAATACCTACTATGTGCCAGGCACTGTGCCAAGCACAATTTTTGCCTCCATTTTACAGATGTAAATAGAGATTAAGTGACTTGCCCAGGGTCATATAGCTAAATAAGTGTCTGAGGACACATTTGAATGCAGGTGGTCCTTTTTGTACACTGAGCACCCTATTGACTGATAGAGCTGATCTGAATCCAGCTCTTTGTGATTCTAACACTCTATCCAAAATATCACACTGCCTTTTTCTATATAGTATCAAATTTATCAGTAAGAATTTTTTAGGTTACTACTCTGTGACAAAGGTCAAAGAAATACTACATTCAAAATAGTAACTCCTGTTAAATGCATTAGAAAGATGTATTAGGTACAAGGCCAAAAGTAGTTACTGGGGAAGATCAAGGAAGCCTTTATGATGCAGATGACATCTTTTGCCAAAAATAAAGGAACATAAATTTCCTGGAATCATCTTTACCTTAAATATTACATATATCAGTTTCCTTCTAACTCTAGTAAAGACAGGAATGGAGTATCCAATACAATGAGGAGACCTCAACAGCAGAAAATAATTGGACTCTCTAAATTGTAACATTCTCAAGAGGAATTACTAGAGCGCACTGCTCCTCCTGTGGACCACGCTGTGTATCCCTTGGAATCGCTACAGAAGCATTTTATTGCTCATTAAATATTTTTTAATGTGAATCTGCTCTTGGCATTTCTGCTTTATAGTTTCTCTCACAAACCTTCCCATGTCGCAATGTCCCCCTCCCCATCATGCGTAATTTAAAAGAAATTATGTAAGCTTATTTCTCTGATTAAGAAAGCCTAATGCACAGACACACAAAGGATATGACCAGTGCTTGCTCAAGTTGCTAATGAATCTGGCAGTTTTAAGCTCATTCCCAATAAAAAAGGGCCTCACAAATCACTGTAAAAAATGTGTTCTGTGCCTCAAGAGCCATAATTGTCACACGTTTACAATTCATAACCTATGACTGCAGGGTGCTTACTCTAAGATAATTCTCTACAGAACAGTGGATATTGATGCTGTTTAGAAGGGGCACAACAAAATCATCTGTCACTTGAAATACTCATTTGGGAAGCCTCCCACACTAATAAAATCCTGAAATGTAGCAGTGTGAAACATGAATGCTTTCTTCCCCCTAAACTACAAGATTTGAGAAGTTTAAAGGTCTGAGCTGTTCAGGAATCTTAGCTGATACGCCCAGCTACTTACATACTTATTTCTCTAATTAGTACAGATGAAAAGGACCCATGTATTGAATTAAGACACTTTTAGCTCATGACATGACTCCATTACTTCAACAGGCTCTTTCTTACTTCGCTTTGAAGGATCATAAATCCCAGCAAGCTGTCCATCCCATTGCTATTTATCATTAAATCCAAATCGCATAGTGTAACAAATAAATAAACATACAAACAACAATGTAAAGGCTATGCTAAAATGGATTAGTTTTATCCATCTGCATTTCCTTTCAAAAGAGGTAAAATTCTATTCCAAAGATTGCCATAAGAACATAAGTTTCTAACAACACCACCAAATATCAGGTATCAGGAACTGGGAAATCTATACAATATTCCAAAGGATCTATGAGCTCATCAGGGCCAACATTCTCATCTATATTTGCCCATCCTTGTGACTTATCAATATTTTACACAAGTTTAACAAAGTGGGTCCACTCCATGTACTGGTGGACTTCTTTGTGTTCTCTTGATATCAAGAGGATAACAATGGAATCTATGGGCTAAAGTGGCCATCAATTATCCCCAATACTCATACATGAAAATGTCAAGTTTTTCAGCAATGCTTCTATTTGATGACTTCCTTTAAATAATTTTTCCTGTGCAAGTCCTTATTTATAAAGTGTTGAATTAACTTCTACTCAATATGATCACTTAGGCTATTAAGCATTACTCAAGATACTAAAGCAGCAGTAACAACAACAAACCTAGATAATGAATTTGTTATGATGGCATTTTATCCATATAATCAAAATAGCCTATATTAAGTACAAGGGCCCACTCACGTTGTCCCAAGTGGGGAGTGTTTGCAGTGTCTCATTCATCTGTCAGCCAGTTATTCAGTTGTGTCCAACTCTTGATGGCCCTGTAGACCCTATAGCATGCTAATACTTTCTATGGGGTTTTCTTGACAAAGATAGTGGAGTGATTTGCCATTTCCTTCACCAGTGGATTAAGGAAAACATGTTAAGTGACTTTCCTAAGGTCACACAGATAGTATGTGTTTGAGGCTTCATTTGAACTCAGGTCTTCCTCACTCTAGGTCCAGCACTCTATTCACTAAGCCACCTAGCTGCCTTCATCTTGTAGGTGCTTAATCAGTGTTGGTTAAATTGAAGTGACTTGTGCTGGAGATAAGATGGTGGAGTAGAGAAAGCATTTAGCTGAGACTTCCCAACATTCTCCTCCAAACAACTCTAAAAATAACCCTTCAAATAGAATTTGGGAGTGGCACAATCACTAAAATGTCAGAGTGAGACATTCTTAATCCCTAGACAATTTAGGAGTATAGAAAGAGAGCTCTGTGATGGGGGAGAGAAGGAGAAGGAGGGTAGCCCACAGCTGACATGGATGAAACACCAGAGGTAGGACTAGGTGTCAGGGACCATAGCTGCAGCTTCAAGAGCTCCTACACCAGAAACAGTAAGGAAATAAGGTAACTGGCCAGAAAGAGACCACAGGGGACCCCTGTGCTAGCACTAGATACAGGACAAGATGCTATTTGTCAATACCATTGCCTAAACCTACTGAGTCACACAGGGGGAAAAGTATTTTTGGTCGAGAGGGAGTAGAAGCCCTGAAGAGCTACTGTTTGACAAATCCATTATCTACACTTACTTTGAGGTCATAGTTCAAGGCCAGAGGGGAGCACTTTTGGTCAAGATGAAGTAGAAGCCCTGAGGAACAATATCAGTACCACTCCTTGTCACAGGGGATCATCAGGAGCTCTCCCTGGATGAGGACCACAGTGCAGACCAGAACAAGTGACCACATCTCTCCTCAGATCATAGCACCTTCCAAATCCCAAGAACAAACTCTGAAAACAGCAGTGTGAAAAAGCTTTAAACTTGAGACTGTGCCTGTAACAAAGATCATACGTATGACCAGATGGGATTTTCAAAAAGAAAATTATCATAAAAGTATTTTATTATTTTTCAGTTATATGCAAAGATAGTTTTCAACATTTGTTTTTATAAGATTTTGAGTTCCATTTTTTTTACCTCCCCTCCTTCCCTCCCCCTCACCAAGATAAAAAGCAATCTGATATAGGTTATATATGTACAATCACATTAAACATATTTCTTCATTAGTCATGTTGTGAAAGAAGAATAAGAACAAAAAGGAAACACCTCCAAAAAGCAAAAAATAACAAAAAAGTAGAAACAAAATGGTTCAATCTGCATCCAGATCCCATAGGTCTTTTTTCTGGATGTGGAAAACATTTTCCATGGTGAGTCCCTTGGAATTGTCTTGGATAATAGTGTTGCTGAAGGGCGGCTAGGTGGCGCAGTGGATAAAGCACCGGCCCTGGATTCAGGAGTACCCGAGTTCAAATCAGGCCTCAGACTCTTGACACTTACTAGCTGTGAGACTGTGTGACCCTAGGCAAGTCACTCAACCCCATTGCCTTGCAAAAACAAAACAAAACAAAACACAAAAAACACAAAAAAAATAGTATTGCTGAGAAGAGTTAAGTCTATCACAGTTGATCATCACACAATATTGCTATTGCTGTGTACAATGTTCTCCTGGTTCTGCTCACTTCACTCAGCATCAGCCCACTTGTCTTTCCAGGTTCTTCTGAAATCTGCCTGCTCATCATTTCTTATAGCACAATAGTATTCCATTACATTTATATGCCATAGCTTGTTCAGCCATATTATAATATATAATATTATAAATATCTATCTATCTATATGGGTCCTTTTCCCTTTTTATGATCTCTTTGGGATATAGATATAGCAGTGGTATCACTGAGTCAAAGGGTATGAATAGCCTCATAGCCCTTTGGTAATAGTTCCAAACTACTTTCCAGTATGGTTAGATCAGGTCACAACTCCACCAACAATGCATTAGTGTTCCAATTATTCCACAGCTTCTGCAACATTTATTACTTTCCTTTTTCATCCTATTAGCCAATCTGATAGGTGTGAGGTGGTACTTCAGAGTTGTTTTAATTTGCATTTCTCTAATCAATAGTGATTTAGAGCATTTTTATATAGCAATAGATAACTTCAATTTCTTTATCTAAAAACTGCCTGTTCATATCCTTTAACCATTTCTCAATTGGGGAATGACTTGAATTCCTATAAATTTGATTTAGTTCCCTATATATTTTAGAAATTAAGCATTTATCAGAAAAATTGGCTGTAAAAACTGTTCCCTAGCTTTGGGCTTCCCTTCTAATATTGGCTGCATTGTTTCTGTTTTTATAAAACCTTTTAAATTTAATGTAATCAAAATCATCCATTTTATAATAATATTCTCTGTCTCTTGCTTGGTAATAAATTCTCCTCTCCATAGATCTGAAAGGTAAACTATTCCTTCCTCTCCTAATTTACATATGGTATCACCCTTTGTGTCAAATCATGTACCCATTTTGACTTCATTTGGTATACAGTTTAAGATATTGGTCTTATGCCTAGTTTCTGACATACTATCTTCCAGTTTTCCCAGCAGTTTTTGTCAAATGGTGAGTTTGTATCTCAGAAACTGGAGTCTTAGTGTCTATCAAACAGTAAATTACTCTAATCATTTACTCGTGTCTCCTGTGCCGAACCTATTCCATTAATCCAGCATTCTGTTTCTTAGCTAGTACCAAATAGTTTTGATGACTGCTGCTTTATAGTATAGCTTCAGATTTGGTGTGGCCAGACCACAGGGGAGATTTATATCAGGAATGTAAGGGTGGAACATTATGAGGAAAACTATCAGCATAACTGATCATATCAATAACAATAAAATTCACATGATCAATAGATTCAAAAAACGCTTTTGAAAAAATGCAATAACCATACCTATTAAAAACACTTGGAAGCATACAAATTAATGCAGCTTTTCTTACAATGATAAGTAGTACCTAGCTAAAACCATCAGCAAGCATTATCTTGCTATAGGAGGATGAATTTGAAATCTTCCCGATAAAATCATGAGTGAAGCAAGGATTATCATTATCACCACGTTTATTTGATAATGTACTAGAATTGCCAACTATATCAATAAAAGAAGAAACAGAAATTAAAAAAAAATTAAAATGGGCAATGAGGAAACAAAACTATCCCTCTTTGTAGATGGTATGATGGTATAATTAAAAAATCCTGTAGAATCAACTAAAAAAAACTATTTAAAACAATTAATAACCTCAGCAAAGGTTACAGGATGTAAAATAGACTCACAGAAATCATGGCATTTTAAACTACCAAAAAAACCAACCAAACAAAAACCCAAACCAGCAGCAAGAGATAAAAAGAGAAATTCCATTTAAAACAACTGCAGAGAATGTAAAATACTTTGGAGTCTACCTGCCAAGACAAACTCATGGATTATATAAACACAAATACATAATACTTTTCCACACAAAAATTTTCAGATCTAAATAAGTGGAGAAATATTAATTGTCCATGGGTAGCCTGATACAATATAATAAAAATGATAATTCTACCTAAATTAATTTACTTATTCAGGGCCATACCAACCAAACTACCGAAAACCAGTTTACAGAGTTAGAATAAATAGTAGCAAAATTCATCTGGATGAATAAAAAGTGAAGAATATCAAGGGGATCACAAAAGAAAAAAAAAGTTAGAATAGGTAGCCCAGCAGTTCCAGATTTTAAACTATATTACAAAGTTGTGATCATCAAAATAATCTGGCACTGGCTAAGAAATAGAGTGGTGGATCGGTTGAATAGATTAGGTACCCAATACACAATAGTAAGTGACAATAGTAATCAAGAGTTTGAAAAACCTAAAGATCCAAGCTTTGGGGGTTAGAATTCAACATTTGAGGAAAACTGCTAGAAAAACTGGAAAGCCGTTTGGCAGAAATCAGGAATAAACAAACATCTTATCGCATATCCTAAGTTAAGATCAAAATGGATAAATTATTTAGAAATAAAGGATTATATCATAAGTAAATTGGGGCAGTATAAGAAAAATGTACCTGTTAGATCTATGGCTAAGGGAAGAATTTTGACCAACAAGATAGAGAAGATCATAGGAAATAAAATCAATAATTTTGATTATGTGAAATTAAAAGGCTTGCACAAACAAAACCAAGGCAGCCCAAATTAGAAGGAAAACAGGAACGTGGGCAAAATTTAGAGTAAGTTTCAGCCTCATTTCTCAATTATGTAGGGAACTGAGCCAATTTTTAAAAAAAGTCATTTCCCAATTGATAAATGATCATAGAATATAAATAGGCAGTTTTCAGAAAAAGAAATCAAAGCTATCACTAGTTATAAGAAAAAATGCTTCAAATCACTTACTAATTAGAGAAATGCAAATGAAAACAATTCTGAGGTACTTTCTGACACATATCAGATTGAATAATATGACAGAAAAGGAAAATCACAAATCCTGGAGGAGATGTGGAAAAATTGGGGCACTAAATCACCATTGGTGGAGTTGTGAACTGGTCCCAAACATTCTAGAGAGCAACTTAGAGTTACACACAAAGGGCTATAAAACTGTGCATACCCTTTGAACCAGCAGTACAATTTACTAAGTCTGTATGCCAAAGAGATTAAAGAAAAGGAAAAAGTACCTATTTACTCAAAGTATTTATAGAAGCTCTTTTTGTGGTGACAAAGAACTGGAAATCAATGGGATGGCCCATCAGTTGGGGAACAGCTGAACAAGCTGTGGTATGTGAATGTAATGAAATACTATTGTGGTACAAGAAATGATGAGCAGGATGGTTTCAGGAAAAAAACACAGAAAGACATAAACTGATGCAAACTGAAGTGAATAGGTAAACATTGTTCACAATAACAAAAATATTGTAAGGATGTTCAACTGTGAAAGACTTTGCTATTCCATTCTAGACAATGATCCAAGAGAATTTTAAAGCAACCATTATGAAAGATGCCATCCACCTCTGGAGAGTAAAGTGATAAACTTTGAATGTGGACTGAATCATATTTTTCCACTTTCTTCATTTTTTATTGTTTTATTTTGTGTCTTTTCCACAACATGACTAATATGGACACATATTTTGCATGACTTCATTGGTATAGCCAATTTCATAGTATCTTCCTTCTCAAAGTGGGTGGAAGTAGTAGAGGGAGAAAGAGTCTTTGGAAAACATTTTTTTAAATAAGTGTTAAATATTTCTACATGTAATTGGGAAATACTTAATGAATCTAACAAAAGCAATTTTAAAAGTTAAAATTGAAAATGAAGTGGCCTGTTGGCATTATGAATAACACTGTCTGCTTCTCTTACTGGATACTCCAGTTCAGTATAGAAACAGAGATCCATATACTCCATAATACCACATCTAGGACAGGAATTAATTTTAATGATATGTCACTATCTGGCATAGTGAAAAAGGGTTTGTTGTGTCTTGGATGAACTTAGCTCTCTGTCCCTGTGACCCATGAAACTGTGTCCTTGATAACCCATCATTTAGCTATATGGCTTTATTGGGGAGAGAAGAAATATAAAACATCTGAACATAAAGGAATAAATGAAATCAGCTGCCCTCCATTTGGCCCTTATATAACTTATCCCTTTATCATCTTTTCTTCTTTGTTCTCACCTGCACCTCTCTATCATCCATTTTTCAGAGCAACCACTCCTTATATTCCCTTGTATAAAATCATCACAGTTTGTGATTCAAAATAATGATCCCCCGCCTCCTTGGTTTGCAATTTTAACCACACAAGCTTTTAAGTTCAAGAAGCACAGAAACAGAATCAAAATGCATTTATATTCAATATTACAATAAATGTGAATATCAAAAGATTCACCTCCAGTTGTATGATGGTTGGCATTTGTAACAAGCCAGAAACTGCTAGAATAGGAAAAAAGGAGAAATGAAGTTTTGGTTTCAATCAACTCTGAGGGGTATTCTTTGCCCCCCCCCAACATTCTCAGCTCTGCTTGAAGGTCTTATATGTCTGGAAAACTAAACTTAATTCCCCAATTCAGTCAGTTATTTCTAGCATCAGTGGATAAAGGGGTTGATAAGAAAGAATGGCCCATCAAGTGTTTAAACTCATTACTCTTCACAGAGGAGAAAATGATACTCAAGTACAGCTGAAGTTGGATGGAGTTTTTCACACCCTTCTTTTCATGCCCCTGGGTGCGCTAAGGGGAAAGCAAGATACTTTCTTTACTAAAATATAAAGTCTTTTGTCAGCCAATGCAGCTGGAACAGGGATTCCAAACACTGATCTTCCTTCTTGTTTATATCTAGCAGAACAGTGAGCAAGTTTTCCAGTCTTGCCCGCCTAGGAATCTAACTTTGCAGTTTTACCTGAGAGTTGATGATGGGAAGAAAAGAAAATATAAGACACTCTGGTTGATGGTCATCTAGGGGCTGAGCTATGCATACCAGGGTGATTTGCATTCTAGGGAACTTGGAAAAGGCAAATCGAAGTCCAAACATATTCTCAGGAAGCAGTGAGAAGTAATAATTCAGTTGATAGAGTGCTGATCATTGAGACAGGAAGACCTGAGTTTGAATCCCATCTCTGACACTTATTAACTGTGTGATTAAGACAACTCATTTAATGATAATGAACGTCAGGTTCCCCCATTCATAAAATAATTCTCTCTAAAATACAGATGATCTTCTGATGTCTCTTTCAAAGGGTTTTTTTAGGGTCAAATTCAATCATGCACCATATTTTATAAACTTCAGAGAATCATACAAATGCCAGTTTTTATTACAATTATGAAAGGACACCAGGGTAGAGGTGTGCTATTGGAAGAAAACAGCTGCAAGGATTGACTTCCTTGAAGACCAGATGTAAAGTTTTTACTTTGCAAAAGTCAGTTCACAAGTATTTATTAAGTGCTTCCTACTTGCCAAGTTCTGTGAAGAACACCGGGGCTACAAAAACAGGTAAAAAACAGACCTTTCTATCAAAGAGCTCACACTCTATTCCATAAAATGGTACTCAAACAATTATGGACAAACAAGCTAGATACAAGACAAATTGGAGATAATCAGAAAAGGAAGGAATTTCCCTTTAGGGAGCCTAAAAAAGGCTTCTTGTTTTATCTCATTCCTGAAGCTAGGAACCAGATGAGGAGAGAGGCAATCCAAGGTTCTTCTTTTGGGGGGAGGGGGGATCAAAGAAAAGATGTTCTGTTCTAGGAACAGCAGAAGAAAAGTGTTATTGGATTATAGGGTATGTGGAGGTGAAGAAGGAGTAAAATTGGAAATGCAGGAAGAGGCCAGGTTGTTCAGGGCTTTAAAAGCCAAATAGCATTTTACATTACATTCTTGAGGTCACAAGGGACCACTGGAGTTTATTGAATATGGCTAGGGTGGGAAAAGGTACAACATGGTCAGAACTTGCTTTAGGACAATCAATTTAATAGCTGAATAGAGGATGTCCTAGCATGGGGAGTGATTGAATAGGTATCATTCCAAAAGCTACTGCAATAATCCAGGTATGAGATGACCTATGCTAGGGTGGTGGCAGCGTTAATCGAGATAACAGTATCAGTATAAAAGTGCATATGTGAGAAATGTTATGAAGATAGGTTTGATAGTACTTGGCTACAGACTGGATTGGGGGAGGGGAGTCAGCGAAAGTGCTGACTCAAGGATGACACTAAGGTTAGGAGCCTTAGAGACTGAAAGGATGGTGGTGTCCTTGACTAAGAGGAAAATTGCCTACATTTTATACTTCTATTTTCCCCTCATTTTACTCATACCTCAACCTTTTGAGGTCTTCAATCTCGGTGCTTGACAGAAATTGCTTTCTTCAAAGTTGCCAATGACTTCTTAATTGATAAATGTAAACATCTTAGTATTTATCCTTTTTGTAACCCTTCTGTAGCATTTGACACTAGTGACCACAAACTCTGTTCCTGGATATTCTCTCCGGTTTGGTTCTCATGATGTACTTTCTTGTTTCTCTTCATTCTAGTCAGCTCCCTTCTCCGTTTTCTTCACTGACTAATCATCCATATGTTTCTAATAATGGAGAGAATAACTCCAAGGATCAGTTTTGGGCCTACTTCTATTTTTTTTCCCCCACACTATTCCACTTGGATTTAATGATCATCTCTATGTTAATGTTTTTCTAATCTATATAGTTAACTAGTCTTTTCAGGAGTACGAGTCATACATTTACAAACTTCCTATTGGCTATTTCAAAGTAGATGTCCAGTAGACATTTTAAATTTAATGTCTCTCAAACTCAATTCATTATCTTTTTCCCCAAACTGGCCCAATTTTGAGCTTAATTTTTTGTCACAAGAATCACTATTCTTCCAGTTTCCCAAATTTGAAACAGTGGTGTTATCCTGTCTCCTTATTCTTCCTCACTCCACATATCAAATCAGCTTTTGAATCTTGTTTTCTGACTCCACAATATGTCTGATATCCACATCCTTCTTCCTACTCAAACATTCACCACCACCCTAATTAACTTTTATTTGAAATATTGCAATATGCTCCTAATTGTTCTTGATCAAAGTCTCTCCTCTCTCTTGTTTATCCTACACATGTCTGTGAAAGGTATTTTTCTCAAGCACAAATTGACCATCTCACTACTATTCAGTATTTCTATTATTTCTAAGAGTAAATAAGAGTTTCCTTTTTTTAACTTTTAGTTATTCACAGCCTCATCCCAACCTTTAGAGCATTCCTCAGTTCAACCAAATTAGCATTCTTGGCAATTTTTGTTTGTTTGTTCTCTAATTGTTTGATCCTCAAACACCTTTCCCATGTCCATGGCTTTGTACTAGCTGTCATCTATGCCTAAAATATACTGTACCTCCCCTTTGACTCTTAGATTCCTCTATTGCCCTAATACTGCCTAAGTAATGCTTTCTATACGATGCCTTTCCTAATCTTTCTAGCTGCTGAAAATTTCTCAACATATATAGTTTAAGTACATAATAGGACACACATAACATAACATAACATACATACATAACATAACATTTTTATCTCCAAATGGAAGATTCCCTCCTTGAGGGAAGAGACTTTCATTTTTGTCTATGCATCTCTAGTAACAACAATGCTTGAAACACATTAGATGTTTAATAAATCTCTGTTGATTGATTGGTATGCAAATATGAGGAGACAAGTAAAAATTGTCTGTCTACCTTGTACCTCCAAATTCACCAGTTTTATTTGTGGCATATGTTAATATTACAATAGGAAAATAGGATTAAAGACTGCTGGTCCTGTAAGTTTTGCATAGATTTGTGCTTGTAGGTTCTTTTGAATGATAATCAGGGAGCATCACAGGACATAAATGGTCACTTATCACTATAGATCTGTGGGACTTTATCATATTGGCGGTTTGGAGTACAGTCCCCAGAAGGGACTTAGGGCACACAAAGGAATTTTTTTTTTGGCTGGGCAATGAGTGTTAAGTGACTTGCCCAGGGTCACACAGGTAGTAAGTGTCAAGTGTCTAAGGCTAGATTTTAACTCAGGTCCTCCTGAATCCAGAGCCACCTAGCTGCCTCCGACTTAATTTAATAAAAGTTCAAAGGAATTTCATATCCCCAAGTAAAATAATTATCAAGAGTCAGGGATTGGAGAGGGGTAAAAATAATAGATTTAATCTTAGTCTGAAAGCTTCTGTTAGCTTTCTCTGGTTGTCAGGCTTGGTGGGGTAGTTCATAACTAACCTATATACTAAAAGAGCTTTAGTTCTCCGTTTTCAGGACAAGACTTATTAACCAATGCACCCCAGTAGATGGTAGTAGAGAACAGTAGATGACCTTAATGATGTTTCACTAGGCTGTTGTTCAGTCATTTTTCAATTGTGTACAACTTTTTGTGACCCCATTTGGGGTTTTCTTGGCAAACACACTGGACTGGTTTGCCATTTCCTTCTCCAGGTCATTTTACAGATAAGGAAATGAAGCAAATAGGGTTAAGTGACTTGCCCAGGGTTACACTCCTGTTAAGTGTCTGAGGTTTGACCTAAACATAGGAAGGTGAATCTTCCCAACTTCAGGTCAAGAACTCTATCCACTGTGTTCACCTACCTACACTGGATAAAGATAAAGAGGGCTAAATCCTAATAGACAAGAGAAAGCAGCTAAGTACCCAAAATATGAGTTGAAACAATAGGAAGAAGAGCTGAAATGTGATGCACAGAACAGAACATCAGAAACTAGTACAGTTTTATCACTAGAGGACAGAAATCATTAACTCTGTACCACTAGAGGTATAAGATCTGGCACTCAATATACCCTGACATCACATGACCTTGTATGTATACAATCCACTTATGTTCTTTATCAGTGTAGTTTCCTGTCGTGACCATTAGAATATTTTCATTTCCTGGCTATATCGGTTCCTTATGTATGCCTAATCTCTGGCCACACATATTTTAGTAAATGTGTACTTTTTTTTTTTTTTTTTTTTTTGCAGGGCAATGAGGGTTAAGTGACTTGCCCAGGGCCACACAGCTAGTAAGTGTCAAGTGTCTGAGGCTGGATTTGAATGCAGGTCCTCCTGAATCCAGGGGTGGTGCTTTATCCACTATGCCACCTAGCTGTCCCCTTAGAAAATGTATCCTTCACAATTAGTTGGTGGCATAACCTGTGGGATAATGTACCCCATGTATTTGGGGAAGGGGGGCATCTTCTCTTGCTACTTAATTCATTATTAATAGCTTGTTATACACACACACATATATATTTGTGTGTGTATTTTAAATTAGTATGTGTTTTGGTTGGTGGGTAAATATAAAACACATGTAGGAGTTCATGAGTTATGTTTTTTAAGTATTTTAAGTATCTTAACGGCTTTCTTTTTAAAGCTATATACACATATATGTTTTTTCTGTGAATATATTTGTATATAAACATTTTAACCTACATACACACATATATCTATATGCATCTCTTTCTACCTATAGGTAGAATAGGTGAATAGAGATACCCTAATTCTCAATAAATCCCATAAGATATTTGTGAGTATATTCAAATGAGGGGCCCTGAAATCTCTCTATCCAGAGAAAGAACTGATAAATAGAAGTATGTATAGATTTTACAAACACAAAAATGTACAGATATTTATGTCTAATGGTAGCTATTTCTAGGGTAGGAGGGAAAGACAAAAAGGACAAAAAAGTACATGACAATTTTATTATATAT
This sequence comes from Dromiciops gliroides, assembly GCF_019393635.1. Lineage (NCBI taxonomy): Eukaryota > Metazoa > Chordata > Mammalia > Microbiotheria > Microbiotheriidae > Dromiciops > Dromiciops gliroides. The sequence goes on along the minus strand of NC_057862.1, from coordinate 338,063,141 downwards.
TTAAAAGGAATAGCAAGATGTACTTAATAGATTTTCAGTTTCATATGCAATCATGTTTTTATTATGCTGTTGTAGAAATGCTTTTATTCCATAAATTAAAAATAAAATAAATAAAACTAGAAAAGACACTCTGAGGCCCAGCAGATCAAAATCATAACATAACTCATACAAAAGTCAAGTCATAACAGGAATTTCTACTTATGTTTTATGCTTACCCACCATATTGATTTGGAAAAAAAAGATAATCATGAATTGAGTGGCAGAAGAATCCCCCCACCCCCAAATATATGATGTACATTCTCCCACAGGTTATCATTCTAACTTTGGTAATTATATATGTATGCATGCATTCATACATGTATATGTGTATGCATATATGCATATACATATAGCTGCATGTGTGCATATATGTGAGTGTATATCTATGTAAAAAGTATGATCAGAAATTATACATAGAAGGCACACACACCTATATTTATTTCAATTTATCTATATTTATATCTGTATCTATAGCTACATCATTCCTTCTTGGCCCTAGTGGACAGAACTAGGAGCCGTGGGTATAAGTTATGGAGAGTCAGATTTAGGCTTTATATAAAGAAAAAAAGAAATCAGAGGTAGCATGGCTTAGTGGACAGAGAACTGGCTCAGACTAAGTTTTAGGAAAACCAATATTCACTGGGCTCAAATTCTATCTTAGGCACTTAGCTGGGTGATCGTGGACAAGTCATACAACATTGAAGAGAAGTTGCTGATGTGAAGTATTGGATGGAGATTCCTCAGCAGGATTTTCTCATAATAATTAAATCATAGTCCCTAGCCTCTCACCAATGTCTGAAAAGAAAAAAAACAAACAAAACCTTCTTAATCTGCAGAAGTAATTAAAACTGGAATAGCCTACTTCCAATGGTAGTGGGTTCTTTGCTTCAAGTCTTCAGGCAGAAGCTGAATTTTTTTGGGAGGGCAAGGTAAGGAGTTTGCTGGTCATGTTCTGTTTGAATTAACTGGCCTTTGAGGTCTCTTCAATGCTGAGAAACTGATTCTGTGAGAAATTCACACTGTAGTTATTGGTATAATTTCAGCCAATATTATTTTCTCCCATCTGTACCTTTTCTTCATATAGAAATATACTTTCATACTCCTGTAGCATGGCTCTTCTTTAGGTAAAATTATCCCAGTTACTTTATATTTTCTTAATAGCTCAAACTTTTCATATTTCTATCCATAAATGGGAATTTAAAGCTCTTTGCTATAACCTGCTAGCAGGTTGGTCCCATAGGTAAGAAGGGAGTTAAGAGGCTTGCTTTTTTATAGGTATGTTAACTCTCTCAAGAGTATCATTCATTTTATTAGGTATAATTTGCTAAACAAGGCTTTTAATGGCTTCAAAGAGTTAATGAGTCCCTAAAATTTAAGCAATTCTCACTTGCGAAATCACATCCAAAGTGCTTTGCAGTAGTTACCTAAGTATTACTATTTAACTACTTGAATCTCATCTAAAACTTTTTTTAATCTCTTTGTCAAATATAAATGTAAATTCAAAGCTGTTATAGAGTTCTCCCCATTATGCTAGTTTTTGCAAAGTCTACTATATTTGATATACCAAGCTTAGTATATAATTATAATTATTCTGAAATCTACTGATTTATTTTCTCATTTAATAAGAGACAAGTGGAAGGAGAAATAATGCATAAGGAAAAAAGATGTGAGAATGTGGAAGGCAGAATGCATGGGGATTTTTTATTGTAGTGAAAAAGTACAAAAATACTCCATCTAATTTTCCTCCATTTATATGCAACTGCCCTTGACATCAATCTTGGAAACAATAAGAAAAAGCAGGATAGTAACAACCATGATTTGTGCTTAAACTAATGTTAGTGGAGGCTGTAGAGTACAATAGAGAGTGGTAAATATGGTGTCTTAGGACCTGAGTTCAAATCTGGCCTTGGACACCACAGCACTTACTAGCTATGTGACCCCGGGCAAGTCACTTAACCCCAATTGCCTCACCAAAAAAAAAAAAAGAAAAGAAAAGAAAAGAAAAAGCAAACAGTAAAAATGAATATCTATGATATGCACTTTTAATGAGATCAATCAATGTGAGTATTTTTTGTGGACTGTGAGGTGATTTATTTTTTCAGTTTCTGAACTTGATGAATATTAGTACAAATTAATGAAGAAAAGCATTGTACAGAAATAGAGCTTTACTCAAGGTTGATATAATTACCGTCTTCTGAAAAGCTCTGTGAATATGTAAGAATCTGTATCACATTTGAAAGTTGATATATAACTGTCAAACATTTTTCATTAACTTATCTCTTCCAATTTATTAGAAAAGCATTATTGGCTTGTTGTTCATCCTTAATTTTTGAAGAGTATCAATGACATCACAGGGTAATATTTTGACTTTTTTGTAACTTGGATTCAAGTGAGACAGAGTTAGGCAAAGTCATCAGCTTCACTCTTTCTTCAAGAGTCATCAAAGTTCAATGGCAAGACATAATCAGTATGTTTCGAAATAGATGGGAATGTAGTGGATGATCTAGGCATCTTAAATGTGTGAACAAGCTTTAAGTGCTCCACAGCACCTGCTTCAGTAATATTTATATCCTTTATTTATATTACAATTTTTACAAAGGTGCAAAAATCTTTTTAGGATGCAATGTAAATCAATACCTCTACTGACTCATTTGATGGTGTTCTATGTCCAGACAGCTGAAGGCAACAGGATTCACAGTACATAGTCCAACAATACCCTTTCACACAATGAAAAGAATTCATTCATTTCAGGTTTTTCTGAGCGTGGAATGGTGGGGGTTCGTGGCGGGGGGGGAGGGGAGGGGGGGGGAGTTGAGGAAGAGGGAGGTCATGAGTCACAATTCTATGGAAAAGATTCAATTCCTTCCTTGACGGTTCTAGGATACATGGGGAGAGAAGGGAAGCTGTTCCCCTGTCATAGTTCCAGCTAAAACAAATATCTTTGATAGACCACATAGAGTTTCAGGGCAACACATTCTTCCAAGGTTGCATTATCCATTCTTTAGGCATCTTTATATTCTTACATAATATGGATATTCTATAGGTAGCTGAAATGAGATGTCCATATTATCAATATGGCTGGAATATATCCTAAACACAATGATGTTCCACCCAACCTGGAATCTATTAGACATTATATAAGTCATAAATTTTATTTTAATGCATCTATTTCATCATGTCATGTTTCTTTTACTCATCTTGCATAATGGTACTGTGTGGACCCATCACAACCTCTACAATATAATTTCAGCAGTGGAAAGGAATAGCTTTGATCTGAATCACGCTGAAGGCAATGTTCTTCCTATTCAATAATCAATTATCCTAGCTTAGATGTGTTGCAAACTACCCTGTATATTTTGGTGTTTAATGTGTCTTATTCCCAGGTACAAGTGATCACTTCAACAGATCTCACAGCATTCTTAATTACTGGCTATGCAATCTTCTCGGAGCCTCAGGAAACTCAAAGATTATAACTTAAAGAGAGTTTGTATTTCCCTACACCAATTAAATTACAGGTCCTTGCCCTATTCACTAACCATACTGTAATTTGTATTATGTGTGTTCATAGGTATATACATATCAATAATTTTCTTTCACCTCTGCTCTTTCCTTACAACCTGAAAAGATGATCAAGGCTACCTTAATTCTTTAAAATAGAGCAAAAAAAATCTCAAGAGAATCAAGCAACAGCCTTTTCTCCTTCCTTTCAAAGCAAACTCCTAGAAAACATTCACCTCTCCTGCCTCTATTTCTTCAGTGATCATTCATTTTCTCTACTTATTATGGTTTCCAATCCTACCACTCTATTAGCTGCTCTCTTCAAGTTGAAAAGAACTCATAAATACTAAACTTGACGGTCCTTTTCAGTCTTCATTCTACTTAACACCTCTGAAGTTTGTGATACTGTTGAGAACCCCCTTCTCTTGCATACTCTTAACTCTCTTTGTTTTCCTGACACAAGGCTTTGCTGGTTCTCCTACTTTTCAAATAACAATCCCATCTTTGTCTCATCTAGTTGATGATTATCATTCATCCCCTCCTCCATCTCAAAGCTCTAGCCTAGGCTTTATGTTTTCCTCTCTCCTGTAGTAACATTATTAGCTCTCAGGAGTTCAAGTATCATTTCTTGCCAGATGTAGGAAACTATGGAAAACAGGATTAAGTGACTTGACTCTAAAATATCTATGTTAATATATTTATAGATATATTTCTGTGTGGGTTTTTTGGTGTTTTTTTTTTATTTTTTTGCAGGTCAATGGGGGTTAAGTGACTTGCCAAGGGTCACACAGCTAGTAAGTGTCAAGTGTCTGAGGCCGGATTTGAACTCAGGTACTCCTGAATCAAGGGCCAGTGCTTTATCCACTGTGCCACTTGGCTGCCCCTGTAGATATATTTTTAACCTTTTCCTGAATTCCAGTGTCATATAAATTGCCTATAGTAGGTTTCTACTTTGGACATTCTATAGCCATTTCACACTTAACATTTTTGGAATACCATGCACTATGTTACTCTCCAAAACCAAAATTTCCTCCAACTTCCTGATTTCTGCTAAGAGCACCACTCTTTTCTTTTCTGAGGTTCACTAGCTTGGAGACATATTTAACTCTTCCTTAGTCTCTAGAATGGAAAACTAGGAACAATGTATAAAAGTTGCAGAGATATAAATTTACGCTTAATGTAAATCAGTTAATAAGCATTTATTAAACACCTACTGTGTGCTGGGCACTGTGCCAAGGAGAACCTTCCAATAATCTCATAGAGGAAATAGAAGTGGATGGGGTAAGATTATGGCCATAAGTTTAAAAAAAAACTTTTGGAAAAGAAGGGCTATTACTTTCTCAGACAATAGTCAATAAAAGAAAATGGGTGAAGATGTAAAAAGGTTTTTGAGGGGATTATGTAGAAGAGTATCTTACAGAACTGATGATTGATAGCCTTAATTTTCTCACTAAAGTAGACAATAAAAATGTCTACTAGGTACCCGGGGATGGAAGGCAGCATTCGTTTTCTGAAGGTATAAGAGAAGGTTTTAGAACAGCTTTTGAAAGGAATGAAGTAATCAACATATGAAGAATTAATGTTTTGTGATAACATACGATAATACGGATCCAATCTAAGTGAATTTGTAGTGGAACCATTTGGTACAATCAAAAGTATGAACATTCCTGTGCTTAGCTGAGATTATTGGATGGGTATTGATGCACTTGGGAGACCAGAGTGTTGAAGAGAGACAGACAGATAGTGAGTCAGGTAGTAAACTCCTAAGGGGAATAAATAGAGAAATCTTAGATAGTCTTAGAGAAATATAAGTTTCTTGATTATGATGGTAGAGGACAGGTCTGGGTGCAGCAGTGATTGTGGCAAGGAGTAAGCCAACTCTTCCTTCCAATAAGGGAAAGGACTGTAGAGTTATGGGATTTAACTGGATGGGGAGTAGCAGGAGAAAACTGTTTTTGCCTTCTGGAGACTTAATCACTAGGATTACAGGAGTAAAGGTGTGAATCTGATAGTCATAAGACTCAAAGAATAACAGTTTGTTAGGGGCTCTACCTTCCAAGGGCAGTTAAGTAGTGCAGTGGATATAATTTTGAGCCTGGAATCAGCAAGATCTGAGTTCAAATGTGATCTCAGACACTTACTGGCTGTGTGACCCTTTGGATAAGTCACTTAACCCTGTTTTTCCTAGTTTCCTACATCTGTAAAATGAGCTAGAGAAGGAAATGAAAAACCACTTCAAAGTATCTTTGCCAAGAAAACTCCAAATGAGGTAACAAAGAATTAGACATGACTGAAATAAATGAACAATACAAAGAATATACACTATCTAATCTATCTATCTATATATTACTATGTCTTCCACCTTTATATTCCTTCCCCTCACTACCATCCCCCTTCATACCCAAGGCCAAGTACAATTCTTTTCAAGTGGATGCTTACTAGCTGCTTGTTAAATGTTCCTAGAATGCTAGAGATCAAATGAACCTTCAAAAGGATCTAATTTAGTTCCTTTATTTTATAGATGACACCAAGTTCCAGAAAATTGGAGGCCTTTCCCCAAGATTACATAGTGAGATTTAAAAATGGTTGTGGATAATGATGGTTTACAATGATTTATATTAATCCAATGACATGTTGAAAAAGTTGCTAAAATACAATATTAAATGATTGTAACTGGTTCTCTGGACCTAGTATTTTGAAATAGATGAAGATTTTCTTTAGAGTTTCCTATTTCTACTTTGGTTCCTCTTCCATTTCCTTCCACTCACCAAGAATGTTCTCCCTGACCTACTTCCCTTCTGCCTGTATGGAATGCATCCAAAATACTCCTAATGTGTTATTGATGTCACAAGATGCTTTTGAAAACCTTATTCTGAATGTTGTGGGGATTCTTCATTCATATGAGGATTTTGACAAATCAATTCCAAAGATATTTTAAAGATTCAAATCTATAATTGTTTGGCATGTGTTATCTTGCTTAGAGAGTTACTATATTTAAAAAAAAAAGGATTTCAAAGAAGCAGATTTGTTTAGACCAAAGAAATCTAGTTCTTAATGGTGACATTTTAGGCATCGTGGTACCTGTGTATAGGAGATATTTTTTTCATGAAGGTAGAGAAAGCAGCCTAGCTTTCCTCAAAGTACACCAGCTAGGCAACTTTCCAACTTGCTCTTATTAATAATCTAATCTTATTAACATAGGATTTTTTTTGCTCCCCTACAATAATATTGCTCTTGACTGATGGACCTAATTGGGTGCCATTTAATAACAACAGCCATGGAACTTGCCTAAGTCACCAGCAATTAATAAGCTAACAAACTTCCCTACCTACCTTCAAACTCCCTTTCCCAAATCCTCATCATAGTCTTTTGCAAACCTTTCAGTTAACATGCTTCAGAGGTTTATGGCATGAAGGAATGGCCTTCAAATTTTTATGAAGAAAATGCTTCATAATTGCAAAATACAATCACCATTGTTAGTACTAATATTTTTTAAAGAGAAACCAGGAACTGATGGTGGTTCTAAACACCATCTGCAGATGCAAAACAAATAAATTATTATACAGTCTTTCCATGAGTGAGAGTCCAAGGCCAAGTGCTCTACTTGGTGAGGCATACACAGAAAGACCCAAATATATCTTAACTCTCATAAGTAAAAAAATAGAACTGAAAGGGGAGGGGAGATAATATTTGTGGGAAAAATTCAACATTTTTTTTCCAAATTGAGCAAGGTTAGATCAGAAATAAATGTTCTTTAGATTAAAACTTTAAGCTCTCACCTTTAAAAAAATTGTATTTCCACTTTATGAAGACCCCGTAGGAGTCTAAAGCCTGAATCAGCTTTTATGAAACTGAATGTATCAAACTGAGATGCTCTCAGTGGGCAGATCATTTGAAGCTGGTGCTGCCAGAGGAGTCACATGTCTTTTTTAGAAACGTTTGCATTTTAGAAAACTGTCTCTTTCCTTTCCTCCCCCTACTACTAAATTGTGGAGTTTTCAGATCTTGCATCTGAGAAGGAAAAGAAAAAGTTGTAAGTTTCTGAGGCCTTTTGTGTACATGTGTAAATGTGTGGAAAGAAACCACAATGCATTATCATTGTCCACAGCCCAAATATATCTCCCCAACTAAGACAGATCAACTCTAGCTTGGGAATGGTGGGAAGGGGTGTGATAGGATGTACCATTTTGGGCTTGATTACCAGGTTAGTAGGGGGTAAACTATTTGTAGCTTGAATATTGGGCAAAATAACTTTCTGTGAACAAAGTTATTTGCTTAAAACAAGAAATCATTGAAGAAAGGACAGTCTCTAACATTTTTTGTCACCCCCGTGGAGTATAAACTCCTAGAAAGTAATCCATCAAACCATTAATAAGCATTTATGAAAGTATTATCCCAAGCACTGGGGATGGAAAAATACAACTGCCCTCAAGGAAAATTTATTCTATTGGGGAAGACAATACATAAGAGTATATGTAAACTATATAGAAAATAGAAAATAGGTGATAGATTATAGATAGATGACATTCTAGAGAGGATAGATAGGATAAATATAATAGATAATTATAAGAGAATGGGAGAGAGAAAAGTAATGAGAGAGTGAAAAGGTGGGACAGAGAGAGAGAAAGACAAAGAGAAAAGGAGGAACATAGAGAGGGGGAAGAGAGGGAAACAGGAAGGGAGAGAAGAAGAGATGGGGAAAAACAATGAGAGAGATAGAGACAGAGGAGGAAGAAGAGAAGAGAGAAGGGGAGAAGGGAGAGAAAGTGAAAGTGAGTGAGAGAGAGAGAGAGAGAGAGAGAGAGAGAGAGAGAGAAAGAGAGAGAGAGAGAAAGTTGAGCATTTATCAAATGTTTCTAGGTGCTACTCACTGGGCTAGGTAAGTTTTGAGTGAAGGTACAAGCTCTAAGGGAATCCAGGAAAGGCCTCAGGTAGTACGTAACATTTGACTTGAGCTTTTAAGCTCAGGGTTCTAACAGGTAGAGGTAAGGAGGAAATACATTCCAGGCATGAGATAGAGACAGATAGTCAATGCAAAGACATGGGGAAGAGAGAATGCATATCTTTCTAACATAAGGAAGAAAATACAAAAACAAGTAGGCCAGTTTGTCCATAGTGAAAATTGCACTAATGGGATCAATTTGCCACTGTTCTTAGCATTCCCAGTAGATTAATCACACAATGCCTTGCACATAGTAGGCACTTAGGAAATATTCGTAGAACTGAATATATATGTTCCTTCTATCACCTAGAAGTAACTGTTGAGACCAGCTATGGAGGAAAATTATGAAAACAGAATAATAATAGTGACTCCCATTGCTGTGCACTCCTAGTTTCAAAAACCATTTCCTTACATCAAACATATTAAAGGGGCACTGCCAGTATCATTTCCTATTTTCTAGAAGAAGTTGAATATGACTGTAAGTAAGGATTTGATTTGGGGAAAGCTATTATAAATATATAGAGAGGTTCAGTGCTGTCCCTAAGATTCAGTTTCATGGAGAATAAGGGTCAAAGATGGGGTTTGAACTCTAGTCTTTGTGAATCCAAGCCCAGAGTTCAAATGACTATAGCATGTGCCATCACCATTTAGGTTCATCCCATTCTAGATATTAGTTGGAGTCTCAGCATTAACTGGTATATTTTTATATGTAACCTTGGTATTTCTCTAAGAACCTATCAGCAACTCAAAATGTCTGGAATGTCATATTGAACCTAGAAGTTTGAATTAAACTATTCAACCACTGTTTCAAAGATTTAAATTTGACTTTCTGAGCTACCACCTGGGAATGCTCAGCCCTAGCTCCAACCTTTTGCAGCACAAAAGATAGAAGATAGGACATTTTAATTCCATTTAACAGCTATAATAACATCCATCAAGACACATTTCTTCCACCTTAGCACCATCACACGTTTCCACACTGTGTTTTTGTGCTCTGCGGCAGCATGATAAAAACTCTGTCGGGACAAAAAACACCACTAAAGGATTCTGGGATCCTTCAGTGCCTTCCTCATTGGCAGACTCTCACTTTATTCACTACATGTTAGGCGCTGCTCTTCACTAAGACAGTTTTGTGGCTTGCCTTTAAAAATAATTAGTCCAGAGAGGATACAGAGCTATGTATTCCAGTGTTGGCTGTGTTTTATAATACCACATTTATGATTTGGGTATTATCATTGTCTTGGTGAGTTTCATATTGAATTAATCCTTGCCACTTTACATCTTTAACAATTGTAAGAAATACCTTTTTGTCCATAGAGATGAGCTATGAGCCCTTCCCTGGAATCAGAGAGGCTGTGTTTTGTCACTTGAGTAAACTTTGAACATATACTTCCCCTCCTCCCCAATTCATCCATATATTTTTTAAAAGATGGTAAAAGTTTTACATAAGGAATTCAACAATCAAAGTGATTAAATATCTTCCTTGGAGCTGTCAAAATTAGAGAGAGAAATTTACAGAGTTTGTCTAGATGCACAGGGATCCTGGCTTTAATTCTAGTAAAAAAGAATTAATATTGTATTGCTTTCCTTAATCTCTCACGTCTCCTCCAGCTGTTTTATAGCTGTGTCTGACTCTTTGTGACCCCATTTGGGATTTTCTTGGCAAAGCTTCTGGAGTGGTTTGCCTTTCCTTCCCTAGCTCATTTTATAGATGAGCAAACTGAGGCAAACAAGATTAAGTGACTTGTCCAGGGTCACACAACTATTAAGTGTCTGAGGCCATATTTGAACTCAGGAAGAAGAGTCTTCCTGACTTCAAACCTGGCATGTTATCCACTGTGCTATCCTAGCTGCCCATGTCTACGTGGACAAAATACAAATTATTCAATTCCACTGACTCCCAGGCAGCTCAGGTCATAGGTTATAGATGAATCATGATAGTGCAGTGGAAAAAATTCTGCAGACAGAGAAATAGGGTTCAAATCACTGCTTTTTTGATTTACTAACTAAATCTCTTCTGAGCCTTAATTTTCTCATCTAAAAAATAAAGTAGTTGTACCAAATAACCTCTAATAATCCTTCTAGCTCCAAGTCTATGTGTAGTTTTGTGGCTTCCCATACTGACAAAAATCAGAGGTTCTTCATATTCTAATGTTGCCATATTTTTTAATTCAACTTCTCACTGGTAATGGTTAACTTTCATTCTTCTACTAGGTATGTCCCATGATAGACATTGTGGTAACATTATCAGGAGCACTGAGTTACAAGAAACAAAGCTGTGAGCCTGAAGCCATAATGTTTTTGAGATCTAAGTTATTTAACACCATGAATTATGCACCAGTTATACTTTCAACATGAGTAATGCTTAAAAACAAGGCTAGTTTTAAAGACTAAGTCAGGCCACCATGCCAGATTTTATTAAAACGTGGGTAAAATTAGTTCTGTTTTGGAAATTTCCTTTAGGAGGAACAGGGTTGTGCTGATATGCTATGGGTCTTTAAATAACTTTCATACTTGGAAAATCTACATCATGCAATGGCTGGTCTTGGGTTTCTATAATGGCATTTGATCATTTTAATAGTATGATTATTGCTATATGCCTATTAATATTTCTTAATAATTGTACTGAAGCTTATAATGATGTGACTAATAATGCTATTATCTAGATTTAAGATTTGCTGATTGTTTTGGGTTGAACACAAATCGCATAGAACCTTCATGATTGCAGCCAGGGATAATCGGGATGCACAGCAGCAACTGAATGTGAACCCAGCCATTTGTTTTCCAGCCAATCTGATTTAGGTGTAATTCATATTATAGTAATGAGGTCCTCTCAGTCTTGTCCTTTGCAAAGACTTTGTTCTCAGTGAAGGACAAAAATATTTCTGAGATCACATGGGCCAGCTTCCTCGTAGGGTACTTGTCTTTGCCAGAGCAGGGATGAAAATGCATGCTTTTGACAGAATTCCAACTCTCAACCTCCCCAATCTTCACTTCTCAATGTGAGACAAGAACTGCAGCTCACCAAAATGAGGATACTTATTAGAAGATCGCACAATGATTTTCTGAAGGTTTAGTCAAAGAAACATTTAGAGAATTTTTTAAAAATTGATCCAGGGGAAGATGTGGGAGCCAGAGGAAAGTTTCAATTAATAAGAACATCTGATCTCATAATAATGGATATTTTAGATATCAAAATGCATATCTAAGAGGCTAAGAAATCATGTCTGTGGCAAGTATGAATACTTGTAATCATCAGAAATTAAGAAAATGCATTGTTCAACCTAAATGGATGCCATATAACAAATCATTTTTTTCTTCTCATTTGCTTATTTTTTTTCATTCAGTCACTTGTCATGTAGCCTTTGTTCTTTTGTTATACCCTCAATAAAACAATGATAATTATTTTAAAGTATGTTTTGTCTATTTTGACTCAGATTCTGGTATATATACCTATATATATATATATATATATATATATATACACACCTATATATCTCCATATATATATATATGTATATATCCATATATAAATCATCATAATGATGTAATATACTGCTAATCTGTTTTCTCTTAACTAGAACTCTTTACCACACTGTTGATCCAATTCCTCCCTATCTTCAAGGATCAGCTCAAATTCAATCTGTTCCATATAATCTCTGACAACAAATTTAGCCTTTGGATTTTTTCCTTCTTTTGATAATATTTGACTTTACCAACTAGTTGCTAGGTTACTTTGTATCATTAGTTATAATCTCATGTTTATATTAACACCAAAATGAGAGGGTCGCTTCTTCCTCTATGTGATCTGGTACCTCATCAGTGCCTTGAATACAGTAAATATTAGTGAAAAGAATGGCTTGTTAATAATAACACAAAAAGTAGATCGCAAGATAGGAACAAAATGTTGCTGATAACGTAAGATTCCCTATCAGTGTATTTAGTGAGTTGTGTGAAAAGAAAGTCCTTTAAAGGGCAGCTAGGGGGCCCAGTGTGTAAAGTACTGGACCTGGATTCAGGAGAACCTGAGTTCAAATATGACCTCAAAAACTTGCCACTTACTAGTTGTGTGACCCTGGGCAAGTCACTTATTCCTCATTGCCCCATAGGATGGATGGAAGGAAGGAAGGAAGGAAGGAAGGAAGGAAGGAAGGAAGGAAGGAAGGAAGGAAGGAAGGAAGGAAGGAAGGAAGAAAGAAAGAAAGAAAGAAAGAAAGAAAGAAAGAAAGAAAGAAAGAAAGAAAGAAAGAAAGAAGGAAAGAAGGAAAGAAGGAAAGAAGGAAAGAAGGAAAGAAGGAAAGAAGGAAAGAAGGAAAGAAAAGAAAGAGAAAGAAATAAGGAAAGAAACTTCTTTAGAGACTATGGTTAACTAGCTCATGTTATAACAGAAGGTATCTTGTAATCAGAATATTAGTCCCCTGTGTAACAATTGGAATGATGCCACCTGCTGGAGAGTTACTGTAGGAAAGTTCCGCCATGAGGAGAAGGCATCTGAGGGCAAGCCATGCAGTCAGCTTCTTAGTGTCAGGAAGTGACGTTTGCTCGTGGGTACTGTCTATCAAAGTTACCAGTCAATTAGCTTGGAGCTATGTGTGGGGGATGTTCCCTGTTTCACAGGAGGCTTCTGAGAGGAAGGAGGAAGCGTTGGGTCCTTTTTGTTCCTGACCTTGCCATGGCGGGTTGGATGATGGGGTCTCTTAGAAATAGTTAGATTTTTACCTTTCTCTCTGATCCTAATGCTCTTTAATAAATAATTAAACAATTAAATACTCTTGCTAAAGCTTATAATTTATTGGCAACCACTCATTAGATTTCAGATATTATTGCTAGAATTTTAGCTCCTTACACCTGCTTATCACATAGGCGAATGTGGCAAGTCACTTGACATGTTTGTGCCTTGATTAGACCTTCTGTAAAATGGGAATAAAAGGCATATTCACAAGTTTTTTCATGTTCTGGTTGTAAGAACTAAGATTCCAAGAAGTGCCCCTGAATACTAACTCGGAGAATGAAACAGAAACACCATATGCACAATTGATAATTATGTTTCATCAGGATACTTTTTATGTCTATGTAGTAACTGAATATTTTCTCCCCGAAATAGGCATAGTACGAAAAAAACACCAATCTAGTCAAAGTGTATTCTAGATGCTACTGAATTGTCACTATAGGCCAAGATATATTTAAGGATTCTTTAGCAAGATATTGGTCACTCTGCTACTCAAAAACCTTCAACGACTCCCCAATGCCTCTGGGATAAAACCTCAACTTCTTAGCTTGACATTTAAGGTCCTATACACACTGGCTCCCACTCACCTTTCCATATTTAACTAATACGACTTTCTCCTCACACACTTTCGTTTCCCATCAAACTGATCTTTTCCCTAAGTTCAACACTTCATTTTCTTCATTCATGCATATACATAAGCCAATCTCTATACCTGGAAAGCACTTTTTCCTTATCTCAGCCTTCCAGAATCCTTGACTTCCTTTTAACAGGTCAGGGACTGTTTCCTCAATGAAGGCTTTTCTCTCCAAAACTACCCCCACCCCCAGGTAGTGATCTTTCCTTCAATTTTTCTTGCAACATAGTTCTTGCTCTACATGTTATATGGTCCCAGTAGAATGTAAGCTTCTTGAAGGACTGTTTCATTTTTGTACCTAATACAGTACCTTGAAAATAGTAGGCACTCAATTCTGTGAGGTGAATTCAATGAATTAGTGACATTTTCTAAACTTTAATAATCAGAACAGTGCTAAAATCTAAAGAGAAAATATTCCGGGAAAAAATGTGACTATCAAGATTATTAGGCTGAAATCATCAACATGTGATTCCTCCATCCTCAGAATTCTAGAGTTCTGGGACAATTAGGTGCACAGTGGAGAGAGCACTGGCCCTGAAGCTAAGATGGCATGTGTTCAAATTTGACCTCAAGAACTTACTACCTATGTGACACTGGGCAAGTCATTTATCCAGGGCCATCGCTCCAGTCGTCCTGATGTATACTTTGCCACTGGACACAGATAGACTCCAGAGTGGAGAGAGTGAGGTTAATGACTTTCATAGCCCTCCCTCACTGAAATCCAATTCACTGCAAGTCACCAATGTCGTGGTCTTCTAGAACGAAGCACAAACAATAACAACAATACAGAGTACTATACCTGACTCCATCTTAAATTTGAAATCTCCAAAGAACAGAGGGGCCAGGGAAGGACAGGAAAGGAATGAGGGGAAACTAGTTTGTACCTCTTTTTGACTACTGTAGAGGATACACTCTTGCTTATGTTTCACCTTCATAAGTTGTCTCACTCATTTTAAAATGTTAAGGGCTAAACCTTTCTCTGTCTCTGTTGTTTGATAGACATAGACGGAATCTTTCTAGTGTCTAGGATGATACATAGATCAGAGCAACCAGAATCCATTTTTCTTTCATGACTGTGCTACAAGGCTAAAAATAACATGTACATAGCACTCACTTTGCTATACTGACTCTGCTAACCACTTTACAATCTTTATCTCATTTGATCCTCATAACAACCCTAGGAGGTAGGTGCTATTATTATCCCTCTTTTATGGATGAGGAGACTGAGATAAACAGGGGTTAAACAACTTGCCCAAGATCACACAGGTAGTATCTGAGGCCAAATTTTAATCTCAGTATGTTTTGACTCCAGGCTCAGTACTATACCTAATGCTCCAACTAGCTGTACTTTAGGTACAGTACCACTGCTAATGGTAGAAATGTTTTAATTAGGTCTTAGAGGATTTAGATTCTAGATTTGGTTTAAAATGAACAATTTCTCAGATTATAATAGTATGAATTAAAAATATTTAGTGCAATTCACCCAATCACACATGTCTTTCATTAAGGGATCATGGATTATTGTACAAACTAGCATTTGCTGTTGGATGGAGCCTCCTTGCTTTTTCTCTGTCACTCACAGAGAGGTTCATCCCAAGTCCTAGTAGCTGCAGCCTTAATGAAATGAGAGTCTCTCTAGATCAAAGGGGCAATGACTACCTTTACTGCTTTTGCTTTAGTCTGCAAAAGGTGGATGCTGGATCAATCCTCCAAGTTTCTTGGACAACTGTAAAAACAAGTACAATGTGACTCGAAACAACATGTATATGGACTGTTCTTTCCCATTTATAACCTTGTTATTGTTGTTTTCTGGACCTTCCCTTCCCCCATCACCTTCCTCCTTGTTTTTGTGCTCCCACCTACTTAAATTCTTACCATCTCCGCTACCCTCTGGATACTTCCTTGTTCGAAGTAAATGTGCAGCAAACAGATTTCAGTCAGTGTCACAGCAGGACCAGCCAAAGCTTACTCCAGTGTTCAACCTACCTTCCTTCTTTACAGAGGAGGGAATTATGGATATGGGAGACAATATATAATCACACTTAGTCAATGTGTTGGCTAGTTCAGCTGAACTGCTTCATTCCTCCTTCCCGCCTTTTCTATTTTTTGTTACAAAGGATGACTTGATAGGGAGAGCAAGGAGACGGATGTATTAAAGAAATGAACATCATAAAAATATATAAGTATGATTTTTTTGAATTTTTTTTAAAAAGAAAAGAATGTTTAAAAGTTGAAAGGTAATATTCATCACTGAAAATGGAAAATCATTGCTTGTGGCCACAATTATGACCTGTTTTAGATTGAGATCATTCACCCATTTTTCTATTTCTCTTAACCTGTCCCTCCTGTTACAGCTACCTTCTTGGCAACTACTTTTATCCCTCTGTCCTGCAAAGAAGATATTTGCCCAATCAGAAATCATAGTCCCATATAGAACTGGAAGAGACCTTAGAGATTATTGGTTCCAAACCCTATATCTTAAAATTGGGAAACTAAGGTTCAGGAAAGAGGTTAAAAATAACTTTTCCAAGGCTAGGTGCATAGAAGTAAGAAGTCTAGGATATAAAATCAGGTCCGTTTGCTCTTTCCATTAAGCCATTATTACTGGGAATTCTCTTTTTAACATTATATCAACTTTACCAGAAATGTTATAGGTACTATACCCATGGACATATATGTGTATGTTTTTGCTTTTGTTGTTCTTGATGTTGTTTTTTGTTTTGTGGGGCAATGGGGGTTAAGTGACTTGCCCAAGGTCACACAGCTAGTAAGTGTCAAGTGTCTGAGGCCAGATTTGAACTCAGGTCCTCCTGAATCCAGGGCCAATGCTTTATCCACTACACCACCTGACTACACCTGTTTTTGCTTTTTAATATACCTTTCAAGAGTCTTTTGAACTTGGAATCTTTTAATCTGGTAAGACCAGATCTTGGCAAATGGTATTTGAAAATTTACTATCACAAGTCTTCCTTAAAAGAGAAATATAAATTTAAATCCCATTCTAGGGGACTTAACCTTTAAAACTCTGGAACTATCATCCTGGAGCCTAAACCATCCTGAGAGATAAGTGTGTCCTGTGGTGGCCTCAGACATATTATAACATTCCTTCCTATTCATTTTCAGAATCACAGAATTTGAGAGTTTTAGTCCATACCATAAAGGAAGGGAATCTGTATTATAAAATACCCTACAACTAGTCCTCTAGTTTCTACTTGAGGATCACCTAGATGGGGTGAGTCAATCACTTCTCAAAAGACCATTTTAATTCTTGACTCTAATTATTATAAACTTTTTTCCCATCATGCCAAAATTTGCCTTTTTGCAACTTCTACTTTTTATTCCTGGTTTTATTCTCCAGGGCCAAACAGCACATGTCAAATCTTTCCTCTACTTGACAGTCCTTTGAATACTTGAAGCTAGCTCTTATGTTCCCCTGAGTCTTTCTTTATCCATGTTAAATATCCCTAGTGCTTTCAACTTATACTCATATGGCTTGACCTCTAGATCTTTCATCATCCTAGTTGCTTTCCTCTAAAAACTCTTTAGCTTATTAATGTCCTTCTTAAATTGTGGTGGCTAAAAACGAACACAATCCTCAGGGCAAAGTAGAATAGGGCTATTAATTTCCTGTTCCTAGAAGCTATGTCCCTCAATGTGGCCTATAAATGCATTATCTTTTTTAGCTGATGCTAATTCATATTGAGTTTCAAGTCCACTACAATTCCTGTTTTTTTTTTTATTCAGAACAACTGCTATCTGACTTTACTCATCTTATAAATGTGAAGCTAACGTTTTGCCTTCAAATGGAACTTTTTGTTATTGAATCTCACTCTCTTAGATTAAGCCCAATGCTTTAGCATATCTAGAGCCTTTTGGCTACTGATTCTGTTACAGAACTTAATAGTTATCATTTGGTTCTACAACATCTGAAAATTTTATAAGCATACTGTATGCCTTTTTTAACCCCATATTTCTGCTACATATGTTAAACTACACAGGGCCAGGCAACAAATACTGCATGATTTGACTGGAGAACTACTTCTATATTGATACTGAACAGCTACTCTTTGAGGCCAATCATCCAACCAATTTAGTATATATTTTGTTTGGATTAATCCATACTTCTCCACCTCCAGAAGAAGAGTACATGATAATCCATTAAAAAAAAAAAAAAAACTTTGCTAAAATCTAAACTATGTCCATAGTATTACTCCCATATACTAGTTTAGCAATCTTATTGAAAAAGGAAATGATATTAGTCTAATCATGGCCTGTTCTTCATGAAGCCAGGCTGGCTCTTTGTTGTCACTACTTTTCTCCTCAGATCTTCATCAACTATATTATTAATGATTTCTTTTATCCCTTTCCTGCCTCTGTGCCAAGAGTTTAAGGAACTTTGATAAGTCTGCCACCAGCCCCATTCTGAGCCTGCACTGCCAACAAGCAGGATGCCATCCAAGGGGACATTCCAGGCAAAAAACCAAAACAAAACAAAAACAACACGCACCACCCCCCCCCCAAAAAAAAAACACAACCTGCCACTGTAAGAGAGGCAATGGGCTGATCAAGGTGAGTAGGGTGCTCACTGGAGATGACTGAGTCTCAAAGCCTGCAGTAAAAGCTGCTGGAGTCTGTCCTCCTGCTAGGCAAGGAATGATTTGCTGGCATAGACATCTGGGTCCAGGTGAAAGGAGGAGGCCCCTTCACAGAGATTTATGCCCTCTGGTAGTCTATCTCCAAAGCCCTGGTGGCCTATTATCAGAAATATGTAGAGGAGGCCTCCAAGAAGGAAATAAAAGACATCCTTATCCAGTATGACAGACCTCAGACCTCTGCTGGTGGCTATGGGTCGTAGGTGTTGTGAGTCTTAGAAGTTTGGTGGACTTGGGGCCCAGGCTTGCTACCAGAAAGCCTATCGATAAGGCAACTACTAGGATTATGGGTTTTTTTGCAATAAATTTGGTATGTGAACTTTTGAAAAATGATCCCTTTTAGAGTTTCCCCAAGAATCAAAGTTATGCTTATTGGCTTATAGTTTGAAAATTCTTTCTTCTTTCCTTTTGGGGAAATAGAACAAACATTTGCCCTTCTCCAATCTTTTAGTATCTCTCATATTTTCCATGACTTTTAAATATAATTGACAGTATTTCAATAAATATATCTATTAGTTTTTTCAGGTCCCAAGGAGGCAGTTTATCTGTGCTAGATGACTGAAATTCATTATAAGTTACTCTTTTATTTTCTTCTTACTTGTCTTGGATATCAACTACCTGTTAGTCATTTTGGTTTTCATATATCTTGTAAAGGTCATTCTGTTTGAAGAGAAAAACAAAACAAGCAAAACAAAATAAGTATGGAGCAAATCAGTCTTCTCTCTGATATTAGTCATTATCATTCCATCTACCCCAATGAAAAGTGCTCTCCCTTCTTTGATCCTCCTTTTTTTTTTTTTTTATTCCTGATATAGCAAACAACACCCTTTGGGTTTGCCTTATCTTTCCTAACCAGCTTCAGCTCATTTTAAGTTTTATCATCCCCAATCCTATTTTTACTGGACCTTACCATATTCTTATTCATTCTATTCCCTGGCTTGCTTCAAGGTTACTCTTTGAAAAAAATCTAAGTTGTTTGGTATCATAGTAACAGAATTTTAAGCCAATTTTGCATAGTTTTGTTGCATCTAGTTTATTTTATTTATTTATTTGTTTTTAGTGAGGCAATTGGGGTTAAGTGACTGGCACAGGGTCACACAGCTAGTAAGTGTTAAGTATCTTAGGCCGGATTTGAACTCAGGTACTCCTGACTCCAGGGCCGGTCTATCCACTGCGCCACCTAGCTGCCCAACACCTAGTTTATTTTAATCCTATTTTGATCCTGGATAGAATCTGATGCCAGTCAGTCAGTTAATAAAGAGTAATTGGGCACCTACTTTGTGCTAGGCACTGTACCAAGCACTGGAGGCACAAAGAAAGGCAAAAAAAATCCAGTTTCTGCTAACAAGGAGCTCCCCTTCTAATGGGAGGAGACAACATGCAAATAACTATATATCCTGTTTGTATATTTGTGTGTGGATAGTGTATATCTTGTTTATCATATATATGTATGCACGCACGCACGCACACACACACACACACACATATATATATATATATGCACATTTTATATAGAGAAACATAAAATTGCAAACAAATAACAGAAAGAAAGTACTAACTAGAATTAAGGGGAATCAGAAAAGGAATCCATTAGAAGTTGGATTTTTAACTGGAACTTCAATGAAGGCAAGGAAGCCAAGAGGCAGAGACAAAAATGTAGAAAATTCCAGGCATGGGAGATAGTTAACAAAAATACTCTGATAGGGAGATGAAGTCTTTTCTTTGGTTTTGGAGTAACAACAAGGAGGGTGGTGCTGTATATTGCAATGTTCATGGGGAATAGTGGAGGTATAATTAAGGTTTAAAAAGACTGGAAAGTTTGAAGGGAGGCAGGTAATGAATAACTCCGAATTTCAAAAAGAGGATTTTATATTTGACACTGAAAGCAATAGGGATATCCTGGAGTTTACTTAATGGTGTGTGTGTGTGTGTGTGTGTGTGTGTGTGTGTGTGTGTGTGTGTGTGTGTGTGTGCATGTGCATGTGTGCCTGTGTGTGAGAGAGAGGGAGAGAGAGAGAGAAATAAACAGAGAGATAGAGAGAGAGAGAACTGATCAGATCTGTACTTTAGGAAGATCACTTTGATTTGTTTCGTTTTTCTGTTTAGAATTTTATTTTCCAAATTACATGTAAAAACAAATTTTAACATCAATATTTATTTTATTTTATTTTATTTTATTTTATTTTATTTTATTTTTTTGGTGAGGCAATTGGGGTTAAGTGACTTGCCCAGGGTCACACAGCTAGTAAGTGTTAAGTGTCTGAGGCCAGATTTAAACTCAGGTCCTCCTGAATCCAGGGCCAGTGCTCTATCCGCTGCACCACCTAGCTGCCCCAAAACATCAATATTTTTTAAACTTTGTGTTCCAACTTCTCTTCCTCCATCCCTTCCCATCCCCTACCACAAGAACACAACTAATTCAAAGTTATACATGAGTAGTCATGGAAAACATCTCCACATTAGCCAGGTTGTGAGAGAAAACAGATAAAACAAAACTTCAAATTAAGAAATTGTCAAACAAAAATGTGTTTCAATCTGTTTTCAGATACATCAGTTCTTTCTCTGTAGAGTTATATTGGATCATTGCCTTGCTGAAAATAATCACGTCCTTCCCAGCAGATCATCTCATTTCACTCTTCTTCAGTTCATGTAGGTCTTTCCAGGGTTTTCTAATAGCATCCTGTTCATCATAACTTTTATATAGTACCTTAAACTTGACAAAGAATTTTCTTCACAATAGCCCAGCATAACAGGTACCATACGATTTGCCATTATAGTCAATCATCATAACTATTTCCCTCCATCCTATTCCCTTCCCATGAGATTTAATATATTTTCTATGTTTTTTTACCCTTTTCCTCCTCAAAAGTGTTTTACTTCTTTCGGCTCCCTCCCCTGCTCTGCCCTCCTTTCTTTCCCCTTTCCCTCCTTATCCTCTTCCCTTCCTACTTTCCTGTAGGGTTAAATAGATTACTCTTCCCAACTGGTTATGTATGTTATTCCGTCTTTGAGCCCACTCTGATGAGGTTAAGGTCTTTGAGCTAATTCTGTGCTCTAAATTTTTCTTCCTCCCTCTCTCCCCCCTAAACCCTCCCTATGAAATCAATCAATTAAATATGTCATATATGTGCAGTTAAGCAGAAAATCTTCACCTTCCTCAAAAGGGTTTTGCTTTTTACTGCTCCTTCCCCCAATCTGCCTTTTCCTCCTTCCCCTATCCCCCCTGCCTTTACTCCTTCCCCTCAGGGAAAAAATATATTACTATAAACACTTGAGTATGTATGTTATTCCCCTTTTGAGCCAATTCTGATGATAGTAAGGTTCACTCACTCCCCCACTCCTTCATCCCCTTCCTCTCTCCTCCATGAGCATTTTTCTTGTTTCCTTCATGTGAACTACCTCTCCCCATTCCACCACTCCCCTTCCCGCTTCCCCAGTGCATTCCTCCTATTCCTCAGCCCTATTTCAAAGATGTCATCATAGGGGCGGAGCCAAGATGGCAGAGAGGAAGCAGCAAGCTGCCTGAGCTCTCCTTCTGTTCCCTCAAAACGAACATTAAATCAAGCCTCTGGACAGATTCTGAAACTACAGAACCTGCAAAGAGACAGAGAGACACAGTCCTCCAACCAGAGATAATTTAGAAGACTTCAGGAAAAGGTCGGTCTGACTCGGGCAAAAGGGAGGCCCAGTGCAGGGCAGCAACCCAGCGCCGAGGGGGTCGGGGCAAGTCAGCAGGAGCTGCGGGCCACAGCCGAACAACTGAGGCTCACGGAACCTGGTTCAAAAATCTGGTGGCCAAGAAGGACAGTGGAAAAACCTACCTGCACCGGCCGAGAGGGCCATGAACAGCGGGATCAGACGCCGGGGTCTGGCGCCTGGCTGGCCGAGCACAATCAGACAGGAAGTGCAGGGCCGGGGATCTCCACACACCATAAAGGCCTCAGAGTAAAAGCCCGGTCACACAGCACCTATACACCTGCACAAGAAGCCCAAAACAGGGACCCTGGTGCCCCCAGAGCAGACCTCAACTTAAAGAATAAATAAATAGGCTGCAATAATGAGTAAGAAGCAAAAAAGAGCCCTCTCCATTGAGAGCTTCTGTATCAATAGGGAAGAAGCCAACACAAACTCAGATGAGGACAATAGCCTCAAATTGGCTACATCTGAAGCCTCACAAGGGAAGGTGAATTGGTCGCAAGAACAAAAAGCCTTCCTGGAAGAGCTCAAAAAGGATTTTAAAAATCAATTGCAAGAGGTAGAAGAAAAAATGGGGAGAGAAATGAAAGCAAAACAAGAAAACTATGAAAAAAGAATCAGCAGCTTGGAAAAGGAAGCTGAAGAAAACAAAGCCTTAAAAAATTCATTTGGCCAAATGGAAAAAAAGCTGCATAATCTCACTGAAGAAAACAATACCTTAAAAAATTCACTTAGCCAAATGGAAAAAAAGGTGCATAATCTCACTGAAGAAAACAGTACCTTAAAAAATTCACTTAGCCAAATGGAAAAAAAGGTGCATAATCTCACTGAAGAAAACAATGCCTTAAAAATTAAAGTGGGACAGTTGGAAGATAAGGAATCCATGAGACACCAAGAATCAGTCAAGCAGAATAAAAGAAATGAAAAAATAGAAGAAAATGTGAAATACCTCATTGGAAAGACAACTGATCTGGAAAACAGATCGAGGAGAGACAATTTGAGAATCATTGGACTGCCTGAAAGCCATGACCAGAAAAAGATTCTAGATACCATATTCCAGGAAATTATTAAGGAGAACTGCCCTGATATCATAGAATCAGAGGATAAAATCATCATTGAAAGAATCCATCGATCACCTCCTGAAAGAGACCCCAAAAGGAAAACTCCAAGGAATATTGTAGCCAAATTCCAGAATTATCAGGTGAAGGAGAAAATACTCCAAGCAGCCAGAAAGAAGCAATTTAAATATCATGGAGCCACAGTCAGGATTGCTCAGGACCTGGCAGCTTCAACATTAAAGGACCGCAAGGCTTGGAATATGATATTCCGGAAGGCAAAGGAGATTGGATTGCAGCCGAGAATCTATTACCCAGAAAAAATGTGCATTTTCTTTCAGGGGAAAAGATGGACATTTAATGACATTGGGGACTTTCAATCTTTCCTGGTGAAAAGACCAGAACTGAATAGAAAATTTGATCTCAACATACAAGACTCAAGAGAAGTTTAAAAAGGTAAACAGAGGGGAAAAAAAAAGTTACCCTATTAGGTTAAACTGTTTATATCCCTACACAGGAAGATAATACTCATAACTCTTAAGAACTGTAAATGTATTTGGGCAGAGAGAAGGACTTTATATAGAGGGTATAAATATAAATTGTCTTTGATGTGATGATACAAAAGAATTAAGGGGATAAAAAGGGAGTCTATGGGGAGGAGAGGAAAGGGGAGGTGGAATGGGATGAATTATATCATATCAAGAGGTGGAAAAAAACCTATTATAATAGAGGGAAAGAAAGGAGGGGGGAACATGGTTTCAACCCTATTCTCATTAGATTTGACTCAAAGAGGGAATAACATATACGTTCATTGGGATAAAGAAACTTAACTCATTCTTTAGGGAAACAAAAGGGGAAGGGAAAGGGGGGGACTGATAGAAGGGAGGACAAAAGCAAGAGAGAAAAGGGTAAAGAAAAGAGAGGGGGGTGATAAAAAGGGAGGGCAGATGGGGGAGGCAGGGGTAAGAAGTAAAACGTCGGTGAGGAGGAATAGGGTGAAAGAAGGGGGGAAAAGTACAAAGGGGGTAAATAGAATGGAGGGGAATAGACAGTCAGTAATAATAACTGTGAATGTGAATGGGATGAACTCTGCTATAAAACAGAAGCGAATTGCAGAGTGGATTAAAAACCAGAACCCTACAATATGCTGTTTACAAGAAACACATTTGAAGCAGAGAGATACACACAGAGTAAAGGTAAAAGGCTGGAGCAGAATATATTATGCCTCAGCTAAAGTAAAAAAGGCAGGGGTAGCAATCCTTATCTCAGACAAAATGCAGGCAAAAATAGATCTCATTAAAAGAGATAAGGAAGGAAATTACATCTTACTTAAAGGTACTATAGATAATGAAGTAATATCAATATTAAATATGTATGCGCCAAGTGGTATAGCATCCAAGTTCTTAGAGGAGAAGTTAAATTAGTTACAAGAAGAATTAG
Organism: Dromiciops gliroides; assembly: GCF_019393635.1. Classification (NCBI taxonomy): domain Eukaryota; kingdom Metazoa; phylum Chordata; class Mammalia; order Microbiotheria; family Microbiotheriidae; genus Dromiciops; species Dromiciops gliroides. Next base: position 338,038,456 of record NC_057862.1, on the reverse strand, counting down.
ATAGTAATACTATACTAGTGGGGGATCTGAATCTCCCCCTCTCAGAATTAGATAAATCTAGCCAAAAAATAAATAAGAAAGAAGTGAAAGAGGTGAATAGATTACTAGAAAAGTTAGACATGATAGATGTCTGGAGAAAATTGAATGGGGATAGAAAGGAATATACCTTTTTCTCAGCAGTACATGGCACATTTTCAAAAATTGACCATGTATTAGGGCACAAAAACATCATAGTCAAATGTAGAAAGGCAGAAATAATAAATGCATCCTTCTCAGATCATGATGCAATAAAAATTACATGTAAGAAAGAGCCAGGGAAAAGTAGAATGAAAATCAATTGGAAACTAAATAATTTCATTCTAAAGAATGAATGGGCCAAACAAGAAATCATAGAAACAATCAATAACTTTATCCAAGAGAATGACAATAATGAGACAACATACCAAAATCTATGGGATGCAGCCAAAGCAGTTCTTAGGGGAAAATTTATAGCTCTAAATGCTTACATGAATAAGAAAGAGAAAGAGGAGATTAATGAATTGGGCATGCAACTTAAAAAGCTAGAAAAAGAACAAATTAGAAATCCCCAATTAGACACTAAATTAGAGATCCTGAAAATTAAAGGAGAAATCAATAAGATTGAAAGCAAAAAAATTATAGAATTAATCAATAAAACTAAGAGCTGGTTTTATGAAAAAACCAATAAAATAGATAAAATATTGGTTAATTTGATTAAAAAAAGAAAGAAGAAAACCAAATTACCAGTATCAAAAATGAAAAGGGTGATGTTACCACCAATGAAGTGGAAATTAAAGCAATAATTAGGAAATATTTTGCCCAACTGTATGCCAATAAATTTGACAATCTAAATGAAATGGATGAATATTTACAAAAATACAAACTGCCCAGGTTAACTGAAGAGGAAATAAAATCCTTAAATAAAACCATATTAGAAAAAGAAATTGACCAAGCTATTAATGAACTCCCTAAGAAAAAATCCCTAGGGCCAGATGGGTTTACGGGTGAATTTTACCAAACATTTAAAGAACAATTAATTCCAATATTATACAAATTATTTGGAAAAATAGGTGAAGAAGGAGGTCTACCAAATTCATTTTATGACACAAATATGGTGGTGATACCAAAACCAGGCAAAGCAAAAACAGAGAAAGAAAATTCTAGACCAATTTCCCTAATGAATATTGATGCTAAAATCTTAAATAAGATATTAGCAAGGAGATTACAGCAAGTGATCACCAGGATAATACACTATGACCAGGTGGGATTTATACCAGGAATGCAGGGCTGGTTCAACATTAGGAAAACTATTAACATAATCAACCACATCAATAAGAAAACCAACCAAAATCATATGATTATCTCAATAGATGCAGAGAAAGCTTTTGACAAAGTACAGCACCCATTCCTAATAAAAACACTAGAGAGTTTAGGAATAGGGGGAGCTTTCCTTAGAATAATAAACAGTATCTACCTAAAGCCATCAGCAAGTATTATATGCAATGGAGATAAATTAGAGGCCTTCCCAATAAGATCAGGGGTGAAACAGGGATGTCCATTATCACCCCTATTATTTAATATTGTTCTAGAAATGTTAGCTTTAGCAATCAGAGAAGAGAAAGGAATTAAAGGAATTAGAATAGGCAAGGAGGAAACAAAACTATCACTCTTTGCAGATGATATGATGGTAAACTTAAGGAATCCTCGAGAATCAAGCCAAAAATTACTTGAAACAATTAACAACTTTAGCAAAGTAGCAGGATATAAAATAAATCCACATAAATCATCATCATTTCTATACATGACCCACAAAGTCCAGCAGCAAGAGATAGAAAGAGAAATTCCATTTAAAGTAACGGTAGGTAATATAAAATACTTGGGAGTCTACTTGCCAAGACAAACCCAGGAACTCTATGAAGACAACTACCAAACACTCTTCACACAAATCAAATCAGATCTAAATAATTGGAAAGATATCAATTGCTCATGGATAGGCAGAGCTAATATAGTAAAAATGACAATACTGCCTAAATTAATTTACTTATTCAGTGCCATACCAATCAGGCTACCTAAAAATTATTTTATACAGCTAGAAAAAATAATAACAAAATTCATCTGGAAAAACAAAAAATCAAGAATATCCAGGGAAATAATGAAAAAAAATTCACAGGACGGTGGGTTAGCGGTACCAAACCTGGAGCTTTACTATAAAGCGGCAGTCATCAAAACTATCTGGTACTGGCTAAAAAATAGAGTGGTAGATCAATGGAATAGGCTAGGCTCAGGAAATGCAGTAGTAAGTGACACTAGTAATGTAGTGTTTGATAAACCCAAAGACTCCAGCTTCTGGGATAGGAACTCAGTATTTGACAAAAACTGCTGGGAAAACTGGAAGATAGTATGGCAGAAATTAGGCTTAGACCAACATCTGACACCTTATACTAAAATAAGGTCAAAATGGATACATGATTTAGACATAAGAGGTGATACCATAGGTAAATTAGGAGAGAAAGGAATAGTGTACCTATCAGATCTTTGGAAAGGAGAACAGTTTTGACCAAACATGAGATAGAGTATATTATAAAATGCAAAGTGGATGATTTTGATTATATTAAATTAAAAAATTTTTGTACAAACAGAAGCAATGCATCCAAAATTGGAAGGGAGGCAGAAAGCTGGGAAACAATTTTTGAGGCCAGTGCTTCTGATAAAGGCCTCATCTCTAAAATATATAGGGAATTAAATCAAATTTATAAGAATCCAAGTCATTCCCCAATTGAGAAATGGTCAAAGGATATGAACAGGCAGTTTTCTGATGAAGAAACCAAAGCTATCTATTCCCATATGAAAAAATGCTCTAAATCTCTAATGATTAGAGAGATGCAAATTAAAACAACTCTGAGGTACCACCTGACACCTATCAGATTGGCTAAAATGACAAAAAAGGAAGATAATAAATGTTGGAGAGGCTGTGGGAAAATTGGAACACTAATGCATTGTTGGTGGAGCTGTGAGCTGATCCAACCATTCTGGAGAGCAATTTGGAATTATGCCCAAAGGGCGATAAAGCTGTGCATACCCTTTGACCCAGCAATCCCACTTTTAGGTCTTTTGCCCAAAGAAATCATGGAAGGGGGAAAGGGACCCACATGTACAAAAATATTTATAGCTGCTCTTTACGTGGTAGCAAGGAATTGGAAGTTGAGGTGGTGCCCATCAATTGGGGAATGGCTCGACAAGTTGTGGTATATGAATACAATGGAATACTATTGTGCTGTAAGAAATGATGAGCAGGAAGAGTTCAGAGAAACCTGGAGGGTCTTATGTGAGCTGATGATGAGTGAGATGAGCAGAACCAGAAGAACATTGTACACAGTATCATCAACATTGAGTGTTGACCTACTGTGATGGACTATATTCTTCTCACCAATGCAATGGTACAGAAGAGTTCCAGGGAACTAATGATAGAAGAGGATCTCCAAATCCAAGAAAAAAAAAGAAAGAAAGAACTGTGGAGTATAGATGCTGATTGAACCATATTATTTCTTTTGTTTTGGGTGCTGTTGTTTTTTTTTCTATTTTGAGGTTTTGCATCACTGCTCTGGTTCTTTCTCTTGTAACAGGATTAATGCAGAAATAGGATTAATGTTATTATGTGTATATATATGTGTGTGTATATATCTATCTATCTATCTATATGTATATGTATAGAGATATATAGATATAACCTATATCAGATTACCTGCTGTCTAGGGAAGGGGGGAGGGAGGGGAGGGAGGGAGAAAAATCTGAAATTGTAAAGCATGTATAAACAAAAGTTGAGAACTATCTTTACATGGAACGGAAAAAATAAAATATCTCATAAAAAAAATAAATAAAGCAGTCCAGTTGGGCTGGACATCCCTTCAAAAAAAAAAAAAAAGATGTCATCATAGATTAGCTAAGTGGCACAGTAGACAAAACAGCAGCCCTGTACCCAGGAGGTCCCGAGCCCACATAACACCCCACCCTGTTTGCACCACAAAGAACGAGGATAAACAAAGAATAAATGGTTTACAGATATCATCCCTTCATATTCAGTTCTGACCTGTGTCCTCTGTCTGAGTGTATCCCTTTCAGATACCCTAATACTGAGAAAGTTCTTATGAGTTAGAAGTATTATCTTTCCATGTAGGAATGTAAACAGTTTAATTCTTAAATATCCTACATGATTTTTTTTCCTGTTTACCTTTTTATGCTTGTCTAGGGTCTTGTATTTGAAAGTCAAATTTTCTATTCAATTCAGGTCTTTTCATGACAAATGCCTGAAAGTCATCTTTTTCATTTAAGTCCCACTTTTTCCTCTGAAAGATTATAATCAGTTTTGCTTTGTAGGTGATTCTTGGCTGTAGTCCCAGTTCCTTTGCCCTCTGGAATATCATATTCCATGTCCTCTGGTCCTTTAATGTAGATGCTGCTAGATCTTGTTTTATCCTTATTGGAGCTCCATAATATTGGAATTCCTTTTTTTCTAGCTGCTTGAAATATTTTCTCCTTGACCTGGGAGTGCTGGAATTTGGCTATAATTGTCCTGGAGGTTTTCCTTTTGGAATTTCTTTCAGGAGGTGATTGGTAGATTCTTTAAATTTCTATTTTAGCTTCTGCTTCTAGAATATCAGGGCAATTTTCCCTGACAATCTCTTTGAAGATGTTGCCTAAACTCTTATTTTGGTCATGGTTTTCAGGTTGTCCAATGATTTTCAAATGATCTCTCCTGGATTTATTTTCCACGTCAGTCATTTTTCCCAGGAGATATTTCATATTGTACTCTACTTTTTTATTCATTTGGATTTGCTTTACTGTGCATTGGTTTCTCATAAAGTCACTAGTTTCCATTTGTTCAATCCTAATTATTAGGCAATTATTTTCTACAGAGAGCTTTTGCATCTCCTTTTCCATTTGGCTTTTCAAGCTGTTGGTTGCCCTTTTTTTCTCATGACTCTCCTGCATCTCTTTCATTTCTCTTTCCATTTTTTCCTCCATCTCTCTAAATCTTCCTTCTATATCTCCTACTTTCTGTTGAAAGTACCTTTTGAGTACTTCCATCCCTGAGATCAATTCATATTTTTCTTGGAAGCTTTGGATTTAGGGGCTCTGAGGTTGCTACTGTCTTCTGAGGGTACACATCAATCTTTCTTGTCACTGAAGAAACTTTCAATAATTCTCTACTTTCTTTTCTTGCTCTTCTTGCCATATTTTACTTGATTTTAACTCCCTCTTACAGTGGGGCTCTACTTCAGGTGTTTTGGTTTGAGGGAGGCCAGGTTTTTTCTCTCACCTTGGCTGTCCTCTGGTCCGAAGATCACCTCAAGCCAACTTGCTAATTAACCAGCCAGTAGAGTGCTGTGGTGATTCTTACCTCTGATGAGCCTGTTCCCCTCCCCCACCTGGGCTTCCCACTTGTTAAGGGCTAAAATTCTAGCTAGTCTGTCTAAAATATCTAATGAGTGGTCACCAATAAATTATAAGCTTTAGCAAGAGTTAGACTTTTAAGCATTTATTAAGGAGAATAAGAATTTGGTAAAGGGAGAGAAAGGCCTAGATTCCTATCTATTAAAGGGAGAGCACATTTCTAGCTCCGCTCTCCACCAGAGTCCCAAGGAAAGAGTCTGAGAGCGAGCGCCAGTCTCTTCCTTCCTCCTCCCACTAGCCCGTGTCACTTCCTGACGCCAAAGAAAAGACTCCTGGTCTTGCCCTCAAAGACCTTCACTTCATGGGCAGAACTCTTCTACAGTAAGTCTCCAGAAGGTGGCGTCATTCCAATCGTTACACACTGCTCATGATTTCTTCCTGGTTTCCACCTGGGGTGAGATGTAGAATTCCTCCTTAGGTCCACAGACACCTCTGTATTTCCTCCACCCACCCACCACCCCCGCCAGCCATTCAGCCCTCTCACCCCTCTCACCCAACCATAAGCTTAGTTCCAGAAGATGCTGGTGCTGAAGCTGATTTGGAAGCTCAGGCATAAGTTCCTCTGGTGTAGGGTGCCTAGGGTCTGTGTCTCTGCAACCGTGGGGTTTGACTTTTCTCACAGCACAGCATGGCCCCCTTTAATCTGTCTTTCACTGGAAAATAATCTCAGCATGTCTTATTGTGGGTTTTGCTGCTCCAGGGCTTCTTTTATTGCTGTTTTGTGGCTAATTGTGCCATGAGCTCTGGGAGTTTAATGTCTTTCCTGCACCATCTTGGCTCTGCCCCCCTCTCTCTGGGAAGATCACTTTGACAGCTGAGTGGAAGATGACCAGGATTAGGGAAGACTAATTATTAGCAGACTACTTATTACATTAGTCCAGGTGTGAGGTAATAAAAGCTTGATCCAGAATGGTAGCAGTGACAGAGGAAAGAAATGAGCATAATTAAATAATGTCATAAAGGTAAAATAAACATCCTTTGACAACAAATTGGATATGAGGTGGGAGGGGAGCAGAAAGTTAAAAAAAATTGAAGATAACACCTAGGGTGTGAGTCCAGGTGATTGGAAAAGTGATGGTACCCTCAAAAGTAATTAGGAAATTAGGAAGAAGGGATCATTTTCTGAAAGATAATGAGTTCTGTTTTAGATATGTTGTGTTTAATATGTCAACATGAATGTCATGTCAACAGTTTGAATTATATATTAGAGATATAAGATTGGAGGTCAGTAGAGACAGTAGTGCTAGATAAGTAGATTTGAGAATTATCATCACAGAGATGATAATTTAATGAATTGGGGGCTGATTAGATCACTGAATGAAATAGTACAGAAGAAGAAGGGTGCCCAGAACAGAGCCCTTCAGGATACCCGTGGTTAGTAGGAGTGGTTTTAAGGAAGACACAGCAAAAGAGATTGAGAAGAAGAGGTCAGAGAGAGAACAGGTAGAGAAATCTGTCAAAAGGAGAAGAGGATGATACACAGTGTCAAAGACCACAGAAAAGTCAAGAAGAATAATGGTTGAGAAAAGGTTTTACAATTAAAATTTTGCAATTACATAAATTGGAAAAAGTAGTTTCAGTGCCAGAACTAACAATTCATATTATGAATCTTCAGGCTATGAAGAACATGAAGTCAGGCCTTTAATACTCAAGACTGTTGTTAAACAGTTAGGAACTCTTCCTTTCAAGGAAGGAAAACTGTTGGTTCTTCAGAGAAGTTCTGCCACTGCCTTTGTGATGTCATTTTTCCCATGGCATACAGTCAGACAGACATATGCCCACACCCATGGCATGAATATAATTCTTAGATGTGCCAATCAGCAACATCAGTATAGTTTTAATAAGTCATTGATCAGTAACAACCCACCCCAAACATGGTGGGCACAAGGTATGGCTATTAATGTCTTAATATGTGATCACTTTGGTATCATAGGAGATATAGAAAAAATATGGTAGATATCAAACTTTGTCCTCATAGAGTTTACATTAGAATTGTGCAAATAATAGCCACAAATGTGAAATAGCAGTGATGCATAAGAGGCTGGATATAATTAGGTGTTAAATTGTATAATACAGTTTATAATTGATTTACAAGTTTATCCTTGAACTGAACTTTGAATGATGGGTAGGAAGTAGATGCACAGGAGAGAAAGATGGTTTTAAAGAAGGGAAATGGGGGAGGTGTATGATGTGTGTGAAGGAGTAGAAATGGAAATATTCAGGAATTTTTTGTAGGAACTGAGGAAACAGTCTTACTAGAGCAGAGGGATCTATGATGGAAAATACTGGGAGATAAAAATTATATAGGTAGGGGATCAGAAATGGATGGAAGTCCTTGAAAGCCAAAATGGCCAGTTCATATATAGCACGGTAGAAAGTAGGGAGACAGTGAATGTGCGCTCCCCTACTAAAATTAATTATTGGAATCCAAATCAATCACTGCTTAAGAACTCAATCCTTTTCCCTGCTAAGAAACTGCATTTATCATTTTCAGCCAGCTCTAGAAACACTAAGAAGTTGATGCTGGGCAAGCAATAACATGCTTTCCTGTTCCCTATGTGAAAGTAGCCTATGAAGGAGAAGACAGGAGAGGGTGTGGAATAGGAAGGACTTCCTTATTTCAAGAGTGTGTTTTTTTTTCTTTTTCTTAAAATAACATTTATCAGAATCTATTCTGGCTTTAGTTTAAAGGGTAAGAAATTTGGAATGAAAAGAAAGGAGGGGCATATTATTTGGTAAATTGCATTCATAGCTCACCATATGCTATTCATTTATGTAAAACACATTTTAAACTGATTTTATTTGCATCTGTGCTACAAAAGAAATTTCACTTCTAAATCAATATGCCTGCCAAAAAGCCACCTTATAGTTTTCTTTCTAAGTGTACCCCCTTTTCAGCTGTAGATACAATGGTTTGGCCTTTCCTTTTCTCTTTGTTGGGCATGGGACTTGTTATTTGTTTGCATTCAATTTACATATATTCATAACTGATTTGTTTTTCAGAATAATATTTTCGAGAACAGTGGATCAGCACTGATGAAAAAAAAGCTTCATATAACCAGATACAGATAAACATATACATAAAACTATAGACATCATGTAAAAGGATCTATATGTAACTTCCTGCACCAATACTGGCAAAAAAATAAATAAAAGCTAGCATTTATATAGAGCTTTGTGGCTTATAAAGTGCTTTGTAAATATTATCTCATTTTATCATCACAAAAACCTTGGGAGATGGATATTATTATCCCCATTTTACAGGTAAGAGAAGTGAGGCAGGCAGTGGTTAATTGATTTTCCCAGGATCACACAAGAAATTAATATAAATACAATCTATAAATACCTTAAACACTAGATGACATATTTACTTCACAGTTGCAATTGTTGTACATTTTCTAAAATGGGGGAAGATAATATGAAATACATGAAATGTATTTCATAATAATATGAAATACATGAATTCAATATATGTGATACATTTAATGAATACATTAAATGATTCATTTTATTTGTTAACTCACTTTAAACCTCAAATTTCATTTTTGTTTTCATATGCTTTTAAGCTAGTATATTCTAATAAACGCTTTGACAAGAATACTGAATTTGAAGCCCATTAGCTAGAAAAATACAACAAAATACTGTACATCACATAATGTAATTCTTTGTTTCATATATTTGAATATTCTGTGAGGCAAATTATAATCCCCAAAACATAACTAACCACATTGAGGAGAAGCTTGATATTATACTGTTAACTGCTGCATGGGGTTTGCCCTTTTCTCTGGATAGCACCATCATAAAAGCATGCAACTACATAGTATTTAACTGATCTAAAGTATAATTGACTGTTGAGTTTGTGTTTTTTACAGATAGCCTAATATATACATATATGTATATTAATTTTAGCTCTCCCCTCAGAATTCATTTGTAATTTTTTTCATGTTTCCCCTAATGATATATGCAGGCTTAATTTAAATCTTACAAACTGGAAACTCACTAAGTCAGACACCCCAAATGCAAGCCAAGATCATGTTCATTCCAGCAGGTCACAAAATCTCATTTTGGTAGACATGCATCGTCTGTGATAATGCCTTGATTAAAGTGACCCTAAAGGGGCAAATGTGCATTTGGTCTTCTGAAATAAGCACTCCTTTCCTTTTGAACAAGTCAAGCAAGCAGATTTTTTATCAGTTCTCTCCTCCAACCAGGGCTAGGTCTTTGGAAGCAGAGCTTTTCCAGTGAGTGAAGAACTAAAGCCTATCTGTTGTGCAAAAGAAAAGGAACTGTTTTCCCCTTAGGGAAAAATAAAGCAAAGCAGTTCCTGAATTCCATTCCAATCTTTAATTATTGGGTATAGGTACATTAGGAGAAATTCTGATTTTCTAGTGAAAGGACTCAAGGTTCCAAATCTGGTTCTGATACTACCTGTGTGAAGACTGGGCAGATCACTTAACTTTATTGTCCTTAGTTTTCTCATCTGTAAAATGGAATGGGATCTCTAAGGTCCCTCTGACTTTTAAATTTATAAACCTGTGAAATGTTTGGTACCCAAATTCCAGAAACAATAATGCTGACATCCAGTATATGTATGTCTCTTTAAAAAAGTACTTAAACATAGGTTATGCTTTTAGACCTTAAAAGATAGGTAGAGTGAAGAGACATTAAGCCTCACACAGTTAAAATCAAGTCTTTTTTTTTTTTTCCTAAGATCCCACTTCTGTTAAGTGACAGTTAAGGGACTAGAAGCCACAACTGTCTACAAGCCCTCTGTGCTCTTTCCACTACAAATGTCCCACTCTGGTCACAATGTCCCCTTTAGAATCTCAGGCACTATCTCCCTTGATGGTACATTCTAAGCTCTGCCAGAACTTCCATCTACCCTGAAGCTGAACTATATGTTTTCTCCCTAGTTAGAAAGTGAGCTTCTTGAGGGCAAACTTGTATTGTTTCTCTGTTTGTATCCCCAACACTTAATGCAGTGCTTAGCATATATTGAATTCCTAATACTTTTCTATTCACTTTTATGTGGAAGATTTCAGAAATCCCAGCATCCTTTGGTGACTGTTGTTTATCTTTGTGTCCCTCCCCTGCACTTGGGACTGTTTTCTACACAATCTATGCTATCCTTGTTTGTCCATCAGATTTGCTGTCACAAAGCTTCAATTTGTAAGACCATATCATCAAATAATACAACAGCAGACATATATGTAGTGCTTTAAAGCTTTGAAAGCAGTTTACATACATCATCTCATTTCAGCTAACAGCCCTGTAAAGGAGATACATTAGGTATCCTTACCCAATGTAGAGCTGAGAAAACTGAGGACCAGAGAGGACTAGCCCATGGTCATGTACATTAAAATCTAAGTGGACTCCAGGTTCAACATTCTTCCTGCTAGACCACAATGTCCTTCAAGTGTTAGTCATGCTCATGCTCAATGGTCTTGCGAAGAGCCAACCCCATCATAACAGAATTGCACCCATTGACCAGGTGTTTAGGTATACCACTTTCACTTGGATTGTCTTTTTCCCCCATTAGATCTGCAGCCCTCATTTGAAATCCCGTGACCTTTGGCAACTCACCCAGCCTTTTGTAGCTTAGTTCCCTCATCAATCAAATCTGAATAATGCAACCACCCTGCCTTTCCAAAATTGTATGCAGATTGAACATTTTTTAAAAGTCAAAAGAGTATAGAAAACAAGATTAGGTATGAATAAGAGCTGAAGGACAACAACAAAAAGCAACCCAACACTTTAAACGGACTCCTTGATTACAATGCTTTCTGTAGGCAGGGGGAGGGATATATCATTATTTCCAAAGCCCTTAAAGTTACATTGCCTAAAGAGCACACACAGAGAGGCTAACAATAGATTTTTAGCGTTACCTTTGCCTTTGCATAGCACAGTCAATTTCAAGAAACAAGCTGAGGACCATGCTGAAAGATTTGCAGCTTAGATATCTTCTAAAAAGCTGTGTGAACACAAAAGATGCCACTGCTGCTCTAACATACAAGTCTTTGATGTTCCCTCATCTTTACATCATAGAAGGAGCTCAAAGGGTTAATTAAAATTTAATGATATCGGCAGTACTTTGAAAAAGTTATGAACTTGGGCGAGATCAATCACTTTCTTGGACTGCCTGACTTCAAAGCCGACATTATGCAAAAGGGGGAGAAAAAGCTCCCATTCTGAACTGAATTCATAAGCAAGGATTTTCTCATTAGTGATCTGTGTACGGAGGAGATTCCAAGTTCAAACGAGAAGGAGGTGAGGTGCCAAAAAGTGGTTAATCTGAATTTTAAGCCTTTGATGCTGATCACATTTTTGTTTGAATGAACACATCACCACATGCCAGAGAACACTGAAACACCCCAAAACAGGATACTTGGAATTAGGGGATAAACAGCTTTTTCTCTCTGCTTTTGGAATCACATTTTGTTTGCATGGATTTAGCAAGAAATCCTAATTAACTTGTTTACTCATTCTCAGTGACATTACACAGAATGCCATCTGAAAAGATGAACAGAAACTTTTCTCAAAATGTATACTTTTGGTTGTCTTTGGGGCCTTTCCTCGATCTGTGCTAACCATATCTGAGTTCTTGCAGTTTCATATTCCCACTCTCCTTTCCATGTTCATTTCCTTAGAAGTACAAAGGGCAGTTCTTCTTTTCATAGTGAAATAATTTAATCAGATCCAAGGCTACAATTTATTTATTTTATTTTTGTGAATATTAAAGCTAAAATGGGCCTGGTCACATATTGACTTTCAATGCAGGTTTAGCAGAGCAGGAGAAGTGCCCAGGTTAAAACAATTATGAATTGTTTTCTTCGGCCAGGAAAAGCTTCCAGTCTGGCTCTGGAAAGACCAAATTGAATAAACTGCTCCTATCTGGCATTACCTTGCTTTAGAAGTGTGGGCAGCAAGGGATAGTACAGGATTAAGCAGGACAAAAGCAGCAGAATCTTTTTCTCATAATAAATTTGGAAATGAAATTTAGGTGAAATATCCCTCTGTGAGGGCTCGAGGGAGAAAAAAAGAAAAAAATTATGCACAAACCCACACAACCTACTTTTCTCTTTAAAAAAAGAAAATAAAATTGTGTCAATTCCAACTTTAGGGAAAGCTAAAAATTTTCTGGGTTTCACTAAAAATCATTCCTTACCTTTGAAAGCTAAAGGCTTGGTACATTGATGGTGTGTTCCTAAAGAGATAGAGTCTGGCCTGGGTTTATATCACAGACTTGCATTGGCTCATTTTCAAAAGTTCTTAATTTTTTTGTCTTTTATTTCTTTAAAAATATTTTTCCCACATCTTTTGTTTATTCCTTCCAATAACATCTCACCTCAGCAATGTTTTTTTACTACACAGATTAGTAAGCAAATAATTTAATTGGTTGATCTACTATCAGATTTAAACAAAAAATATTAACAAAAGTAAATATTTTGTGATAGTACTGTATTTTGCCCCTTCAGGGATCGTAAGTGAGGAAATTCCATTCAAAAGTTCAACATACTTGACCCTATCCAAATTGCACTTATCCTAATGGTCCCAGACATATCAAGAAATTTGGGACTACTAAAGTTTAAAATGGCCAACTAAACTAAAGGACAGACACACCTTGAGAAGCAAGGGAGATAAGCCCATTAGGTGGCTGCTGCCTGATCAGCTCCAGGGGACAGAGATAACTCCAGAAATCCGGAACACCACCCCTCACTCTCAAGCTTTCCTCACTCTCAAAGGGAACTCTCCATAATCAGGTGGCCACCATCCATCCACTATAAAGGCTTTGTTTGGACTTCCTTCTGGTCCAGGAGAAATGCATTTCAAAGAATCATGTGTCTAAACCATTTTCTCCCCTTGGGAGTCTTTCTCTTGGTCATTTTCTCTAGCACCTAAAGTAAAAGATTATTTTATTCTAATTGTATTTGTGTGTGAGAGGTGTCCTTCCTTAAAGAGGAATACCTAAGGACCCCCATAACCAATTTCTCCCTTGACAGTTCCTTATTGCTTTTAGTTCCATTTCCTTCTCCCTCTGCTTTTAGTTAACTGTCTTCTAAAATCTTCCCTGCATATTAAAAACAAACAAACATGTAGTAGCTGATTCATGCCCTCTAAAATTAAACTCTAGGATCCATTGTCAAACTGAATACGAACACATTTTTGATTCATTCATCAATTTCTTTTTACCTGAAATAAGAGAGCAACCAGGTTGGCACTAAACTCTGGACCAAGACCAATTGTTTATTGACTGTTAGCCAATATATCCATCAAAATCTCTTTTCTTTATAGGGATAATATATGATTCTGTCTTGAACTGGATTGATATGGATGCTGTCAGTCTTTGAAAAGCAGGGTTTTTTTCTAGTTGTATTTTAACACTAGAATAAATTAGCTAGATGCTTTTGAAATGGACTATACTCTGTATTATCTATTCTACACACAAAACTACACATATCACATACACACACACACACACACACACACACATATATGCAAGAAACTTCAGTGATGACCAATTCTAATTCTCTCCCAATTTCACAGTATAGTGCTTTCCCAGGTAGCCTATAAATCTCTGTGGTTAAGTGGTAGTGGGGTGGGAGGAAATGATTCTGTTTCTAGGCTCTAGCATGAAAAAAAAAACCCTCCATACATTTCCCAGGGACTGATTGAGCTAATTCATGTGAAATTCAGATTTTCCTTTTATTTTCAACATACTATATACTTGTAAAATACATCAATTGAACATGGGGTCTAACTCCTTTCTAGTCCCAACCCACTTGTATCAAAACCATTCCAAGTGGTGACTAAACTCCAGGATGCTGAAGAAGATGAAGCTGATGCTTACAAGTAGAGTTGATGCAGGAAAGGGTGCTCTCAAGTGTGTTTAGGAATGCTACTTCTGGAATCATTCTATGAAATGGTGAGTAGCACAAAAGAGACAGATTTAAAAAGAATGGGTAATAGCAACCAAGAGCCATGGAAAAAAAAATCAAGCATAGATTTTCCCCAGGAAATGTATATAATACAATGAGAATTATTTAATAATAAATCCGTCCCAATGAGTCTTCAACAAGTGAAGAGAAGATTGAAAATAATAAAGAACAAGTGTGAGAAACTCTGAGAAAGTAGAAGGAAGCATGGGATAGTACATTTTAATGCAAGTATTCATGGAGACATACAAAAAGAATTAGAATTACAATGTAGGAATATTCTACCACATTATATAGGATCATTGGTCACTATTGGGTAGCATTATAGAACCTTGAAAATTTGTATAATAGAAGTACATTACCATTAAAAACAAACTATGAGGGGCAGCTAGATGGTACAGTGGTTAAAGCGCTGGCCCTGGATTCAGGAGTACCTGAGTTCAAATCCAGCCTCAGACACTTGACACTTACTAGCTGTATGACCCTGGGCAAGTCACTTAACCCCCATTGCCCTGCAAAAAACAAAACAAAAACAAAACAAAACAAACAAAAAAACCAAACTATGCTGTTTTGAAAGAGATGATTTTTTTTTCCCAAAAAGTTTACCACATATTTTCTCACTTGTGGCAGTGTGGATAGATTATTTGCCATTAGGTTACGAAGAATTGGATTAATATCCAGTGATTTTATTAGTAATCTCATTTTCACTTTCATGTTGGCAATTATGCACATTGATCACTCTCAAGTTTGTAAATCCTGCTAGGTATTCTACTACTTGGCATACTTGATCAGATGGCTAGAGATATGGAGGATGCCAATCCCTTCATCAATCACAGCCTCGAGATTAAACATCAACTCACCTCTGCTAAGCTCCCATATACCAAAATCCTTCACTGATAGATTATTTCAAGTTTGTGTGTGCTTCATAAACTCCAAGGCCATCTACTAGCCATGAAGAGCAGAGAACCAATGTGGAGACCCTGTTGAGTCTTCTGACAGCAATTAAAATCCTAACAACCTCTCCTTTGGATTTCAGAGGGTGGCCAAAGTAGAGAGGTTTATAGCAGTATAGTATATAGTGCAATGCCCTCACGCTGCCATCTGACACAGTGAAAGGTAAGATTCAAATTTTAAAAAATGTTTTAGTTTTAAGAATTTTATTTACTATTCATTATTTATAGTACTATAGATTTCATGTGTTATGGAAACATATGAAATAATTTTTAAAAATCGAAATGTTAGCACAAAAGGTCACAGAATTCTAAGGAATTACTTGCAAGAAAAAATGTTTTGCATGTTACCAGTTTTATTTTGGGTACTTCATTTTATGGGTTATTTCATGTTTACTGTGTTGAGAAAATGCATATTATTAGAATTGATACTTTGTTATAAGGAATTATATACATAAAAGTGTATTTTCAGCAATCTCTAGTAAAGGTTTGCAGTGGTTATTAGAACCTAACCACCTATTTCCCACAGGTTCAATGTACCAATATTTACAATTTTTATATTCACACCATTTTCTAGGAATGTTACTTCTATGAAAGTTGAAGATTAACTATACTAATCTGATTATCCATTACTGCATTATTATTATTGTTTTATCATCTATACCATCATCGTTGTTCTTGCTATTCCTATGAAAGGTAGCATGGTATAGTGGATAGAGATCTGGTCTTGAAATTAGGAAGTTCAAGTGTGAGTCTCTGGTACATACTAGTTGGATGAGCATGGTCTGATCCCTTAAACTCTTAGTGTTCCCCACCAAAAGTAAGACTAAGTAATTGATAATTTATCAGTTGACATCTATGAAAGAAGTTTTCATAAAAGAAGTTTCGGGGCAGCTAGATGGCGCAGTGGATAGAGCACTGGCCCTGGAGTCAGGAGGACCTGAGTTCAAATCTGGCCTCAGACACTTAACACTTACTAGCTGTGTGACCCTGGGCAAGTCACTTAACCCCAATTGCCTCACTAAAAAATTAAAAAAAAAAAAGAAGTTTCTCCATACACATAAAATCACAAATCTATAGTATCTCCCTTCCCACTTTTCCACCCCCCTCACCCTTGTCTCTGTCTCTATTTGCCTAGGACGCCCTCCTCATACTTTGAATGTATTTGTGCACAGTCTTTGATTTGAGCTCATGTTAAACCTATCTTCATGGTAGTCTGAGGTTGTCCAATGATGGCCACTCAAACAAAATAAAAATCCTACATGCTACATATACAACTCTGTGTGTATGTGAACTACACATATGAATATATAATCTTGACACATCTATGAAGCAGATCTATAAAATAGGGCTTACACTCAAAAGTAATTCTGTACTTATACAGGTAGTTATGAAATTGGCTGCTGCTGTTGCCCTCAATGAGAGAATACAATGTTCTTACAATAGGCTGGGGATTGAGTTGCCATCCCTGTATTAAGAAAGATCCTTTTCTCCTATGGCTCTGATCATGCCTCTAACAAAGGAAACTCAGAAACATAAGGACATGATCGATCAAAGGTGTTTATAAGAAATTATATTAAATCTAGAAAACAGATTCTTTAACAGAATAACTTTGAAATAATTGTGTACAGAAATAAGGATGGGACAGGGTAGGGGTTGTTCATTCCTCTCAGCTAGCTTATTCCTACTGCTAGAGGGAGGGCCTATATAAAAACACTCAGTTCACAGACCTCACAGCTTGTCCTTTTAGATAAAAGTCATCACTCATTGTCTTAAAAAGGAGAATTGTAGATGTGGCAAAGACCAGCTGCTGCTTTACTCAAGCTGAGACCACAGGCAAACATCTCTCCTTTCTTCTCTCTTCCACTCTCCAAAATCTCTCCCCCACTTCCTCTGCCCCCTGCATTTCAAAGAAATTTACTCTCTTCCCAAACTGGGAGGAACTACATTTTTTGTTCCATACACAATGCACATAGGAAAATAATATAAATCTCTGTGTGTGTTTGCATACACATTCTCCCTTACTATTTCTTCTTCTTAAAATAATATTCATTCATCACGTCGTCATAGCCAATTATTCTCTCATTTTAACCTATTCAGATTTCTCTCTACTTGACATAGAGGTAAATTGTTAAGTTGGACAAGCTCCCAAACTTTTTTATGCTGTCCTAACTCTCTTTTTAAGTCCTCTCAAGGCATCCATTGCTTTTATGTTATTAGCTTCCCCTTGACAACAAGAAAAAAGAAATCTTCTAAAATACCTGGTACTAGGGAAAAGAGGAAGAAATCAGGAAACCAAGTTTCTAACCTGATTCTCTTGCTAATTTGTTAGGTAATCTTGGACAAATTGCTTAACCTACATGGCCCTCAGGTTCCTCTTGATTCTTTCACACTAAGGTATTGCACACTTAGTGTATTATCCTTCCCAGGAGTATTTGCATCTTAAAGAAATTGCCTGGAGGGGATTAATTACTATTAACACAAAGAAATGGTAGGATTTCTGCTATTGAAGAAGTAGATATTTGGGGGGCAAGAGTCTTTCTTGGTACCTTTAAATCACTGAGAAAGACTGACCCTTTCTAAATTAGATTATTGGAGACCTATCAAAACCACACTCTCATAGGAATGTCTAGTTCTTACATTTCCCATATTTCTCTAGAGCACCTTGGTCATTTCCTTAGCCTTTCTGCATCTGTTTTCTCTGTTAATGTCTCCTAAGCTAAGTTCCACTTCCATTAGGCCATCATGTTTCCTAAGTTTGGGCCCCAAAAATCAAAATAGAAAAATGAAGTTGTTAATGCCTCAGAACACTATCCAGGTACAAAACTGTGTACTATATACCCCCACACCACTTATAATAGCTGAAACTTGACATGAGGAGTACTAAAGCTAAATTAAGTATTTAGAGGCAGTAGCAATATGGGTTATGACACCTACTCTCAAGAACCAAACCCTTTCTTTCCTAAATTGTTTTCTCTGGCTAGTAGAGATAATGTATATATTTCCTGTGTTTCCCACCTAATTTCCTATAAACCATGGGCTTCTTGAGGGTAGGGACTATTTCATTTTTCTCTTTGTCTTACCAACCCATAAGATAGTATCTCATACATAGGGCTAATGAAATGGACAGTAACTTTGAGTCTATTGGTAGATGCAGTACCTAGGTCAGGAGATCCCTTTGGTCAATTCAGATCAGCACTTTTGTCTATAACCTACAATTAGAGATAGAGAGATTAGGATGGTGAGATTAAATTCCTGGACCAGGGTCACATGGGTAGTACATATCAGAGGTCTTGGACCCCAAGATCATTTCGGTTTGAATATCAGCTTTCTTGCCTTGTTCATAGTAGATGTTTAATAACATTTTGATAAACAGAATTTAGTTAAATTCCTTTTTTGAGTATCCTACTCATGACAATGAGACAGTATAATATAGTGGAAAGCAGAGGTATAAATAGGGCAAAGATTTGCCCTGGGTGCCTAAATTAAGAGGATGCTGGCAGCTTCTACATTTTTCCAGGAGAGTAGAAATTAAATAACTTAAAGCCTAGTTATAAAAAATAATTAGATAAAACAGGAAGCTACCAGATGGCACATTTCCTCTACCTACTTGCTAAATAAATCTCAGGTGAGCTTCTTTCCCCACATATCCTGCCAAGGAAGGAAGAATAGCCTTGTTGTATCCTTGGGTTGCTACTTCCCTATCTTAGAAAGTCAATTTAAAGGCATTTCATACTTCTTACCCCCCAGTTTCCCACTTTATAACACCAGGTATAGAAGCAAAATATGCTATTGATAGCTCTGTTGCAAAGAATACTGGATTTGGAGTCAAGGTTCATAA
Organism: Dromiciops gliroides; assembly: GCF_019393635.1. Lineage (NCBI taxonomy): Eukaryota > Metazoa > Chordata > Mammalia > Microbiotheria > Microbiotheriidae > Dromiciops > Dromiciops gliroides. The sequence goes on along the minus strand of NC_057862.1, from coordinate 338,019,263 downwards.
TCAGGGAATGGTGGCTATTGAATGTTCTTTCTATTGTTAACTTTCCATATGATATGAGGAAACCCTTTTTGCTTTCTTTGCTTCTCAATTTCACAACCTAAAGAATGTGTTTTTACTAGATGATGTGTAGTTTTGATGCATTTTATAATGCATTTGATAAGGATGGGACGACATCCTCACCCTAATTAATCAACCAATCAATCAATAAATGTGTCAGTGGACAAGACCTTATCTACTTGAAAGAAACACAAGGCTTTGGATATTGGATTAAAGTGAATGATGCCTCACAGGAAACATCTTGTAATTAGTTGAGATGATTAAGTCACACTTCTTGGTTTGTTCTATAAATCGTAAATCGGTGCAGTGAGTGAGTCAAGTGTTAAATCAGAAAGTTTTAGTCAAGTTAAAGAAACTGTCCAGTGAGGAGTACCAGAGAGGAACAAAAGAAAAGAGTATCTCTCTTTGCAGATCTATTTATCCGTCCCTCTCCTACCTTCTTTCATTTCAACCTTCCTCTAAATTGACCATGTCATTAGAGAAATTAGACTAGTAGGAGAAAACATATCCATCTGGAAGCTTGTAGACTCATACAGAGGACAAAGGAAGAAAATAAAAGGAAGCACTACACTTCTGATCTCCCATTTATTTGGGAAGTAGACATGCCTTGGCATATGATATCTATATTTGTTTTTGTTTTTTTTTTCTTTCATGGTCTTAGGTAAATGGGCATTCTGAGACTAGAAAGTATAGGAGATCTGACAAGTTAGGGTGTTGACAAATTTAGGGAGCTTGACTTACTAAGTGCAGAGAGAATTCCTGGCTGTGGACTCAAGAGGCACATATTCTTGGAGCCAAGCAGAGAATTCCACCTACAAGAATTTGATCAGAACTCTAAGAAGGAAGAAACGGACTCCCATAACCACAATATCTGTTGTTGTCTATATATCCTTTTGCTATATGTTTTGTCTACATGTATGCTCACTAACGTTTTATCTTAATTGAAAAAGTTTGAAAATACCAAAGATCTCAGGAAAAACAAAACTCAGAGACCTTGAACATAAACATATAAATCAGCAGGGAAAGCCTTAACAACAAAAGGAAACTGGTTATATGTACCTTCAGATACATACATACATATATATATATATATATATACACATATACATACATATATATACACATACATATATATACTGAAAAACAAAGGAAAACACTCTAACACTTGAATAGATAGAAGATCCTGTGCAAGTAAGGAAAAATTGGTACCACAACATGCTGTTTCTGAGTGATTCAAAAGAGAAATGATAATTGTGAAAGTAGATTTTATGGCTTTGGATAGCAACAATAATGGGCAAGAGAAAATCTGGAATATACAATGGCACATCTCACCAAAGAAATGAGAGAACAATAGATTGGGAATATACATATACAGAAGTAAAGAACACTCTAAAAGAAGAAAAGTAAAAATCATTAACATGAAAAGAAAACATACTCACTCTGCAAGCATTACATGCTGATCTTCAAGACTGGACATAGAAAGACAACTTAAGAATCAAAGGTGTCCCAGAAAAACATGACAAGAAGAAAAGCCTGAATGCTACAATTAAAAAAAAATAATAGGGGGCAGCTAGGTGGTGCAGTGGATAAAGCACTGGCCTTGGATTCAGGAGGACCTGAGTTCAAATCCAGCCTCAGACACTTGACACTTACTAGCTGTGTGACCCTGGGCAAGTCACTTAACCCTCACTGCCCTGAAAAAAGAAAACAGTAGAAGAAAAAAAAAATATATATATATATAATAAATATCAATAGAAATAAGTCACAGGTTGCTTCTAGGGAAAGACAAATCAAGGCTGAAATCTCAGAAAGAACTAATTATTAAAATTTAAAATTCATTTCCAAAATAAATTCTGGAAGTAATCAGGAGAAAGGAAATTCAAATAATGAGAATATTCTACATCTACAAGATAATGCAGGAGGGAATGGAATAATATGTTCCAGAAAGCAATAGAACTCAGGAAGCAGTAGAGGATGACCACTCCTTAAATCTGAGTTTAACCATAAATGAAAGAAAATGGACATTCAAAATAAATAGGTATTTGAACCATTTTCAGAAAAATAAAATGAAGGTATTATTTGTTTCTTGAACACATAGGACAACAGTAATACAAGGAGAATTAATAAATCCAAGGAGAGCAACAGAAGTAGGAGAGAGAGAGAGAGAGAGAGAGAGAGAGAGAGAGAGAGAGAGAGAGAGAGAGAGAGAGAGCAATAAAAGACTTTCTTCTAAATGTATACAAGAATACAAGAATAAATGCAGAAGTCTGGTGGAGGTCAAAGTGAAGAGAGGCTGGCTGGGACATTAAGGAAGGAACAAAATAACAGTCTACCTATAGGTGGATCAAGGTTTTTTCTAGGGCTACAATAAAACATGGAAGAATACATGAAAGAGAAGGAGGAGAAGAGGCGGATAAGGAAAAATGTGTGAAGCACATGGGTAAAAACAAGGACTAGCAATGAAGGGGGACCTTTCTGTTCTCAGTAAAAGAGCCTGTGAGTGAGGAAGAGAGGGAAGGAATGAAAAAAGCAAGAAAGGAGGAAGGACTTGCTTTGGTGATGCAAGGGGGTTCCACTGATGAATATCCCTATTAGTAAAGAAAGATCTTCTGTGAAGTGAGATGAGAACTTTAAACTGGGTGTGGTTGGGTAGATTTTGTGATTGAAAAGTTCACTGGAGGGGGCAGTGAGGTGGCACAGTGGATAGAGCACTGGCCCTGGAGTTAGGAGGACCTGAGTTCAAATCCGGCCTTAATCCCAATTGCCTCACCAAAAAAAAAACAACGTTCACTGAACCTATCAGGAAAGAGATTGACAAAGTGATTTGGGGGGAAGGCAATAATGTGCAGTTATAGGTCAGTGATGACCTGTATGATAAGGGATGTGGTGGGAGGTAGGGGGACATGGAGTAGTGTCCTCTCTGAAGATCTGTCATTCTTCTGTGATTGAGGTACAATGGAAAAGGGAAAACTATGAAAGAAGCTCTCCAATATTGTGATAGAAATGACCTAGAGGGGAGAACCTGGAATGGATTATCAGGGAAATTTTGATTGCAAGAGAAACACAGAGAATGAAGGAAGATTAGATAACTGAGTTCATCAACCATAGAATACAGATCTTGAGTATACAGAAATGGGGTATAGATAATGAAGAGAGTAAATTAAATCATTTCTGGAAAGGGGAACAAAAATGCAATAAAAATACCTGATGAACAGAATTCGTTGAAGGGGAGAAGAGGGAGAGACAGAAAGAGGGAGAGAGAGGGAGGGAATAATGGGGAAGAAGCAGAGAGAGGACATGTCCTACTTACAGTTCCTCCTTCCTGAAAGTGCTTTCCTCTCTTCCTAGAATGCTCATAAAATTTTTCTTAGGTGTAATTTTCTTTTGGGTTCCAATGTTTTGTATATGTAGAGGCATTTCTCTGCATGCAGGTCTAGTCAGTCAACCAACTATAATTCATTTAGTACCTACTAGACACTGTGTAAAGCAATGGGGATACAAAGAAAGGTTAATAATAATGACAATGATGACAATTATAATAATGATGCTGTTGATAATGATAACACTACTACTAATAATATCTCTGCTCTCAAGATTCTCACAGTCTAATGGGAGAGACAACATGCAAATAACTATATACAAATGAGGTTAAAAAAAAGAATAACATGGAATTTTAGAGTGAAGATTAAGAAGTGTGACAAAAGGTCAGACTGGTCACTTTATAATAAAATAACCTGGAAGCAAGGGGTAGCTAGGTGGTGCAGTGAATAGAGCAGTGCCTGGATTCAGGAAAATTTGAGCTCAAATCTAGCCTCAGGCACTTACTAACTATGTGACCCTAGGTAGGAAATTTAACCTCTATTTTCTTCAGTTTCTTATCTGTCAAATGGAGACACACTAGAGAAGGAAATGGCAAACTAATTCAGTATCTTTTCCAAGAAAAACCCATGGGCAAAAATCCATGGAGTCATGGAAATGACTGAACAACACCTTGTAATCAATATTATTATGCATGTTAATAATCATTAAACCTCACTAAAGAAAGTACTTCATGTGGTCCCAAGCATGAAAACTTTCTTTTCCTAAAAATATCAACATAAAGATGCTATTTACCTGTTGTCTGTGTTTCTAATGGATGATGGATGATTTACCCTCAAAATACAAAAGTTTTTCTGTCATTAGCACTAAAACCTTTGTATTATATATGGAGAATGTCAAAAGGCATAAAATAAATGGAAAGAATGAAATTGTTTTCTATTGAATTAATGGCTCTGTGATAAAATTCCTTTTCTAACAGGTAATATATATATATATATATATATATATATATATATATATATATATATATAGTCAGTGTTATCATTTCAGTTACTGATAATTACACTTCACTAAGAAATCATAAAAATGAACAATTCATATGTGTTTTCTTGACAGAGGGAAGCAGAGTATGTTAAAAAAAGACTGAATATGTATGTTAGAGCGGCTGGATATATTGGCAGGAATTCTCATTTGTCATATGAATGGTTCTGTTGCTTGCAATAACAGAGTGGATGCTTCAATAAATAATAATAAATATGCTTTTTAAAAAATCCAATCATGGTTATTTGTTTCAAAATGTATTCTTTTCAAATGATATTATCATTATGATTTTTTGATACCATAATTGCTGCAAGAATAAATTTCTTATTTCCTACCTTTTCCTACTCTGAATTTATGAAATGAACAACACACTTTTCTACATGTGTGTGGGACACATACAATCAGAGCTAAAAAAATCTAGCCCTAGCATCTTCCCCATCTACATGCAATAAGGAATGAAAATCATGATCCACTTCAAAAATTATGATTGGAAAAGCTTGAAATCTAGGAAAGAGAAAATACAAACCGTCAACCTGTGTTTGGTTTAACCACATTATTTGTGATACTTTCATTTAAATTTCTCCTTACCTTCCTTCCCACTTAAAGACCTTTGGGGATGAAATCTTTTAAGCTTTATCTCAAACCTGTCATCCTTGGAGATGGAACTTTGCCATATCACATGGCTATTAAGCATCAAAATTTATCATTGTCCTTTATTATTTCATTTTTTTGTTTTCTTTTAAATGAAAGAGAAAATGAGTAATGGCAGCTCAGAATATTAAAAATTATATCCCCACTGTATACATGGAGTACATAGAGATCTATTTTTCCTAATATCTAAGTTAGGGCCTTCAAAAGGCACTTGGTGGTACAATGCTTAGAGAAGTCGCTAAATCTCTGTTAAGCCCACTTCTCAATTGTAAAATGAAAATAATGATACCACCTACCACAAGACTATTATGTGAATTATATGAGATAATATTTGTAAACAATCATACAAACAAAAAACCACTTTGTACCATGCCTGGCAGATATTAGTTGCTATATAAATGTTTGTTCCCTTCCATCCCTTCTCAGTAGTACATTCCTGTCCTCAATGGTCCCCAGTGATTTGAGAAAGTTGCAATAGTTACCTAATCCCCTAACACACCCACACCCCTCCCAAGAAGTGACTTGAGAAGAACCTGGTACATAGTGTATTGTAAAATGCTACTCAGTCCAGTCTGACTCATTATGACCCTAACTGGGATTTTCTTGGTAAAGAGATTGGAGTAGTTTGTCATTTCCTTCTCCAGCTTGTTTTATAGATGAAACTGAGACAAACAAGATTAAATGACTTACCCAAGGTCATATAGCTAAATGTTGTTGTTGGGCACTCTTCATGACCCCATTTGGGGTTTTCTTGGCAAAGACATTGGAGTGGTTTGCCTTTTTCTTCTCCAAGTCATTTTACAGATGAAGAAAGTGAGGCAATCGGGGTGAAATGACTTGACCATGGTCACAGACCTACTAAGTATTTGAGGCCAGATTTAAACTCAGGTCCTCCTTAGTCCAGGCCCAGTGCATATCAAAACTGGCAATGAGCCTAATAATTTCCATTCCTTATTTTTTTAAATTAACTAACAAAATTTGATTCTATAGTAAAATGAATACAATTTATTTGTTCACTATCTCTTATATAGATTTGACATAAGGTCACAAATTATTGAGTTGCTTCTGTACTCCAGGCTCAATTCCATATTTTGCCTCCTTTCCCCCATAGTTGAGTAAAAAGAACATGAAGATTTAAAAGAAGAGGACCTATTTCAAATATTGGCTTTCTTTCTGTGTGATCTTCACAAGTCACTTTAACTTTGCAATCCTCAGTTTCCACATCTAAAAACTTGTTTGGTTAGACTAGCTAACTTCCAAAGTCCCTTTTACCCCTAAATCTAGGATTACTTCAGGAAGCCGATGAAGAAAGCACTTGGGCAAGAAGTAACATGGAGGAATGAAAAATGATCTGGACTGTGTATGATCCCAGACAAGTTTTCTAATATCATTAAGCCTCAGTTTCTTCATCTGAACACAGGAAATCACATATAAGGGAAATACTTTGTCAACCTTGAAGCTCTAGATTTAATGAGCAGTGAGACTAACAATTCCCTTGTTCCAGAGACTATACCACTCAATGTGATCTAATTTTGCTTTAGCATTCCTGGCTATTATCATATATCGTAATGATTCATATCGAGTTTACAATCCACTAAAATAAAGCATATGAGGGTTTTGTTTTTGTTTTTGTTTTTTGTTTTGTTTTGTTTTGTTTTGTTTTTACCATCTAGGTATCTTTATCCAGAATAGCAAGTTGTCAGAGTTGGAAAGTACCTCAGAGAACGTTCTAAGTTAAAACTGTATGTGAAAAAGAATTCACAAAATCCATCCTCATAACTTGGCCATTCAACATTTGCAAAGACTGAAGAATACCTCACTACCTCTGTAAATAATCTATTCCACTTTTATATAACACTATTTTTCATGAACTTTTCTGGATATAATTTTTGAAAAATAAAAATACCATTAAGGCAGCTAAATTTTTATTAACTATTCAAAAACAAAATAAATTTACAAAAAGATTCTGAATTTTCATGTAGCAAAAATATTATTAAATAGAAACTAATTAAGAGAGAAGTCCTCTTCAAAATAACTACAAAATAATAAAATATATGAAAATCAACATAATGAGGAAGACTCAAAATCTATAGGGCATTTACAAAAGTACTTTAACTTTAAAAAATATGTAATTAAAAGGATATTCATTGTTCAGGGTAGAAATATGTCAATATGATGAAAATTATAATACCATCCAAATTAAATTTTAGGTTTGTTATAATGATAAACTACCAAAGGGGTACTTTATGGAGGTAGACAATAATAATATTAAAATTATCTTGGAAGAACAAAATATAAAAAATATCAAGGGAAAGGTGAATAAAAATTATTAGTAAAGTGGAAATAGGACTTCAGGTATTTCATTGATGCATTGGAAAAAGCTGGAGGAAAATTTGAGTTAAAATTCTGTCTCAGCAACTTACTAGTTTTGTGACCCTACTTCAATTGAATTTTAACTATTTCATATTTTGTGAACATGTTTGTGTTTTTTTTTTGTTTAAAGATTCTCCTAACATCCATGGCTGTAAAAACTACCTTTTCTCTTTTTCTAACTTTTGATATTTAGATTATGTTTTCATTTTGAGTTTAATATGGTCTATGGTTTAAAATTACTCAACCCAATTTCTGTCAAACTTCCAATTTTCTGATCCGTTTTAATATAATATGGATTTTCCCCCTGAAATTACTTATCCTCATCCTTTTGGACACTTGGTAATTGAGATGGATCATTTTTGCTTGATATAGAAATGACTAAATGAATAAAATATATTTATTAGTGTTTTAGTATTTGGTAAGCAAAATGATGTGGTAAGTGATAGAGATATAACTATAAAGGGAAAGGCAGTTCCTGCCCTCAAAGAACTTATGTTTTGGTTAGTGGTGACAACATATTTAGGGGGAGCAGTTGTTCAGGAGGGGCACTTTGGTCTGAAAATTAACAGCATAGATGAGTAGGACCACAATGGAGTAGACTGACATGCCCCTTTTTGGTCTATTGGAAGAGTTTATTTGATAGAAGACAGTGAGGCAATAGAAAACAAAATGAAACATAACTGAGAACTGCCAATCAGAAGAAGACAGAAGTTCCAGTGCTGAAATTGTTAAATCTCCAGGGCATAATCTTAGTTTCAGGTGGCAAAACAGCTGGCCAGAAATTGGCCATGGAACTGCTTATTTACTTTGGTCCAGTGATTTATTTGTCAATTATTTTACATAATACCAAAGGGTTTTATTGATTATTATTTTATGCTATAACTTGAATTCTGGAATAGCAATAACTTGAATTTATAATATCACAAATTATGTAATAATAAGACAATATCCAGGATTGAACTAGCATTTTGAGATTTGCAAAGGACTTGACATTATTTTGTCTCATTGAATCCTCACAACAACCTAGTAGGGTAGGTAATATTAACCACCACCCCCCTCTTAGAAATGATCAGAGAGTGACTAAGAACTCACATGATTGGAATTTCACCGGAATAAGTCTCAACACCAAGGAGATCAAATTTCTCACGTTGAATTAGAGTGTCTAGTCATCTTGAATATTGGTTTGTTTGTAGCAAAATGCCATATATGAATAATAGGAAGAATGAATACAACTAAAGAACTCCTTTTGACTTAAGTCTTTTCTCTCAATAGGCAGAAGAAAACAATATACTATCTTAATTTCTTTAGGTTTTTACAGAGTATTTCATAATTTTTAGTAACAGTTTCTAGATTCCTTATGAAATTAGTGTTCTTTCTAGAAATAGAATTTGTTCTCCTGTGTATTATTTAAAATTGTTATTATTCATGAAATTTGGTAAATCTGATTGGTTTTTCTGTCAGGCCTTGAATGCTTGCCATAAGAAAACAGTAGACCTGTCTTTCCTTAGGTTGGATTCAACACGCATCACTACTCATTCTTCCTGCTCTCACACTTTCTTCACCTTTACCCTGATTTCTAATACATTACAAGATAAAATAAAATTCACTTGTAAATTCACAAAATCATTCCTTGAGGCAGAAGAAGCCACTTCCTCCTCAGAAGATCTAGCTCCCTCATTATACTTCTCTGAGTCTGAATGTCCTCATTCACCGAAAGAATGAGTGAATTTTAAGGACCCTTCTAGTAGGAATATTTGATACAGTGACAAGATGGGAGTCCTATTCAATTTTCTTGAAAAGTTATCAACAACATTCATTACCTGACAAGTCTAAAATACAAATTATAGGACTTTCAGACTGAATGCTTGATTCATTGTTATAGGATCAGAGGATCATAAATTTAGCTCTGTTAGAGATCTAGTCACAGACTCATGAAAAAGCTGGGAAATGACTTTAGAGATCTAGTTCAAACCTTTCTTATTACAAATAAGGAGATTGTGATCCAGGGTAGTAACAGTTAGGTAAGTGACTTGTCCAAAGTCACAGAGAACAGAGAGAATTTCATTGTACTGTCTCAACCTCAAGGTTTGTTGTGAAGACAGCAAGTCTTAAATGTTTACTCCTCAATCTTCTGCACGAAGCCTTTCCAAATCCCCTTAATTCCCATGTCCTCCCTCTAAGATTATCTCCGATTTATCCTTATATTTCTTGTTTGTACATAGTTGTTTGAATGTTCTCTCCCCATTAGATTGTGAGTTTCTTGAGAATATGGATTATGTTTTAAAGGGGTTTTTCGTTATTGTTCTTTATTTTGGGTTTTGGTTTTCTTTGGCACTTAGAATAGCCCTGGCACATAGTAGGTAATTAAAAACTATTTGACTCAACTTTACTTAAATGTCACCTGACTTCAAATACAGTACTCTTGACTACAAGCTTCATTGTGTATACAAAGGGTTTTTCTGTGTTTATAATATAAACATAACATCATTGTTCATTCAACCCATTAACCACTATATTTTATTTCTCAAAGCTTTTACTGAATTGTTTAAAGAGGCTTAGTGAGGGCAGCAGGAGATAGATGATCAGATTTTTTTTAAAGTCCAAAACCTAATAGAGTTCTAAGGATAACCAGAAACACTAGCACCAAAGCAAAGAAATATGCCTAGCCCTCCCTTTTCCTCCTTCCACACACAGCCCTAAGGCTTCCCTTTTAAACATTTATTTTCTTCTTCAAGGCTGTCCTTGATATGATTTGAGGGGGAGAATCAAGAAATTAAAATTAACAAGATGAATAAATCTAAGAAACTTTGGTTTTTAAAATCTCAAAAACAGTGCTATTTAATGGTTACTTCAAGTTATTAGATGAGGAAGAAGATTTTTGTAAAAAAAAAAGGAATTCCATTTAAATGCATTGATTTGATTACCCCTTGTTTATAATGTTATTTAATGAAAAAAAAATGACACATCAGTCAGAACTTCTACTTTTTTTTTTTTTAATAAGACATGTATTCTGGACTAGAAGTCAGAAAATTTGGGGTCTAGTTCCACTTCTCTTGTTGACTTTCTCTATGACCTTGATTAAGTTACTTAATCCCTTCTAACACTCTGATTCCTAATTTATAAGACTAGTACCTTGTAGTATAGTCCCTAAGGCCCTTTAAAGTTCTCTATATATATTTATGACAAACCGTAACTTTACTCTTTTAAAATGACATAATGGTTTCATTACTGTATTTTAAATTTCTAACATATAAGATAAATGGTGTCAATGGCCCTAGGACATATCTATGTTTTATTTGACACTGTGTCCTTGGTCAGGTGTGGGAGCAACAATTTTAATGATTGTTTATATGGGAAAATGTGATTAACTTTACAAGAGTTTCTAGGAACATAATGAGGGACAACACACACACACACACACACACACACACACATGCAGAACAGTATTTTAAAAGGTGTAACCAAAAGTTTTATATAATGAAAAGATGTTTAAAAGCAATAACTTGTCATTTTATCCCAGATTTCTTCTAATCTAACACCAACATAAGATAAAATGTCTATTGGGAATGATAACTAGGTATCATTAATCATGCCACAGAAAAGGTACATGGTAGAGTAGAAAGAGTGCTAGCCTTCTGTTCAAGAAGGCCTGGGTTCAGATTCTACCTCCTTTGAATATTGACTATGTGTGATTATGGAGAAGTTACCTACATTTTCTGATCCCTCTTAGAAAACTAAGACAAAAAGTTACAGATGAGCTACTGATATGATTCAGCAAAAGAGTTTCTAACTAGGAGTTCCCCACATTGATTAAGTAGTGAACTCACAATTAATTATTTTAGAAAAGCATACCACTGTAATTGGTCCTTGCACTGGGATGAAGTTTAGTGGCAATATCCAGAAGATATATAGGATAGGAAAAGGTCATCTTAATTGTTGGCAATGAGGTAGCCAAAGAAAGGAGACAGGCAGGAGGGACAGAGAGAAAGCAAGAGCAGGAGAAGATTAAGAGGGATGATTTTGAAAGGCAATCCACAAATGTCAGATCTGATAATTACATTGGGAATTTGTTTTTTATAATTGAGGAAGAACATGAGTGAGATGAAATGACCAAAAGAAAAATCACATCCATGTTTAGTGCCAGAGTGTTAGAACTTAAGTTTGCCAATTTACCATCTACTGTACATTCTACTATGCTTTCTCTTAGAAACTCATATTCTTATAAAACTCAAATCTCCCAAAACTTGAAGAATGACCTCTTACTGGTGCCACTACTTGCTCCAATAGCCTAAGTTCCTCTGAGATTCCATACTCATTTGAGAATTGGCAGGCAGATAATTTGATATTTTTAGAAAAAAAAGGTGGCATGTAAAGATAATAGCAGATGTCCTCAAAACAACACCAGATGTAGCTTTTTTCCCACACATTCCTCTATTTTAGTGCATGGACACTTAGCCATTCACTTTGAAGATGAGTGAAAGTCCCTGAATGATTAGTTTATACCTGCATTGTGAGTTTGGTAGAATATTACATTTGAACACTCTTCAAAATGAATATGTATGGTGCCTATGCATAATATGCATATTTAAAACATATTCACATAAGATACATACATGCTTATATTTAAGAAACTTATTATGCATGTATATATCTATGTAAAGATACTTATATCACAAGGCAGCTAAGTGACACAGATAAAGTGCTAGGCCCAGAGTCAAGAAAACCTTAGTTCAAATTTGGCCTCAAACACTTATTAACTGAGTGACTCTGGAGAAGTCACTTAACTTCTGTTTGCCTCAATTTTCTCAACTTAAAAATGGGAATAATAATGGCACTTACCTCTCAGGGTTATAAGGATCAAAGGGATAATATTCATAAAGCTCTTAACACAGTTCCTGGCACATGATAGGTGCTGTATAAATGCTTATTCCCTTCCCCTCATATACATACATGCACACCCATTTAATATATTTGCATATGTATGCATAAACATATTTGATTGCAAAACAAGTTTTTATTTATGTTTATACATACAAACATAGGAAAAGTATATTATAGAAATCTAGTTTAACTTTTGAAATCTACAATCTCTCCCTATCTGTAATAAATAGGCTTTCTCTTAGAAACTCATATTCTTATAAAACTCAAATCTCCCAAAACTTGATGAATGACCTCTTACTGGTGCCACTGCTTGCTCCAATAGCCTAAGTTCCTCTGAGATTCCATACTCATTTGAGAATTGGCAGGCAGAGAATTTGATATTTTTAGAAAAAAAAGGTGGCATGTAAAGATAATACCATGTATGTATGTATAAATATAAATAAAAACTTGTTTTGCAATCAGATATGTTTATGCATACATATGTAAATATATTAGATGGGTGTACATGTATGTATATGAGGGGAAGGGAATAAGCATTTATACAGTACCTATCGTGATACCAACAGCATATCAAGGCAGCTGGTATTAACTTCACTGTCATGGTAAGAAGCAGCAGATAGTGGCAGCAGATAGTTCATGGGAGAGGAAATGATCCTTTCAGACATGGAAGAAGGATCAGAGAAGTAATTAAAATTTGGCAATAAAAAAAATGATGAAACTGATGGATGTATGAGTTGTGTCCAGAGCTTTGGTTTCTAAAAGTTCTTTTCCCAACAAAATTAGCACACGGTTTCTTGAAATCAAATCAATTATTCAATAAGCACTTAATTAAGTTCTTATTATTTTTTGCTAACAGAGGTAGACACTGATGATAGAAAGACAAAAGTAAAGCAGTCCCTTAAAGCTGACATTTTAATGGGGGAAGAGAGCTGAAAACATACACATATAGATGTATATGCAAAGCACAAACTAAGCAGATCCAAGGTAACTCTGGAGGGGAAGGCTCTAGCAAGTAGGAGGACCAGAAAAGGCCTCCTGCCTTAATGTAATGTAGATTTCATTATCTCCATATATAAAAAAGGCCAAAATAAGTAGGTTCTTAAAGTACCACAGAATCTCTTTAAAGTACTGGAATTAGTGGGATGCCTTTCCAAATATATCATGTTTTTATTGAATAAAGTTGTTATGTTTTAAGAGACAGGATTTGACCTACACTATAACTAAATCCATGGGATAGGTAATAAAAAAAGAAAAAAAATGATTTCCTTGTACTTTATAAACCTCAAGAATGGATGGAATAAAAGTGAATACCATATCAGATTACATGAGATGATATTCCCTAGGCTAAATAGGTTCATAGGATTTATCTAAAGAAGTCAGTTCTGTAATTCTATGGAACAAGACCCAGTAGCACCAGATAGCAAAGGAAAGGAAATACCTACCCATGGCTTTTGAAGCACCTGTAATCATAGGTATGAGTACATTTATAGTTTTCTCAGCAGATTTGACCAATCTCTTCTAGATAAGAAATCAATTAGAAATATATAGAATTTTTTATGAAGGCAGGGCAAATAACTTTCATAAGAAACATATAAAGACTGACATTTCCTATTTTACTTATTTAGTGGAGGATTTGTCCTCAATCACCTCTCTGCTTCCTATTCATGACTGCTCCTGTTAGAGTGGCTGAGACTGTGAAGGAATACATAGCAGTAATTAAACAATCACATCTTTCATAGAATTTTTTTTTTACTTACTATGTGGGAAAGAATTAAATTATTGGAGGATTGAGAAATATATTTTTGTTAAAACAATGAATTTACTTAGTTAATTGATTACTTTCATGGCAAAGAAAGGTTATGTGTGCTTAACATACAGGGTGACAATTGTTTAGACTGAATACAGCCTTTGACCTCTTTCATGAAACTATTAAATAATCAAAATCATACTAAGAGCTATGTTTGTGATATTCCTTGCCTCATTATACAGGGAGAACATTTGCTCTAATTTTTGTATAACATTCTGCAAACTCAACTTTTGTTTTCACAGCCCACGGAAGCTTCACAAGGAATGTTCCTTAGAATAACATTTACTGTCTTAATAGAAATATGCAAAGCATTTTTATTTAAAATGAACTTTTATCTCTATCCCAAACAGAGGTTTATCAGCAATGATTCATATGGAAAAGAGTTTCTATTAGGAAATGAGAAATACTATTGCTTTAAAAAAATCCCAAAATAATACTATTGGATCCAGCAACAATTATATTGCTTGAATCCAGGCATGGTTTATTTCTAAATCCTTTGCTTAGCTGCAATTGCTTTAATGTTTGCCAAAGGAAAATGTTAAAATATTAATAAACCAGTAACCTATTCCATGACAGTGAGTCACTTGTTTGAACTTTGAGTTCAATCACAGAGGGGGAAAAAAGAACTAAAATTTAATATAAATACGGAAATGGAAGCAGATATATTATGAAAGAAGAAATATCAAGTCATAGAATTCCCCACTGCTTACAGTAGCAACAAGTCCACCTTTAGCAAAAATAAAGGGAGTGCCTCACAAATAAGATAAAAAAATTGACAAAAATGAGAAAATGGGTGGTTTAAAAAAACATTTGCAATATCTATGCATATAAAATGAGTCCCTTTTAATCAAAAAGAATAGAAAGCATATTTTAGAATAGTTTATTACAGAAACATTATATATATATATCATTATCTGAGAAGAACATATGTAAAACAGTAAATTCTGTACAACCGCTGTAAATGCTACGCTTTAATGAAGAGAACATTAGCATTCTGTTAAAAATGCATACAAGAGTAAAATATACATTCTGTACTTATTGGCCCTTGTAATTATGTAATTGATTATATTCATGTAATTTATTCATAACAGTAAATGAAAAATTAGATAACTTTTCTATGGAGGGGGACTTTTGAACATATTGCACACTCAAACTTAACTACAATTACAGTATCTGTGATTTATGTAACTGCTGTGGAATTTAGATGGTTTTTCCTGTTCTCTGTTTAAATAACACTTGATATGTCTGATCATTTCCTCCAAAATTTTTTCTGTTTACAAAAAAACAAACAACAACAACAACAAAAGGCATTAATTTGGTATAAGCAAACTGTGACATTATCGAAATATACAGGCAAACATAGAGATGTGATCATAGTTAAATGAGCTGCTGCAGAATCATAGAAGTTGTAAGCTCTTAATGAATAATTACTCTAACCTGACTTCTCTACAATGCCCCCAACAAGGGTACAATGAGCCTTTGTGTAAAGATGCCTCAAATAAGGAAACCTACTCTTTGTACAGATAGCTCTTCTCATTACTGAATAGTTGTAACCATTAAGAAGTTTTCCCTTCCTTATTTCAAGTTGAAATCTGCCTCTTTGTGACTTCTACCAATCACCCCAACTCTGATTTCCAGAGTCAAGCAGAACAAGCCTAATACCTCTTTCAAATGCAACTAGTCTTTTAGCTATAAATAATTTCAAGCACTTTGTCCTCAATTTTAAGGAAATAATTCTTTCGGCTTGAGTTTTCCTGGTAATGGCTGTGTAATTTAAAATTCTAAATGTGGGTTCTAATCTGTTCTCCCAGTTTTGGGCGAAACTGACTAAAATCACTGATAAAATGAGTTTAGGTTTTTAAGGGTTTATTGAAAGATAGAAAGAGAAAGATTGAGAACAGAATTCCTACAGCCTGGCAATCCTATCTTTCCTCAATTTTCCTGTGAAGAACTCAGGAGTCTCCGCATTGCCACCACGGTGAAGTCAGAAACCAAAAAGCCACCTCACTCTCTGCGCAGGCTCCCCTACCTCCTTCCAGGCCCCAGAAATGCGAGGTTCTTCAAGCTGGTTGGTTGACTGGGCCAGAAGTTCAAAGTTTTTTTTAGATTCTGAGAACCATGCTTAAGTACTCTCAAGTACCAGCCAGATGTGCTTAGAATCTAGTCAACTACTAATCCAGTCAAATCATCCAGTAATCCACTCAGGTGGGCTCCTGAGTATCTGCCAAATTTCATCTATCACATTCCATTATCTTGACATGGCTTTAATTCCATATTTCACTTTGCACATGAAGGTATGACTTGTATATTGTCATAATGACAAAAATTCATATGATGAATTGACAAAGTTTTCAATGAATTCCTTCATATTCCCTATCTATATTCTAAAGATGAATGGAGGGAAATGTATACTGCTCTTCCCCTGGTCTTCCCTACCTCTTACTCAAAGGATCAGTGCTGTTTATCCCTTGGACTGACAGTTTGTGCTGAGATTCATGTAGAATCAAAACTGCTCACAGTATTCCACAATCAGGAATCTTCTCTAAGTGTCAGCTGTGAGCTCATGTTAAGACCCAGACCTCCTCAACCTACCTTTATCTATCTATCTATCTATCTATCTATCTATCTATCTATCTATCTATCTACTGAAGCCTGTTTGAGAGAATAGCAAGTATAAATTCTGTTAATTCAGGAACAAGGAAAAGGAAGAAATGGAAGAAAGGTAGAGAAAATAAGAAGGGGTGACTTAGAATCACAATCAGACCTTGCTTAGCTTTAAGATTTTCCACAAATAACCATAGCACCCTGCCTATGACAAGAAAGACCAGGCTTTCAACCTGAAAGTATTATGCCACCCAAGATCTAAGTCATAGACTATGAAGAATCACAGAAGTACATGCTCCAAACATGGGATATCATCTAAATGTTCTTCTTCCTTAGCATCTTTCCCAAGCTTCTCTATGTCTAGAGACTGAACATTTGTATCAATGATACCCTCTAACATCACAGGACCCCCAACTACTTGTGGTACTTCCTCAGATATGGCTATCAGATTCACACCTCTTGCTCCCTAATCCATCTGATTCAGAACTATCATCCTCTGAGGGAAAATAACAAAGCAAAACAACAACAGTAAAAACCCATCACCCTAATACGTGCCATTTCAACGTGACTACACTTTTGTTGCTCTCCTCTTCTGTTTTTCCTTGATATTGAACCCTTGGGAATACTTACATCATTCATAAATTCTCTTTCATCTTGGATTTCTTCTTTTTCTACCTTCTTCCACAAATCTGACCTTAGATACTTTACACTTACTAGATCAGGAAGTCTGCAATACTGGCCCCTCTCTCTAGAGCAGGTTGCTTCTTCACATTAATATCTGTTATACTATGTGGAGAAATTTGGAAATATCTTTCTCTCTGTTGAAACATATAAATATTTCCTCTGCCACTATCACTCAACAATTACTCCACACTTTGGTTAAATTACATCAGTCTACATTTCTATTTTTTATTTTGTTGTTGTTTTTATTTATTTTAAAATTAATTAATTAATTTTAATTTTTCTTAATTACATATAAAGATATTTTTTGAGTTCCAAATTTTTCTCCCACCCTCCTTTCTCTCCTGCTCCTGAAGCCAGTAAGAAATTTGATATAGGTTATACATTACAATTCTGTTAAACATATTTCCACATTAATCAGAACAAACAAATGCTCTCCCCCAAATCCCTCCAAATCCCTTCAAACAATTCCATATGACAATTCCTGGAGCAGCAGAACCCACAAAAGGACAGGGTGAGATAATTGTCCAGTCAAAGACAGCTTAGACGTTCAGCAGGAAAGGTCTGTTGTACTGGGGTGAAAGTGGAGAGCAGATCTGGGCCACACTACACAGACCTAGCCCCAAGCCCAGAGAATCAGGCCTTCAGACCCCTGTAATTTGCTGAGGCAGCAGCTACTTCTGGAATTCAACTTATTGACTGGGGAGGGCATCAAGCGGTTGGCTGGGGGGGATTGGGGGGGTCTCTGGTCTCTGCTGGTACTTAGGTGGAACTCTGTTGTGTTGCCGTGCTCAGAAACAGGAAGCAGTCTCCAGTGGTGGCCCAGATGGGGGAGGGGCACAGGCCTGCCATAGCTTGCAACCACAGTGAAACAGAATTCTATCCCCAGGTTAAAGAGCAAGAAGGCCTGTGGTTATTTATAGATCAGAGCACAGGACAGGGAACATGCCTCTCCTTAAATCATAACACTGTGGACCCCCTGAAGCTTGGGACAGTACATCCTGGAAGCAGTGCCCCACTTTAAGGAGTTAAAAGTCAAGAAATAGGCTAGGAAAATGAGCAGACAGAAAAAAAACCAACAACTTTAGATCATAGAAAGTTTCTTTAGTGGGGGCAACTAGGTGGTCCAGTGGATAAAGCACTGGCCCTGGGATTAGGAAGGACCTGAGTTCAAATCTTACCTCAGACACTTTACACTTACTAGTTGTGTGACCTTGGGCAAGTCACTAAACCCTCAGTACCCCATCAAAAAAAAAAAAGAAAGGAAGAAAGAAAAAGAAAAAAAGAAAGAAAAAAATTGGTAACTTTTGAAAAAAAACACATCCAATAGAGTAGCAGAGTCAGAAACCAGCTGGCAGGAGTATGAAGAGTAAGTAGTAAGAAAGTGAAATTTAATAAAGAAGAATACTTATAGCATGACAACTGGAGATTACTATATAATAATTTAAAGATTTTAAAGAATAATTTTAAAATTTTAAGGATGGAAGAGGACTGAACTTGTCTGTAGGTGGCAGAGTGAGAAAGAAATTGAATATTTCAGGGCAAGAAAGGGGAAAACAAATACAGGAAAGAAGAAACACAGATCAAGAATACAATTTGAGCAGTAAGATTTGACAAGCAGAAAGCTCACCTCTTCCTGAGAGATTTGAGTAAGCAACCAGAGGACAGGCAAATATGTAAATTGGTTTTAAACTAGGGAAATGTGAATGTCCTTGATGTTTTCAATAAAGTAGGAACAAATTATCTGATGCAGGTAGAAGGAGGATGTCATATGAGGCATCAGGAGATGAACTAAAATTTGGCATATTCATGGAGTCATGGTAGGGAATCAATCAGGAAAGACCAACAACATTTCTCTAAAGACTGAAGGTCCGGGGCAGCTAGATGGCACAGTGGTTAGAGCACCGGCCCTGGAATCAGGAGTACCTGAGTTCAAATCCGGCTTCAGACACTTAACACTTACTAGCTGTGTGACCCTAGGCAAGTCACTTAATCCCAATTGCCTCACTAAAAAAACCCCCCAAAAAACAAAAAAACAAGACTGAAGGTCCAGGTGAGATTTGATCATATGAATTCAAAACGCACCAAGTTAGCAGAATTGTATGATTTTTCTAGGTGCACAGATGGTTGTTGTTGAAGTCACTTCTTGCTGAAGGACTGACAATGTGAATTATGGAAATATAAGATATCAAGGGTATCACAGGTGAATTGGTTAAGTACGGGGTCAAGACTGAGAAGGATGAGAAGAAAGGTCAGAGAAAAGGAAGTAGACTGAGTGAATAGGAAGAGCTAGAGGAGTAAAGGCTGTAACAATATTAAAGGATAACTTTGTGGGATTGAGGAAAGTTATAAATTAAAAAGAGATATTTTGATTAGAGACTGAGATGTTTCTGAATTGTACATTATAGAGATGACACAATTTTGGGTTGATGATGAAGCCTATTGTGGTAAAAAAGTGAAAGTTTTTAACAGTAGGTTAGCGATAACTTAAAGACACCAGTATTTTGAAGGACCACCCTTTTGGGGAGGAGACCATGACAAACCACCAGTGCATCTGCTAAGCACTCCACTTCTGGGGTGTGAGCTTAAAGGCAAGGAGAGAACGGAAGTGATGTCTCTTTTTTGCTCTCCTCGCCCGCTGGCTTGCTCTGCACACACAGACGCTGATTCAGGTTCGACTCAGGTGGTCCTCCATAACAGCACGTGCTTGACACGGTTCTCAACCTCAGAGGTGGCCTTGGGTTTTTGGTGAGTTCTATACGGAATATAGACTAAGCTTAGATCTAGGACTATTTATTTGTATTTCTACTTTCCTATCTCTCTAATCAACATCACCTTGTTTTGTTGGCTAAGTAATTCCCAAACAATAAGAGCTCTAACTAAAGCTCAGAGGCTTCTTTCACTTACTGGTCTGGGAGATATATAAGAGAAAGGTTAAAAGGGAGTTTAATGCTCTTGTATCCAATTTTAAATCTCACACTATATAAAGCCATCGTATGGTGAATGAGTACACGTGGAGACATTGGTAATTAAGAATGAAAAACTGGGAGTCCGGGGTTTTAGGATCATAGGAAATGAATAGTTACTTCTCTTAGGATGAGAACTGGTGTTCAAGTGAAAAGGAAAAGAGAATCAAGTACCTGTTATTTTGGGACATCTGCAAAGGCCATATTCATGTCAAAAATCAACAATCTCTCTATCTTCATCTGGTGACTTAGTTTACCTTCAAGGTGCCGATGTTTTAAAGAAAAAAAGAAAACTTTCTCACCCACCTAACTAGAATAGAACTCTCATTTTCCCATTCATTTGTATCACAGGTAGGATTTAAAGCCAACCCATTTGACCCCAAAGCCAGTGCTCTTCATGTTTGGGGTTAAACCTGACTGTGATGATACCTTTATCCAGTTTCACTAAATCTCTTTTTTAAATGTCTAGTTATGGATGGTGGTGAGAAACCTAGAAGTTTTCTAAGGTCTTCCAATTTTTCCTCAGAAACAACATTAAGCTGCTAAATTGATTCTGGAGCTTCAGAACCTACAAATCTATGGAATAAAAAAAATATTCCCACTTAAGATAACCTAGAAAGAATTCAGAAAAGGTCTGTATCACTTGGGTAAAAGAGGAGCATAGCATAGCACAGTGGTTGTCTAGGAAAGCCAGTGGAAGTGGAAGGCACTTAGACACAGCACAGAGCAACTGCTGAGGATACTCCATCCTGGATTGATTGGCTAATGGTAGAGGAGGCAAGAAAACCAAATTAACAGCATCAAAAATGAAAAGGGTGAACTCACCACAAACTAAGAGGAAATTAAAGCAATAATTAGGAGCTATTGTGGCCAACTATATGCTAATAAATTTGACATTCTTGATTAAATGGATGAATGTTTACAAAAATATGAACTGCCCAGATTAACAGATGAGGAAATATAAACCTTAAATAAGCCCATTTTTGAAAAGGAAATTGAGCAAGCCATCAATGAACTCCCTAAGGAAAAATCTACAGGGCCAGATGGATCTACAAGTGAATTCTACCAAACATTTAAAGAACAATTATTTCCAACACTATACAAACTATTTAAAAAAAATAGGTGAAGGGATTCTACCAAATTCCTTTTATGAGACAAATATGGTCCTAATACCTAAACCAGGAAGAGCAAAACCTGAGAAAGAAAATTGTAGACTAATTTCCCTAATGAAAATGCATAAAAATCTAAATACAATATTAACAAAGAGATTTCAGCAATTTTTCACCAGGATAATACACTATGACAAGTTATGATTTATACTTGCAAGTATGGTTCAGTATTAGGAAAACTAACATAATTGACCATAGCAATAACAAAACTAACTGAAATCATATGATTATCTGAATAGATGCAGAGACAGCTTTTGACAAAATACAGCACACATTCCTATTAAAAACACTAGAGAGCATAGGAATAAATGGATCTTTCCTTAAAATGATAAACAATATCTATCTAAAACCATCAGCAAGCATTATATGTAATGAGTATAAGTTAGAATCATTCTCAGTAAGATCAGGGGTGAAACAAGGATACCTGTCATTCCCACTATTATTCTACATTGTACTAGAAACGTTAGACTTAGCAATAAGAAAATAAAAAGAAATTGAAGGAATTAGAATAGGCAAGAAGGAAACAAAACTACCACTCTTTGCAGATGATATGATGTATACTTAGAGAATCTTAAAGAATAAACTAAAAAAAGTACTTGAAAAAATTAACAATTTTTGCAAATTTGCAGGATATAAAATAAACCCACATAAATCATGAGCATTTCTATATATGACCAACAAAGCTCAGCAGAAAGAGATAGAAAGAGAAATTCCATTTAAAATAACTGTAGATGTTATAAAATATTTGGAAGTCTGTCTGCCAAGGAAAACCTAGGAACAACATAAACACAATTACAAAATACTTTTCAAACAAATAAAGTCAGATGTAAATAAATGGGAAAATATAATTTGCTCATGGGTAGGTTGAATTAATATAATAAAAAATAATAATGCTACCTAAATTAATTTACTTACTCGGTGCCATACCAATCAAACTACAAAAATTAGTTTATAGAGTTAGAAAAATAATAACAAATTCATGTGGAAGAACAAAAGGTAAAAAATATCAAGGGAATTAATGAAAAGATTAAAAATACAAAATGCCTATGGGTAATAGATCTAAAACTATATTATATATAGGTATATTATGTCTATATATTATATATTATACATATATAGACACATACATACACACATATATATTATACATATAAAATAAAGCAGCTATCATCAAAGCTAAGAGATAAAGAGGTACATCAGTGGAATAAGTTAGGCACACAAAATACAGAAATAAATGAATATAGCAATTTGTTTGATAAATTCAAAGATGTCAGCTTCTGGGATAAGAACTCACTATTTAACAAAAACTGCTGGGAAAAAGGGAAAAATATGGCGGAAACTAGGCATTGTCCAACATTTCACACTATGTACCAAAATAAGGTCAAAATGGGTACATGATTTAAACATAAAGAATGATACTATAGGCCAATCAGAAGAGGAAGGACTAGTTTAACTGTCAGATCTATGGAGAGGTGAATTTTTTATAACCAAACAAGAGATAAACAACATTATGAAATGCAAAATGGAACAATTTTATTACATCAAATTTAAAAGGGGTTGCACAAACAAAACCAGTGCAACCAAAATTAAAATGAAATCAGAAAGCTAGGAAACAATTTTTACAGCCAATGTTTCTGATAATGGGACCATTTCTAAAATATATGGAGAACTGAATCAAATTTCTAAGAATATAGGTCCTTCCCCAATTGAAAAATTGTTGGATATGAATAGGCAATTTTCAATGAAGAATTTAAATCTATCTACAAACATATGAAAAAATGTTCTCAAACATTAATGATTAGAGAAATGCAAATGAAAACTTCTCTGAGGTATATTAGATAATATGACAAAACAAGAAAAAAGAAAATTGATAAATGTTGGAGAAGATGTAGGAAAATTAGAACATTAATGCATTATTGGTGGAGTTGTTAATTGACCCAACTATTCTAGAAAGCAATTTGGACCTATGCCCAAAAGGCTATAAAACTGCCCATACCCTTTGACCCAGAAATAGCACTATTAGGTCTAAATCCCAAAGATACCATAAAAAGGGTAAAGGATCCACATGTACAAACATATTTATAGGTGCTCTTTTGTAGTAGCAACAAAATTGAAAATTGAGGGGATGCCCATTAATAGGGGAATGGCTGAACAAGTTTTGGTACAGGATTATGATGGAATACTATTATGCTTCAAGAAATGGTAAACCGGCAGATTTGAGAAAAACCTGAACTTACATGAACTGATGCTGTGTGAAGTAAATAGAACCAATGTTACAGTACACAGTAATAGCAACATCATTTGATGATGAACTGTGATGGACTTAGCTCTTCTTAGCAATACAATGAACCAAGACAATCCAAAAAGACTGATGATGGAAAATGGTCTCCACATTCAGAAAAAGAAGTATGCAGATCAAAGCATACTATTTTCACTTTTGTTGGTGGTAGTTTTGTTGTTTTATTTGTTTCTTCTTTCTTGTGGTTTTCTCCTTTTGTTCTTATTCTTCTCTCACAATGTGACTAATGTGGAAATATGTTTAATTTGATTGTAATGTGTAACCTATGTTGGATGTCTTGCTCTGCTCCCACAAAAAAGTGCATTTTATCTCTTCCTATAGGACATTAGGATTTATCCTATGAAGGGGCTTTATAAATCATTTAAGCCAATCCCTTAACTTGACAGAGAAGAAAATTGAGTTGAAGTTCTTCTAACCATACACTCAATTCAAATTTTTGTTTATTTGCCTAGCTTTTAAAAAAAATTTGACAATATAAATAATAAGAAAAATTTCTGCCAAACCTATCAGATCCCTTGGTTACTTTTGCCTTTCCAAATTAGGAAAGATTGGCAAATTCCAAATTGCCAATATCAGTTATTTTACACATATAGATATGGATATACAGACATATATATATATATATTTATACATACATATGGGTATATATGTTTGTGTGTGTATACACACACACATTTAAATGTCCAAAACTTTAATTCTTGTGCCAACCACAGATCTCTTGATATTGGAACTATTGTGTATTATCTAAAATACTATAATCTTAAGACCTCAGAAATCATCTCATTTACTAATTTTATGGATTAGGAGACTGGAACCCAATGTAATTACCTGCCTAAGGTCACAGAGTTGTTTAGTGACAGATTTGGGCCCATGGCAATGATGGAATGAAATGGAATGGAAAAAGATTTATTAAGAGTTTATGTGCCAAGCACTGATCATGATTGTGGTGATGACAATAATAACAATTCATATGATAACAATTCACATTTATTTAGGACCTTAAGGCAGGTGAAACAATTTCCTTACAACAAATTTGTATTATGGATGAAATGAGCATTATTATCCCCATTTCACATACTGGTATACTGAGGTTTTAAGAGGCAACATGATTTAGTCTATGCTCACTTATCTAGTAAATGTTTGAGGTGGGATTCAAAGTCAAGACCAGGATTCTTTCCATTATGCCATAGTTTCCTACACTTCTAATCTAGTTTCCATTATATCAGTTTCACATTCTCAATAGATATTAGAATCTTACATTCATAAATACTCAGATGTGGAAAGAACCTTAGAGTTTGTCAAGTCTATCTCACAACTGAGAAAACTGAGGCCAATAGAGATCAGCTGTGAGACTTAGAATACTTGGTAGCAGGACTAAAAAACTCAAATCTTTGGAATCCTAGTTCAGGGCTTCCTTTAATATACCTTGTTAACTCATCAATGACATATTCAAACAGTTATCCTTTATGTTTTATATTCAATATCATTTCCTAGGAATGGGTTGACTTACAAAAAATGTCATATTAAAACTCCCTCAAGGAACTTAAAATCACACTTGACACTTTATTCAGAGGTATAAGCAAGAGAAAATAAGCAAAAAATGAAAGAAATATAAAACCCCCAATATTTCTGGAACTCTGATTTCATCTTTGTACATAGATTTTCATTTGCAGTGAACACTAGAATTATGGATCTTTTGGACATATCGTGTTGAGTTCCTTTAATTTTAGGCCTAGCCATTCATGTTGAAATAGAATAATTCCACCAGAAAACAGTTCTGAGAGTGTAATGCTTCATATAACAATGGACAAAGTAAAATGTGTAAATTTATCTTTTCCCAAGAGGGAAATTATCCAAGTAATGATAGCTAGAAATCATGCCTCTATACTTAAATTTTGAAGATAATCTCTTTTTATGCAGATGTATTCCAAGACATTTGGCAGCCATGTGTTTCTTATATAGGTTTTGGTTGCCACTGATCCACAAACCTTCTTAGATTAACACTGGCCATATTGGTTGTATGAGGAAAGATGCAAAAGGATAATTTTTATATGCTGTGATACCGGGATCCATGCCAAAGCATAAGAAAAGTAGACAATACTTTTATTTATCTTCTGCCTCAAAGTCTAACCTTTTAATTTCACCTAGTAAGAAAGAACATTTGGCTAAACCCATGGTTAGAGATTGTCTTTGATAATACAATCTTTAGCCAAATTTATATGAATAAATCTACAAATACTTTAAATTATTTCAATAAATTGGACTAAGGTCCTCAGAAATATTAGTGGAAATCATAATCAAATATCTGAAGTCATATGATTAATTTTAGAGCTAGTATTTATAGTTGGTTATTACTTAATTATATAAATACTATTTTTTCAGGTTTAATGTTGTTTAACCTTCTGGATATAGAAAACTGCCAATGTAATCATCACTGCTATCAAATATTTTATACATTCATCAGGTATATATATCTACAAATTACAAGATTAAAATACATCCTTTCAAATTTTCTAAATATTAATCCTACAACTATTTTAAAACAGACGTAAAATAATTTAAACTCAAAAGCTTTCCAATAAATTAAAATATTAGTTTTATCATTTAGATCATAAAGAGTGAACTAAAGACATTTTCTTTTTGAATATATAAGCCTATATCTATATTGATTTAATTTTCATAATCTCATGATACAGATGAATGGATACTTAACTATTGTTCTTTTCAGTTCTAATTGGTAAGACATTGTCCATATGGATACAATGCACTTAACAATTATTGATAATATCCCTCACTTCTCTGGGACCCAAAGATGATGGTGTAATGGAGACAGCCAGAAGCTAGGCAACATATGTGTATGTGGTTACCATAAATTTTGTATCAATTTTTCAGTTAAATCTGAGAGATTATCTGCAGAATAGCAGTATAGATGAAGGATTTCTAGTAATCATGTGCTCATGCACACACATACAGAGCCAGATATCTTCTACTGCATGCATTTATGTGTCAGCAGCCTATTTCACATGTTATTCTAATAATCCAAGAATTTTATATTCTAATTTAGATGACAAAAGCACTTGTCATACTTCTGGTGACCAAAATGTCTTGCAACAATAAGTGCATTCTAGTCATGGTAAGCTTCCACTAAACTTCAAGGAGCCTGTCCATCGTTCATCAAAGCTCATCCTATAAAAACGACCCACTTTTTTCTATACTTTGAGGGATAATAACTGCAGCCAAAAGGATGTTCTCAAATAGCCTATAGTGATTCTGTGTCCCAAAGCAATATAAATATAAGGAGAATCAATTCAAACTTAAGAAGAAGAAAGGGCTGTTGCTCTTGTTTTTTTCTCCTTTATATTATCTATGATAAATTTTCCTTTTCAAATAAAAATGATGAGATGAAAATATGCATGTTTCATCACAAAATGACACTTGTTTTTATATATGAAATCTCTGAGAAAGCTTGTAAGTGGGTGAGCTTGTGAGATTATCCTAGTAATGTTATCAAGCTTAATGAAATTTTGGTTATTTGTTTTTGTGTTATTTGCATTCATTATAACAGTCTGGGGAAGAGAGTCTGTGGAGACAATTACATGTGAATGATGACATAATAAGAAATTCTGAGACAGATCTTTCCAGGAGAGATTACATCTATGGCTCCTTAACAGGTTGGTTATTTTTGTTCTTGGTTATTTTGTGGGGCAGAATAGAAGACGATGGTTGTCCTTATATATACTAAACGTTGAGTAGTTAAACCATCCATTAACGCTTCAACTGACTCTCCATGGAGAACATAGCCCCTTGTCAGGACCACTTAGCTTCTCTTTTCACAATCAAGACCTGTAGATATTGTCAACTAGTTTGGGGCAATTTTCATGAATCACTTCCTCACATTTGCCAGCATTAAACATTGTAGCACCAAAAGCAAAAATCATGATGAAGGACCTAAAGAGAACCAGTCTGTTCAATCTCAGCACAGGAGAGAAAGCCAAAACTGTGGAGTAACAGGGGGTAGGCAACACAGTGTGCTATGTGTACAGTATTGAAGATTTATCTTCAGGTGCCTAAGTTATCCCTACTGTCAATCCTTCAACTCATCAGCATTCTAAATAAATGACATTAAATGAAGTTACAAGCATGCATTCACAACATGATCATTTATTAAGTAGTTGCTATGTACACAGCACAATGCTAGGCTCTGGAGATTCAAAGACAAAAATAAAAAAATCTCTTACCTTTAAGGGACTCATGTTTAATTAATAAAAATAATAATATATATTTTCCTAGGCCCCTTATATTTAAAGTGTTTTTAAAAATATTGTGGCTGGTGGCCCCTAGGTGGCGCAGTGGATAGAACACCAAGCCCTAGAGTCAAGAGGACCTGAGTTAAAATCAGGCCTCAGACATTTGACATTTACCAGCTGTGTGACCCTGGGCAAGTCACTTAACCTTCATTGCCCTACCAAAAAAAAATATTGTGGATAATATTGTACTTTCTAAAATTATTTATTGCTACTTCTATGTTAATGCCTGTTGCACCCGTTTTGGTAGTAAGCATTTATTATTAATTAATATACCATTAAAGAATTAAACACATGTCTCTCTAACTTTTTCATAATCTCAGGCCCTCAGGACTATATACCTACATATCCCTAAAAGACAGCATTTCGAGCCAAAGGAGAAGGTCCAGGAAGGAGAGAGAGAAAACAAACCTCTCATGGTCAAGGCTTTTATCCTCTTTGGATAGAGGCAGGTCACCATGCATTGATCTAAGCTAATTGGTTATATCATCATTCAATTCTATTGATTCACATGGCTTGAAGGTGGTCTAAAGAGTATACAAAAAGGTAAATTCCAGTGTCTAGGTGTGCTTCTTCCCCTAGCTAAACAAAACAATAGATCTCCATTTCTTTTGTTCACCTGGGCTCATCACAGGCAGGGGCTGAACTTTCTGGGGTTATGGGGAGAGAGGAACTAATCTCTGGGTCTCTCCTGGAAATCAATTATTAATAATTATTTTGTCACATAGTAATGTGGGGTTCAGGAGGGGCCTGAGACATGTAGGAGGAGGTACAGAAGCTGATCATTCAAGTAAGCTAGAGATTTTAAAGATTATGTTAAGAAAAGCATCCATTCCCAACATGAAGAACATCCTATGGGCAAAAGCATAGTGGTCAGATAGGTGAAGTCGTATACAGAGAATTTTTGTTTTTCAAATGTTTTTCAATTGTTTCTGACTTTTCATGATCCCATATGAGGTTTTCTTAGCAAAGATACTAGAGTGGTTTGCCATTTCCTTCTCCAGCTCATTTTACATATGAGGAAACTGAGGCAAACTGGGTTATGTGACTTGGCCAGGGTCACATAGCTAGTGTCTGAGCTAGTGTCAGTAAGATGAGTCTTCCTGATATCTATTCACTCTGCCACCTAGCTGCCCTATAGAGAATAGCACAGCTAAGCAGTTAGAATAGTGGAGCTTGCCCGTTTAAGTTTTCTCCCTAAAGGCTCCAAATATAGCATATTGACTTCATTCCCCAGTCTTTTATCAAGACCATTGTTGCAGTGATTTATGGAAGAGCTGGCTCTTCTCGGCTTCCCAATTGTGCTACTCTGCTCCTATAAACTCCTTAAAGTAAGGACAGTTGTCATTTCCTTCTTTTATCTTTGTTTCTTCAGGAAGTAATATATTTCCCAGAACATAGTATGGGCTTAATACATGTTGAGTTATTGAATCTAATTTAGACACAGAGAGTAATGATTTCTAACTACTAACAGTACAATCCTGGCATATGTACTACCTTTCAACCCTGTTTAGCTTATCAAACTCTGTTCATATCCTTGTATTGTAGTATGGTTAATAGAAATACAGGATAAATTTTGAGACGTTCATATATTTATTAAGATGATCACCCAGTTTAGATACTAAAACCAACACACAGACAAACAACAAAAACAACAATCCATGAGGTTGAACAACCTAGGAAAATTTCACCATTTCTGCAAAATATTTAAAATGAGAATCTACAACTAATAGATGATAATATGCTAGTAGCCTAATTTTATTATTTTCTAATGCAAGACAGTGTGATATACCTCTCCTACCTCTACACTTACCAATCTAAATATGAAATTTTTCTTTAGGAAAGAAATACCTAGCAATTGGCCTGTTCATTTCTATAAAGGACTTGTATTTTTAGGACACACTCACTTCTCTCCACCCATCACTAGTTGACAATCGTAAGCTGGGGGCAGCTAGGTGGCACAGTGGATAAAGCACTGGCCCTAGATTCAGGAGGACCTGAGTTCAAATCCAGCCTAAGATACCTGACACTTAACTAGCTGTGTGACCCTGGGCAAGTCACTTAACCCTCATTGCCCTGCAAAAACAAAAACAAAGACAATCATAAGCTTAGGACAAATATAAAAGTAACTCTTCATTAGGACAAAAACTGGCTAGTTTATTTAGGGAATGATGCATATAGTGCAGAGGGTATAACAACTGAATTACATGAATCCAATTCACTTGCTTTCAGTTAGCAGGTAATGCAAATCAAGGATCATAAGTTCATAGATTTAGATCTGAGAGTTTACCCTTATAATTTTATGGATGAGGAAACTAAGACCCATGTAAAGTTTCAGGTATTTAAGATCAGACAGGCAATAAGGGTTAGACCTCCTTTGGGTTCAACATAAGCAGGTTGATAGAAGATATTAGAAATCACATCAATTATTTTTATTTTTATCTGAGAGTATCATATCTATATAATTCCACTAAATACTATGATATCTTCTAGTTACAATTTTAGTTCATCCCACTCAACACTCCTAAATTTGACTTTAAGGACCACTTTTTAAAAGTCATCTTGATGTTAATTATGGTTACAACATGGAAGATTCCCAACTGCCCCACCTCAACCCCACTCAGTAAACAGAGGATTAAAAATATTGAGAAAGGGGCAGCTAGGTGGCACAGTGGATAGAGCATGGGCCCTGGATTCAGGAGGAACTGAGTTCAAATCCGGCCTCAGACACTTAACAATTACTAGCTGTGTGATCCTGGGCAAGTCACTTAACCTCAATTGCCTCACAAAAAATAAATAAATAAATATTTTTTAAAAAGTTTTGAGAAAGAGAGTAATCATCTTTAAGTACTGTAACCTTAACTTTTGCATGAATCTTGGAGGTCATTTAGTCCAACTACTGACCTAGAAAACAAAAGACATACAAATGATCATATGTCCTTTGACATCAATTATGGAGATTAAACTTCCAGATTCCCTGAATTTGTGGCTAGCCTTATGTATTAGCAGGGCAGGTGAACTACTTCTATGGGATAGTATTAGGGAAGTAAAACAATATAGCTCACTCAAAACAAATTCCACTTTGATTGCCACAATAATGGGCACACCTATGTTTAGTATCATGCTTGTGTCTAAGTCATGGCTACTTGTTGAAAAATGAATATTATTTGAAAAGTACAAAAAGATTTGGTCTGGGGGAATTACTTCTTATTAACATCATAGAGCACATTCTAATTTAAAATTGAGTAACTATCACTTTGGAACATAGATGCCAGTACCCAGAAGCAATAGTATGAAGAACAACTGAATTTTTGTTGATGAAGGAAAGAGAAGGGTTTGATAGGATACTATGAAAGGTGTTTTACTTGCGTTCCCATTTTGTCTAGGTATAGAAAAGATTTGAAACTGAAACTATTATTATTATTATTTTTATTATTATTTTAATGGACATCTATGCTGTTATAAAAGTATGGAATGTTTTTAGCCTGCTGGAAAATGTACTAATTCACTTTTGTACTTGAAATGAATATTCAAATTCTGTAAGTATCCCAAATGAGTAACTAACAGGCAGTTTTAATAGTAATTACTGAGTTCCAATATTTATAGAAAACTGACCACCATGAATACATAATTATTCTATTATGTCCACTCCAGTGAATAGAAAGTCTATTTATTAATTTACCATGACACAAAATCTTGCTTTCTTCCTTACCATGCAGAAGCAAACTCACAGACTTAGTGTGGAAAAACGTGTGTTGCATTTATAGTCTGGAGAAATTACTTCTGTAATAGATTAATATGCTGTATTTGCAAGGGAATTTGCAGAGATGTATAATTTACTTCAGAAGTAGCAGACATAGAAGAAATACCTCTCCTTGAGTTAAATCTGGGCAATGCTATGAAAATTTCAGTGATATAAGTTGACATCAGTTATTCATTTATTCTCTCATATACTTTGCCTTTAAGAATCTGGGTATCTCAAAATATTTACTGAGTGTGAGAGTGTGTGTGTGTATGTGAGAAAGAACCTTCTGGATATCCATTGTTATATGTAATTGTGTAGTGTGTATATATATATATATATGTATATATATATATACATATATATATATATATATATGAAGTGGTGAAATAAGAGTAAGTAGTAATTCCTCAAATGAATAATTTTATGCAGTTTTTGACTGATTTCTTTCATATAAATTATTTTAGAAAAGAGTATCAGAAGCAAATTAAGAGAAATTGCCATTTGACTTTTCTACCAAATATGAAATGTGTTTCTCTGGATGAAGTAAGGCAAAAGACTTTTTAAAAAATTCTTATTTAAAGAATTGATGCATTATGATACAATAGCTAGAGGGCTAGAATCAGTCAGGAAGACATGAGTTTAACTTCTGCATCCATAGTAGCTGTATGACCATAAGCAAAGCACTGAAAATCTCAGTGCCCCAAAATGATTCTTCTAAGCCTCTATGTCACTGAGTGTCTAGGTGTGGGGAATTTCCAAATCAATGGTTTTCTACACTGATAAAATCAGAGGTTCAAACAAAGTTGTTTCAAGAACATAATCACTGTTTTTCCATTTAAAATCCAAACATGCATTGCTATTCTTTTCATATCTCTGTGTTTGTGTGTATACATAAAACATTAGAACACTGATGAGTCCTTGATATGGGTATGTTCTGACTGATGTTCTATCTGCAACTATTTTTATGGGTTTGAAAAAAGAATTGATACAAAGTAATACATTAGGAAAGTATAGAGTCATATATATATATATATATATGTGTGTGTGTGTATATATATATATATATATATATATGTAGGGGGTAGGAACTATGTAAGTTTTTCATATTATTGCAATAGTGCGGTGATTAATAAGAGTCAGTGATTAATAAATGCTATGAATTAATTCCCTTTATTAATGCTAGGGTTGTTTGTTAAAAATCTTCCTCTCTCATTCTCTAATACATTTATTTACTTGGCCAGTGTTTTACTTAATACCTCACAGATCTGAAGATGTTTTCATGATTATTATTTAAATACTAATTTGAACTCCTTTAATATAGTCCAATAACTTAGTTTTGTTTTCAAACATATTTTTTGGAGCTTTCAGGTCTGTTACATTGTGAAATAATTAGACGAACAAGAAAATAAAGTCTTTGGGGAATTATTATTGTCATAGATGAGCATGTCTTGGGCACTGATGTCAGGAAACAACTTGGATATATTTTTAGTAGTCCTTGTATAGGGTGAGCCAAAAGTCACAAATATTTAATAAACTCCTTATTTTTTGTTTTTAATTCCCAATACCATAGTATATATAGGAAATGAATTTACATTATGTGTGAAAATCACATTTTGTAAATGTTGAAAACTAAAAAATTAATTTTCAAAAAGTTATTAAAATATCAGGCCCCTTCTTGACTTTTGACCCACCCTATATTAGCTGCACCCTTTACACCGAGACCTGACATGTGCAGGAAAGCCTAGAACAGAAAACGGGTGAATAATAAGCCAGAAGAAGGATTCCTGTGTGAGGATCAGATGGGGAAAATGAGTAGAAATCTACTTATTTCTGTCCTTGTTTTCAGTCTTTTCATCCATACAAGGGGGTAAAGATCAAATATACTGGCCTTTATGAACAAAAAAATCAAAACAACATAATTTAGGATTTTGTTGTTTCATTGAATCATGTATGATTTTGACATAAGGATGAGAGGGATCATTTGGCAGAAAGCCTTCAAGGGGGCATTTTGTTTCACCAGCTACAATGCTATTGTTTTTAGTGTCTATAAATAATAAATACACTGGCATCTTATATTCTCTGAATCTTTTGTGCAATGAAGGTGCGATCTGCTATGGAATATCATTTGTGAAAGCTACTCATTCCCTCCTCATACCCATTAACAAAATCTGACATCACAGCTATCTTTCATCAATCAACTTAATCATCAATTCAAACAACAAGTATTTTTAACTGCCTATTATGTGCCAGAAACTGAGATTTTGTTGTTGTACGGTCATTTCAGTGGTGTCTGACTCTTTGTGACTTCTTTTAGGATTCTCTTAGCAATGATGCTGGAGTGGTTTGCCCATTTCCTTCCCCAAGTCATTTTACAGATGAATAAACTGAGACAAACAGGGTAAAGCAACTGCCCCAGGGTCACACAGTTAATAAGTATCCCAAGCCAGATTTGAAATCAATTCTTCCTGATTCTCTGCCCAGTAATCGATGCACTGTGCCACCCAGCTGCCTAGGAACTATGCTTGGCACGCAGAATTTCATTCATTCATTCATTCATTCATTCATTCATTCATTCATTCATTCATTCATTCTTGTTAATTTAAAAAATAAATTAGACAAATATAAAATGAGAAAAGAAAATAAATCTTGCCATGCATACAGCAGAATATAGGAGAGGGTTCAATATAAAAGAATAAATTTCCATTTCAAGAAAACCTATATAATAAATATCGCACATTGTTTTCAAATCTTCCCAGCTTTTCTTTGCTTCCTTGCTGGTTTTCTTTTCTTCTCTGCCATGTACTTTTATTTTATTTTTTCCCCTCCTTCCACCCATCCTAGAGAAGATTACAATTAATTATGCATATATACATACATATATATATACATATATATACACACATATACACTCATAAATATATTCATGTAATATCATATTAAGCTTATTTCCACTCATCATCTGTTTCTCCGAATGTGTATAGCATCTTCCTTCACAAGTCCAAGTCTTTCCATGCCTTGTCAAGTCAACAAGTTCATTATCCTTACCACAGCAATATTCACACCCAATCACATCCTATCTGAGAGATTGTCCATGGAAGTTTTCCCTCAATTTTCCTGCATTTTTTCAATTCTATTTTTCAATTTTTCTATTATATTTTCTATTAGGTTTAATTTATACATAAAATAATTTAAAATAATCCAAATTGTCCATTTTTCCATTTCAACAATTCTCTCACCTTATAATATAGTTTAAGATCTGATACTGCTGAAACAATTTACTTTACATCTTTTTTCCTAGCTTCTTTGAAGTTCCTGACCTTCTGTTCTTCCAATTTTTTTTCAGAAATACAATTATTTAGGTAATTTAATTGGGATGACATTTAGTTCATATATTAGTTAGGAAAAATTCTCATTTAAAAACTACATTGGCTTTGCCTACTCATAAACAATAAATATTACTTAAATTATTTGGATCTGAGTTTATTTGTATAAAAAGTGTTTTATGTTTATCTTCTAATAGTTCCTCTGTTTTGGCAGGTACATGCTTAGGTATTTTATACTGTCTAGTTATTTTAAATGGTCTAAAACAATATCGAATACTACTGCTGACAGTGTAGTTTCTCTTTTTTTCTCTTTTGATTAAATCTGTTTTAAGTTGAGCTTTGTCTGAGATCATGATTGCTATCCCCGCTTTTGTGTGTGTGTGTGTGAGGCAATTGGAGTTAAGCCAACTTGCCCAGAGTCACACAGCTAGTAATTGTTAAGTGTCTGAGGCTGAATTTGAACTCAGGTCCTCCTGACTCCAGGGCTGGTGCTCTATCCACTGCACCACCTACCTGCCCTCCTGCCTTTTTTACATAATAAATTCTACTCCTGCACTTTATTTTATCTTTGTGTGTATCTTTCATTTTTATGTTTTCTTAAAGCAACATATTGCTGAATTTAAATTTTTATTCTTCTATTTACTGATAAATACATTCCATTCATATTCTAAGCTACAATTAATGATTGTATATTTTATTCCTTCCTATTTTTCCTCACTAGCCTTCTTAACCCCTTTAACCTATCCCTCCTCACTCCTCTGATTTACTTTTACCCACTACTTTGCTCTCCTTACCCAGCCAACCCATCTAAGAGTCTCTCCTTTATCCCCCCTCCATAGTCCCTTTTAACCCATTCTTTGACAAGAGTTAGGTTCTAGCACTACCTCCTCCCCCCCACTAGCTTCTTATGTATCAGTTTTACCTTTTGTACCTCATTTGTATGAAATAGTCCTTTTTATCTCTCCCTACAGAGTTTTTGTTTGTTTGTTTGTTTGTTTGTTTTGGAATCACCCCGTCATACTCAGGTCAGCCAAAACATACCTATTAAATTTTTCAAATAATGACCATCATAAAAGTATGGCCAATATTTCCATGAATAAGGGGGTAAACATTTTGTCCTTATTGAATCCCACATAATTTTTTTTGTTTTGTTTTGTTTTTTTAGTGAGGCAATTGGGGTTAAGTGACTTGCCCAGGGTCACACAGCTAGTAAGTGTTAAGTGTCTGAGGCCGGATTTGAACTCAGGTACTCCTGACTCCAGGGCCGGTGCTCTATCCACTGCGCCACCTAACTGCCCCTACATAATTTGTTTTTAATGTGTACCTTATATTTATCTTGAATATTATATGCTGAATTTTCCCTTAAGTTTTGGGATTTTGCCACAAAAACCTGAAAGTCTTTCAATTTGTTAAATGTCTATTTCCCCTCTACTCCCTCAGGATTATACTTAACTTTTCTGGGTAAGTTGCCCTTGGTAATAACTCCAGCTTTTTTGCTCTATGGAATATGTTATTCTTAGACCTTCATTCCTTCAAAGTAGTAGCTGCTAAGTCTTGTGTAACCCTAATTGTAGCTCCATGATATTTAATTTTGTTTTCTTTTTGCTTCCAATATTTTCTCCTTAACCTGGGAGCTCTGAAACTTAGCTGTAATATTCCTATAGGTTTTTCTTATGGAATCTCTTTCAGGTGGTGATCTATGGATTTTCCCCCTATTTCTGTTTTGTCTTCATTTAGAACTTCAGAGCAATTTTTTTGATAATTTCTTGTGATATTGTTTCAAAATTATTTTTTATCATAATTTTCCCATAGTCTGATTGTTGTTACATTATTTGATTTGTTCTCCAGATCAGTTGTTTTTCTGATGATATGCTTTCATTTCTTTTCTTTTTTTAAAAATTCTTTTGGTTTTGTGAGGGGTAATATTGTGACATAAGCTTACAAAGGCAGACTGGAGAAGAGCTTTAAAATTCAAGCTAAGCAGTTCCTTCTTTTTTTTCCTTAGAGGCAATACTGAGCACTATAGCATAGGAGGACATGGAGGATTTAAAAAGAAATAAAAATAAAAGCCAGAGTATATTCTTTCTAAAGAACTGTGGTCTGTGGTTGGGGTAGGTGGGTGGGATAGTGGCTATATATATGAGCAGGTACAAAGCAATTAAAAGCTGAGAAATTGCAAAATAATGATCTCTTGTCCCTTGCCACTTCCAGTTAGGACATGAGTTACTTGATATCAGGGACTGTTTCACTCTTTTATTTGTATTTCTCATGCTCAACAAAGTGATCAGCAAAAGCAAATGCTTTGTAAATGCCTTTCAATTTCCTTTGTCACTATAAAATAAAAATTGAACATCTAAATACTGTGGTGACATAAAAGAATAATCAAAGCATATAAGCAGGAAAGGCTCAATAGCCAAACTTTTTTCCCCAGAGATGATAGATTTTGACTGGCAAAGAGAATTTTAGAGAGGAAGAATGTTAAGAGTAAGTCTGTGGAAGCAGAAATTGGTGATTTGCCTGCATTGGTCATTGGTTAAAGAAGAGTAGAAAACTTGGAAATAATGAGAGACAAAGTTGAAAAATTATGGAGTTTGGAGAGATGAGGAAAAGGGTATAACAATTGTGTGGGTGAAAAGTTGGAATTTTATATAATAGATGTTAAAGTATAAATACAGAATGCTTAGCAGAGATGGGTGATGAAGAAAATGGTGTTTGACTATTCCAGGACTTGTGGTTGTAGGAAAGGCTATAAATGAAAGAATAAAAAGAATATGAGCCATAAAAGAATGAGAGACAAGGGCAAGAAAAAAGCTCTGAAAGAGAAATAGGTAAAGAGGGATTCCCTATGTGTGCAAAACATTAAAATAAAGGCCTCACACGCCATACATACATGTAGGATTGACCAATTTATTCAAAGTTTTTCCAGGGCAGGGTATGGAATGAAGGATAACTAAAAATGGACTCCAAGATCACTTGACTCAATAATATTATTCAATATTTTCTTTTTACACACATCTTCAATCTCAAAAGAATGAATTATTCATTAGATATAGAGTAATGCAAGAAAGCCAATATTTACTCTCTCAATTTATTTTCCTGGTCTTATTACTTACCTATAATTTCTAGTATACATATAATAGTAATGATGATCATATACCTTCTTGCTTTACCCCTAATCTAATTGGAAGGGACTCTAGTTTATCTCCATGTAAAATGTTAGCACCTAGAGATAGAACGAGAAAATAGACAAAAAAAGAGAATAAAATGGTCCTAGGAAGTGAGACTAATCATGATAAAAGCACAGATTGGGCCTAGAGGTCATGAATTCAGAGAAAGAGTAATAATACCTTTTCTATCTGGCAGTGTTTCTCTCATGAATTGATATCTCTATGAGCAGCCCACAACAGTTAAAAAGCAAAAAGCAAATGGGATAATATAATATCTATAAAGGTAAATACTTCGTAAATGCAATAGAAGAGGGGATTTAAACCTTTTACTTAAGAAGGTTTAATCCCATGGTAGAAACAAAGAGAATTAAAAAGGAACAAAGAAGATTATAGGTCCAAAATACAAAAATGAAATTCATATGGGACAGGGGAACTAACAAAGCAAAAGACAATTTCTGGGAAAATAGTTCAGTAAAAGAAAATTGCTAATTTAAGAGGGAAAGATAGGGTACGAAAGATTTACACAGAGTTACATGCACATGGATTGGAAAAATGGAGATAATGGGGTAGAATTTGATAGACAAGCAAACAGGTAGCAAAAAATAGAAAGGAAGAAAAAAAGAGAGGAGAAGAATAGAAAGAAAGAGTGGGAAAGGGAAGACACTCTGAAGAAGGAGAGGGAGAGAGAACCTGAAGAAACTGACATAAAAGTAGCAGAAACAAAATTAATCATTGGTACAAAGTACTGATTTCAATGAAAATGGGGGTGAAATTCAATATATATGAAATAAATGGAGGAGGACAATTTGAATCTAATAATTGTAATTTTAAATGTAAACAAATAAAATTAAACAATTAAAATATAATAATAATAAATTGCTTATAGTGTGTTACCTAGCATATAGTAAGTACAATATAAATATTAGCTACTATTGTTATTATCATCATCATTATTATGAGCAAATTAAACAATCCAACTAATAAAAGTATGACAGAAAGAATAAGAAATGAAGTGCAGTAGTTTGTTATATTGAAGTTTTTAAAAAAGACAGGTTGGAATGAAATTTGCTATTCCCTCTCCAAAAGAATCAGTTATTGTCATGTCACCAGTGTGTTGTTTAAAAACTAAATTGTGGGCCTTAATCTCCACCCCCCCACCCAGTTTTGGCTAAAATCACTGACAAATTCAGCAAGAGTTTAGGATTTTAAGGATTTGTTAAAATGTATTATAAGTTAGTGAAGAGGGAGAGAGATTGAGAACAGATTCCTTATAGCATGGAATAATCCAAGCTTGGATCTATTCAGTATAGCCAGAGAGATAAAAACAAACTTCCTTTCCTATAAGCCCACGTGAAGTCTTTCAGCACCAAGCCAATGTCCAAATGACCAAGAGGAGCCCCCCTGTTCTCCATCTCCCACCATGCTTGATCCTCAAAGAAAAAGAGGAAGAGGAAGCACCCTAACCTTTGCTTCCTAGTTCTTCTCTCCCTCCCTGAAAAGGGAGGTCCTTAATGCTGATTGGTTGAGAGTGGTCTCTTGCTGATGTCAGTAGTACACCACCTCTGAGAACAACATGTCACTCTGGGCCAGCCAGGTGTGGTCTTCATCCAGTCACCCTTAAGTAGGTAGTTAGACAGTTTCTCAGTCTCACCCAATTCAAACAATACTAAATCAATCCTCGGGTGGGACCCCTGGGCATTTGCCAAATCCCATTATTTTATCATACCAGACAGCAATATCAAGGAACTATAGACCATAACAAAAATATTACATAGCTAGAGATATCTATCCAACTATATTTGATATAATATATACTTTTTAACAAATTTCAGAACATCTAAATTTGTAACAATTCAACTGAAGGGCAAAAAGATAGATAATAAGGCAACAGTTACAGGAGACTGTAGAATTCCTCTCTCAGAGCTAGACAAAAGATAAACAAAGAAAAATAAATATTCTCAGAGGATTTATAGCTGAAAGACCTCTGGAAGAGAAAATTTAAAATGTACATGTTTCATCTCCACAGGTTACTTTTACAAAAACAGACAAGGGATACTGACATAGACAGATTTTCACTCTGATAAATAAGAACAGAAATCCTAAACACATAATACATAAAGTATGGCCCTAGTGATGAACCAAATTAATTTTCTGAGTAACAGACAAGCTAATATAAGAGGGGTACCTTATGCCTTGTCTATAGCAATACATGAAACAATATACATATATGTATGTTTATTATATATACATATATATATACATACATACACCCAATAACAATGAACTGCTGTTAGAGTTGAATCAGAGTAATATACAAAATTTTGCTAAAAAATAAAACCAGAAAAATAAAGGGAGTTGTAGTTGAATGGAAGGATGGTTTATAGGTACTCCTTGGAGAGAAGAAAAAAGGGCTTGGTGAAATGGGTTTTATTATATACTCAAAAGTTATAAGAAATATTATTTTATCAGACATTTGTTTGCTACATATGGTAGATGTAATGATAAATAACTTGTAGAATACTAATATAAAACAACTTAAATATTATATACCAACACATTGCTGAGGGAAAAAAATTTAATAAAAACTCTATGAAAGATGGCAGAGGAAGCAGCAAGCTGCCTGAGCTCTCCTTCTGTTCCCTCAAAACGAACATTAAATCAAGCCTCTGGACGGATTCTGAAACTACAGAACCTGCAAAGAGACAGAGAGACACAGTCCTCCAACCAGAGATAATTTAGAAGACTTCAGGAAAAGGTCGGTCTGACTCGGGCAAAAGGGAGGCCCAGTGCAGGGCAGCAACCCAGCGCGGAGGGGGTCGGGGCAAGTCAGCAGGAGCTGCGGGCCACAGCCGAACAACTGAGGCTCCAGGAAACTGGCTCAAAAATCTGGTGGCCAAGAAGGACAGTGGAAAAACCTACCTGCACTAGCCGGGAGAGAGACGAACGGGTCAGGCGGAATCAGACGCCGGGGTCTGGCGCCTGGCTGGCCGAGCGCAATCAGACAGGAAGTGCAGGGCAAGGGATCTTCACACACCATAAAGGCCTCAGAGTAAAAGCCCGGTCACACAGCACCTATACCCCTGCACAAGAAGCCCAAAACAGGGACCCTGGTGCCCCCAGAGCAGACCTCAACTTAAAGAATAAATACATAAGCTGCAATAATGAGTAAGAAGCAAAAAAGAGCCCTCTCCATTGAGAGCTTCTGTATCAATAGGGAAGAAGTCAACACAAACTCAGATGAGGACAATAGCCTCAAATTGTCTACATCTGAAGCCTCACAAGGGAAGGTGAATTGGTCGCAAGAACAAAAAGCCTTCCTGGAAGAGTTCAAAAAGGATTTTAAAAATCAATTGCAAGAGGTAGAAGAAAAAATGGGGAGAGAAATGAAAGCAAAACAAGAAAACTATGAAAAAAGAATCAGCAGGTTGGAAAAGGAAGCTGAAGAAAACAAAGCCTTAAAAAATTCATTTGGCCAAATGGAAAAAAAGCTGCATAATCTCACTGAAGAAAACAATACCTTAAAAAATTCACTTAGCCAAATGGAAAAAAAGGTGCATAATCTCACTGAAGAAAACAATGCCTTAAAAATTAAAGTGGGACAGTTGGAAGATAAGGAATTCATGAGACACCAGGAATCAGTCAAGCAGAATAAAAAAAATGAAAAAATAGAAGAAAATGTGAAATACCTCATTGGAAAGACAACTGATCTGGAAAACAGATCGAGGAGAGACAATTTGAGAATCATTGGACTGCCTGAAAGCCATGACCAGAAAAAGAATCTAGACACCATATTCCAGGAAATTATTAAGGAGAACTGCCCTGATATCATAAAATCAGAGGATAAAATCATCATTGAAAGAATCCACCGATCACCTCCTGAAAGAGACCCCAAAAGGAAAACTCCAAGGAATATTGTAGCCAAATTCCAGAATTATCAGGTGAAGGAGAAAATACTCCAAGCAGCCAGAAAGAAGCAATTTAAATATCATGGAGCCACAGTCAGGATTGCTCAGGACCTGGCAGCTTCAACATTAAAGGACCGCAAGGCTTGGAATATGATATTCCGGAAGGCAAAGGAGCTTGGATTGCAGCCGAGAATCTACTACCCAGCAAAAATGTGCATTTTCTTTCAGGGGAAAAGATGGACATTTAATGACATTGGGGACTTTCAATCTTTCCTGGTGAAAAGACCAGAACTGAATAGAAAATTCGATCTCAACATACAAGACTCAAGAGAAGTTTAAAAAGGGTTAGGGTTAGGGTTAGGGTTAAACAGAGGGGGGAAAAAGTTACCCTATTAGGTTAAACTGTTTATATCCCTACACAGGAAGATAAAACTCATAACTCTTAAGAACTGTAAATGTATTTGGGCAGAGAGAAGGACTTTATATAGAGGGTATAAATATAAATTGTCTTTGATGTGATGATACAAAAGAATTAAGGGGTTAAAAAGGGAGTCTATGGGGAGGAGAGGAAAGGGGAGGTGGAATGGGATGAATTATATCAGATGAAGAGGTGGAAAAAACCTATTACACTAGAGGGAAAGAAAGGAGGGGGGAACATTGTTTCAACCCCATTCTCATTAGATTTGACTCAAAGAGGGAATAACATATACGTTCATTGGGATAAAGAAACTTAACTCATTCTTTAGGGAAACAAAAGGGGAAGGGAAAGGGGGGGACTGATAGAAGGGAGGACAAAAGCAAGGGAGAAAAGGGTAAAGAAAAGAGAGGGGGGTGATAAAAAGGGAGGGCAGATGGGGGAGGCAGGGGTAAGAAGTAAAACGTCGGTGAGGAGGAATAGGGTGAAAGAAGGGGGGAAAAGTACAAAGGGGGTAAATAGAATGGAGGGGAATAGACAGTCAGTAATAATAACTGTGAATGTGAATGGGATGAACTCTGCTATAAAACAGAAGCGAATTGCAGAGTGGATTAAAAACCAGAACCCTACAATATGCTGTTTACAAGAAACACATTTGAAGCAGAGAGATACACACAGAGTAAAGGTAAAAGGCTGGAGCAGAATATATTATGCCTCAGCTAAAGTAAAAAAGGCAGGGGTAGCAATCCTTATCTCAGACAAAGTGCAGGCAAAAATAGATCTCATTAAAAGAGATAAGGAAGGAAATTACATCTTACTTAAAGGTACTATAGATAATGAAGTAATATCAATATTAAATATGTATGCGCCAAGTGGTATAGCATCCAAGTTCTTAGAGGAGAAGTTAAATGAGTTACAAGAAGAATTAGATAGTAATACTATACTAGTGGGGGATCTGAATCTCCCCCTCTCAGAATTAGATAAATCTAGC
This sequence comes from Dromiciops gliroides, assembly GCF_019393635.1. Taxonomy (NCBI): domain Eukaryota; kingdom Metazoa; phylum Chordata; class Mammalia; order Microbiotheria; family Microbiotheriidae; genus Dromiciops; species Dromiciops gliroides. The sequence continues at coordinate 337,975,566 of NC_057862.1, read as the reverse complement.
CAAAAATAAATAAGAAAGAAGTGAAAGAGGTGAATAGATTACTAGAAAAGTTAGACATGATAGATGTCTGGAGAAAATTGAATGGGGATAGAAAGGAATATACCTTTTTCTCAGCAGTACATGGCACATTTTCAAAAATTGACCATGTATTAGGGCACAAAAACATCATAGTCAAATGTAGAAAGGCAGAAATAGTAAATGCATCCTTCTCAGATCATGATGCAATAAAAATTACATGTAAGAAAGAGCCAGGGAAAAGTAGAATGAAAATCAATTGGAAACTAAATAATTTCATTCTAAAGAATGAATGGGCCAAACTAGAAATCATAGAAACAATCAATAACTTTATCCAAGAGAATGACAATGATGAGACAACATACCAAAATCTATGGGATGCAGCCAAAGCAGTGCTTAGGGGAAAATGTATAGCTGTAAATGCTTACATGAATAAGAAAGAGAAAGAGGAGATTAATGAATTGGGCATGCAACTTAAAAAGCTAGAAAAAGAACACATTAGAAATCCCCAATTAGATACTAAATTAGAGATCCTGAAAATTAAAGGAGAAATTAATAGGATTGAAAGCAAAAAAAATATAGAATTAATCAATAAAACTAAGAGCTGGTTTTGTGAAAAAAACCAATAAAATAGATAAAATATTGGTTAATTTGATTAAAAAAAAGAAAGAAGAAAACCAAATTACCAGTATCAAAAATGAAAAGGGTGATGTTACCACCAATGAAGTGGAAATTAAAGCAATAATTAGGAAATATTTTGCCCAACTGTATGCCAATAAATTTGACAATCTAAATGAAATGGATGAATATTTGCAAAAATACAAATTGCCCAGGTTAACTGAAGAGGAAATAAAATCCTTAAATAAACCCATATTAGAAAAAGAAATTGATCAAGCTATTAATGAACTCCCTAAGAAAAATTCCCCAGGGCCAGATGGGTTTACGGGTGAATTTTACCAAACATTTAAAGAACAATTAATTCCAATATTATACAAATTATTTGGAAAAATAGGTGAAGAAGGAGTTCTACCAAATTCATTTTATGACACAAATATGGTGGTGATACCAAAACCAGGCAAAGCAAAAACAGAGAAAGAAAATTCTAGACCAATTTCCCTAATGAATATTGATGCTAAAATCTTAAATAAGATATTAGCAAGGAGATTACAGCAAGTGATCACCAGGATAATACACTATGACCAGGTGGGATTTATACCAGGAATGCAGGGCTGGTTCAACATTAGGAAAACTATTAACATAATCAACCACATCAATAAGAAAACCAACCAAAATCATATGATTATCTCAATAGATGCAGAGAAAGCTTTTGACAAAATACAACACCCATTCCTAATAAAAACACTAGAGAGTTTAGGAATAGGGGGAGCTTTCCTTAGAATAAAAAACAGTATCTACCTAAAGCCATCAGCAAGTATTATATGCAATGGAGATAAATTAGAGGCCTTCCCAATAAGATCAGGGGTAAAACAGGGATGTCCATTATCACCCCTATTATTTAATATTGTCCTAGAAATGTTAGCTTTAGCAATCAGAGAAGAGAAAGGAATTAAAGGAATTAGAATAGGCAAGGAGGAAACAAAACTATCACTCTTTGCAGATGATATGATGGTATACTTAAGGAATCCTCGAGAATCAAGTCAAAAATTACTTGAAACAATTAACAACTTTAGCAAAGTAGCAGGATATAAAATAAATCCACATAAATCATCAGCATTTCTATACATGACCAACAAAGTCCAGCAGCAAGAGATAGAAAGAGAAATTCCATTTAAAGTAACGGTAGATAATATAAAATACTTGGGAGTCTACTTGCCAAGACAAACCCAGGAACTCTGAACACAACTACCAAACACTCTTCACACAAATCAAATCAGATCTAAATAATTGGAAAGATATCAATTGCTCATGGATAGGCAGAGCTAATATAGTAAAAATGACAATACTGCCTAAATTAATTTACTTATTCAGTGCCATACCAATCAGACTACCTAAAATTATTTTATACAGCTAGAAAAAATAATAACAAAATTCATCTGGAAAAACAAAAAATCAAGAACATCCAGGGAAATAATGAAAAAAAATTCACAGGAAGGTGGGTTAGCGGTACCAAACCTGGAGCTTTACTATAAAGCGGCAGTCATCAAAACTATCTGGTACTGGCTAAAAAATAGAGTGGTAGATCAATGGAATAGACTAGGCTCAGGAAATGCAGTAGTAAATGACACTAGCAATGTAGTGTTTGATAAACCCAAGACTCCAGCTTCTGGGATTGGAACTCAGTATTTGACAAAAACTGCTGGGAAAACTGGAAGATAGTATGGCAGAAATTAGGCTTAGACCAACATCTTACACCTTATACTAAAATAAGGTCAAAATGGATACATGATTTAGACATAAGAGGTGATACCATAGGTAAATTAGGAGAGATAGGAATAGTGTACCTATCAGATCTTTGGAAAGGAGAACAGTTTTTGATCAAACAGGAGATAGAGTATATTATAAAATGCAAAATGGATGATTTTGATTATATTAAGTTAAAAAATTTTTGTACAAACAGAAGCAATGCATCCAAAATTGGAAGGGAGGCAGAAAACTGGGAAACGATTTTTGAGGCCAGTGCTTCTGATAAAGGCTTCATCTCTAAAATATATAGGGAATTAAATCAAATTTATAAGAATCCAAGTCATTCCCCAATTGAGAAATGGTCAAAGGATATGAACAGGCAGTTTTCTGATGAAGAAACCAAAGCTATCTATTCCCATATGAAAAAATGCTCTAAATCTCTAATGATTAGAGAGATGCAAATTAAAACAACTCTGAGGTACCACCTGACACCTATCAGATTGGCTAAAATGACAAAAAAGGAAGATAATAAATGTTGGAGAGGCTGTGGGAAAATTGGAACACTAATGCATTGTTGGTAGAGCTGTGAGCTGATCCAACCATTCTGGAGAGCAATTTGGAATTATGCCCAAAGGGCGATAAAGCTGTGCATACCCTTTGACCCAGCAATCCCACTTTTAGGTCTTTTTTCCAACGAAATCATGGAAGGGGGAAAGGGACCCACATGTACAAAAATATTTATAGCTGCTCTTTACGTGGTAGCAAGGAATTGGAAGTTGAGGGGGTGCCCATCAATTGGGGAATGGCTGGACAAGTTGTGGTATATGAATACAATGGAATACTATTGTGCTGTAAGAAATGATGAGCAGGAAGAGTTCAGAGAAACCTGGAGGGTCTTACGTGAGCTGATGATGAGTGAGATGAGCAGAACCAGAAGAACACTGTACACAGTATCATCAACATTGAGTGTTGACCTACTGTGATGGACTATATTCTTCTCACCAATGCAATGGTACAGAAGAGTTCCAGGGAACTCATGATAGAAGAGGATCTCCAAATCCAAGAAAAAAAAAAGAAAGAAAGAACTGTGGAGTATAGATGCTGATTGAACCATATTATTTCTTTTGTTTTGGGTGGTGTTGTTTTTTTTTTTTTTCTATTTTGAGGTTTTGCATCACTGCTCTGATTTTTTTCTCTTGTAATAGGATTAATGCAGGAATAGAATTAATGTTATGTGTATATATATGTGTGTGTATATATCTATATCTATAAGTATATGTATAGAGATATATAGATATAACCTATATCAGATTACCTGCTGTCTAGGGGAGGGGGGAGGGAGGGGAGGGAGGGAGAAAAATCTGAAATTGTAAAGCTTGTATAAACAAAAGTTGAGAACTATCTTTACATGTAACGGAAAAAATAAAATACCTTATACATTAAAAAAAAAAAACTCTATAAAAAACTTGAAAAGTTCCAAATCAAACCATCATACAATCTGTTATTTGGTAATGTCAATGCAAAAGTGGAAAAGTTGAAAAGAAATTAATGAAGATAAGAAGCCAAAGGCTTATAAATTACATGGGCGTGTCAGACCAATATATCATGCAATGTTATTTGTTTTTCTCCTTGTTTTCCTCCTCCTTTTTCTCCTTTTCTTCCTCTTTCTCCCCCATCTTCTTTCATTCTTTTTTTTGTAATTTCCCCCTTTCTTTTTTAAATAATAAATATAATTTTTAAAGTTTTGAGTTCCAAATTTTATCCCTCATTTTCCTCCCTCCCTCGTCCCCTCCCTGAGGCAGTAAACAATCGGATATAGGTTATACATGTGCAATTATATAAAACACTACCATATAAATAATTTTGTAGAAGAAAACTTTCACAAAAGAAAAAATGAAAGAAAACGAAAAATAGCATGCCTCTGTCTGTGTTAAATCAATACCAGTTATTTCTTTAGAGGTGGATAGTATGCTTTATCCTTAGTCCTTTGGGATTGTCTTGGATCATTATATTGCTGGGAATATTTAAGTTATTCACAGTTCTTAATCAAAAACTATTGCAATCACTGTACACAGTGTTCTCCTGGTTCTGCTCATTTCACCATACATCAGTTCAAACAAGTGCTTCCAGGCCCTTCCAAAATCATCCTGCTTGTCAATTCTTATAGCAAAATAATATTCCATCAAAATCATATACCAAGGCTTGTTTAGCCATTCCCCAATTGATGAGCATTCCTTTGATTTCCAATTCTTAACCACTACAAAAAGAGCTGTTATAAATATTTTTGTACAAATAGGTCTTTTTCTTTTTTTGGGGATATGTTTCAGATATAAACCTAGCAGTGGTATTGTTGATTCAGAAGGTATGTACATTTCTATCATCCTTTGGGCATTTTTCCAAATTGCTTTCCAGAATGGTTGGATCTGTTCACAACTCTACTAGCAGTGGATTAGTGTCCCAGTTTTCCCACATTTCTTCCAACACCCAATATTTTCATTTTTTGTTATATTTGCCACCCTGATAGGTATGATATGATAACTCAGATTTTATTAAATTTACATTTCTCTGATCAATAGTGATCTGGAGCATTTTTTCATTTGATGATACATATACCTTTGAGTTGTTTGAAAACTGCTTGCTCAGATCCTTTGACAATTTATCAATTGGGGAATGACTTGCATTTTCATAAATTTGACTTACTTCTCTATATATTTAAAAAATGAGGCCTTTATCAGAGATAGTTATTTCAAGAATTTCTTTCCCAGTTTTTTGCTTCCCTTATAATCTTGGTTACATTAGTTTTGTTAGGGGTTTATTATATACTAGATAAGTATAGTCATTTATTATAGTGTAATTTGTACTTATTCTATTCTACTGATCTACCTCTCTATTACTGAACCAGTATCATATTGTTTTGATTATTACCATTTTATAATACAGTTTGAAATCTGGTACTGCTAGATCACCTTTTTGTATTTTTTTAAAACGAATTCTCTTGACAGCCTTGAGCTTTTGTACTTTCAGATGCGTTTTGTTATTATTTTTTCTAGATGTATAAAACATTTTTGATAGTTTGATTGGTATAGTACTAAATAAATAAATTAATATAGGTCAGATTGTCATTTTTATTATACTGTCTTGGCCTACTCATAAGCAATATTTTCCCAATTGTTTAGATCTGACTTTATTTGTATGAAAAGTGTTTTATACTTCTGGTCACATAGTTTCTGGGATTGTTTTGGCAGGTAGACTCTCAAGTATTTCATATTGTTTACAATTATTTCAAATGGAATTTCTCTTTCTATCTGTTGTTGCTGGACCTTATTGGTAATTATATAGAAATGCTGATGATTTATTGGTTTGACTTTGTATCCTGCAAATTTGCTAAAGTTATTAATAACTTCAAGTATTATTTTAGTTGATTCTCTAGGATTTTCTAAGTACAACATCCTATGATCTGCAGAGTGATAGTTTTGTTTCCTCACTGCCTATTCTAATTCCTTCAATTTCTTTTTTTTCTCTTATTGCTATAGCTAACATTTCCAGTATAATATTGAATAATAGTAGGGATAATGGGCATCCTTGTTTCATCCCTGATCTTATTGGGAATGATTATAAATAATCACTGCTACATATAATACTTGTTGATAGTTTTAGATAGATACTTCTTATCATTTTAAGAAAGCTCCATTTATTCCCATACAGTCTAGTGTTGTTGTTTTTTTAAATAGGAACGTATGCTATATTTTATCAAAAGTCTTTTCTGCATCTATTGAGTTAATAATATGATTTATGTTGGTTTTGTTGTTGATATGGTCAATTATGCTGCCACTTAGCTGCCCCCTAGATAAAAGATCTTATTGTGGGGCAGCTAGGTGGTACAGTGGATAAAAGCACCAGCCCTAGATTCAGGAGGACCTGAGTTCAAATCTGGCCTCAGAGACTTGATACTTTCTAGCTGTGTGACCCTGGGCAAGTCACTTAACCCTCATTGGCCTGCAAAAAAAAAAAATTTGTTATAATCAAATGGAAAACATGGCACTGTAGAATCAGTATTCAAGAGTACATCATTTGATTGTTTTCTTCTAATACTATACATGCTTTATGGGAAATGCTTTTGAAACATCCAGGGCCTGTGTGTGGATTTAAGGAAGGCCTATTTCACACGGAAACAAAAGAGTTTGGAATCTATAGTCAAACTGAGTAATTGCTGGGTATTTTGTTAGGAGTTTTCTATTTTGTTTTGTTTTTTCATCTCACCAGTTGCTAGTTTTGTTTGTTAATTCAATGATTTTCTTACTTTCAATTTTATTAATTTCTCCTTTGATTTACAGAATTTCTAATTTGATATTTAGTTGGGGATTTTTTACTTGTTCATTTTCTAGGCTTTTTTGTGGAACAATTTAACCCATTCAATTTCCCTACCCGTTTTTCTTCCATTCAATCTCTTACTGTTTATTTTGGTTTTTGGGGGCTGTTGTCTCATCAATATCACCTTATTACCACACCCTCTGTCTATATATACTCCTATTACTCTTTATTTATTTATTTATTTATTTATTTATTTATTTATTTATTTATTGTGGGGCAATGGGGGTTAAGTGACTTGCCCAGCGTCACACAGCTAGTAAGTGTCAAGTGTCTGAGGCCAGATTTGAACTCAGGTACTCCTGAATCCAGGGCCGGTGCTTTATCCACTGCACCACCTAGCTGCCCCCTCCTATTACTCTTATAATAATGTTGTAATGACTTACAAAAATTGTCATCCCATTAATTTCACCTTATGACATGATCTGTCTACATATCCTCCTTCTAATTGCTCTTATAATTAAGACTTACAAATATTATCTTCTCATATAGAATTATAAATACTTTAAAATTATTTAATTTCTTACTTTTTTTCTTTCTTGTTTCTTTTTTACCCTTTTTATGTTTCCCTTGAGTCTTGTATTTGGATGTCAAATTTTTTTATTCAACTCAGGTCTTTTAATGAGAAATTCTTGAAATTCCTCTATTTCATTAAATGTCCATTTTCCCTGAAAGATTATGTTAAGTTTTGCTGGGTAGGTGGTTCTTGGTTGTAAAGCTAACTCCTGTGCCTTCTAGTATATTATATTCTTTTTTTTTTAATTTTTTTTTTTTTGTGGGGCAATTAGGGTTAAGTGACTTGCCCAGGGTCATGCAGCTAGTAAGTGTGTCTGAGTCTGGATTTGAACTCAGGTCCTCCTGAATCCAGGGCCAGTGCTTTATCTACTGTGCCACCTAGCTTCCCCTAGTATATTATATTCTAAGCCCTGTGATTCTTTAATGTGGAAGCTTTCAAATCCTGTGTAATTCTGACTTTAGCTCCATGATATTTTAATTCTTTTCGGCAGCTTGTAATACTTTCTCCTTGATCTGTAAGCTTTGAAATTTGGCTATGATGTTCCTGGGAGTTTTCATTTTGGGATATCTTTCAGGTGGTAATTGATTGATTCTTTCAATTTCTATTTTGCCCTGTGGTTCTAATATGTCAAGGAAATTTTCATTGACAAATTCTTGAAAGATATTGTCCAGACTTTCTTTTTAGTCATGGCTTTCAGGTAGCCAATAATTCTTATATTATCACTCCTGAATATATTTTCTAGATCAGTTGCTTTTCCAATGAGAAATTTCACAATTCTATTTTTTTTTTTACTTTTTTGCTTTTGTTTTATTTATCTTCATGTCTCACAGAGTCTATAGTTTCCATTTGTTCAATTCTAATTGTTAAAGAATTAATTTCTTCAGTGGCCTTTTGCACTTCCTTTTCTATTTGGCTAATTTTGGTTTTTTTGTTTGTTTGTTTTTTCTTTTTCTTTTTTTTTTTTTTACAAGGCAATCGGGATTAAGTGAAATGCCAAGAGTCACACAGCTAGTAAGTGTTAACTGTCTGAGGCTGGATTTGAACTCAGGTCCTCCTGAATCCAAGGCCTGTGCTTTATCCACTGTACCACCTAGTTGTCCCACTTCAGTAAATTTTTGTATATCTATTTGCATGCTATTGACTCTTTTTCCATGGTTCCCTTGCATTACTCTCATTCCTTTTCCTATTTTTTCTTCTACTTTTCTAATTTGCTTTTGAAAATTCTTTTTAAACTCTTCCAGAATATTTTTTGGGTCTGAGACCAATTTACATTTTTCTTTGAAGCTTCAACTATAGCCTTTTGTTACTATTATCCTCCTCTAAACTTATGCCTTGATTGTCTCTATCACCATAGTAAGTTTCTATGGTCAAAATTATTGTGGTTATTTTCCTCATTTTTATGCCTTTTTTGACAATGTTTTTATGAGAGAGTTGGGATCTCTTCCTGCACTGTTGCACGTTTTTGTCCTGAAGCTTAGCGTATTACCTTCATTGGGCATCCAGGTCTACCTGTTTGCTTTCTCTGTAATCTTCGTTTCTGACTGATATTGGGGCTTGGTCCTCCCTTTTGCCCTCCCCTGGTTGTGGGCTGGCCTTCTCCAAGGGTAGTATCCTAATGCTGGATTTCTCTGTTAACAGGGCTAATCTGTTAGCAGGCCCTGGAGGAGTAATTTTCTTGCAGATGTACTGGAGGGTTAGAGCCCCCTGCTGCTGCTTTGTTACGTAAAAAGAGTCTCTCTCCTGCTAGGCCACAGGGGTGGGAACTTGCTGTTGCTCAGCCTTGAGTGGGGATTCACTAGTGATGAGCATTGGGGTCAAAGCCTCCCTGGTAGTCTGCACTAGGAGTGTAGTAGCTGGTGAGGGTCCCTGCCATGCTGCCCAAGATGCTCACTTGCCTAGGGGGCTGCTGGTTTGCAGGAGGTTGGAACCTCACTGGTGTATTGCCCCTGGCCCAGAGCCCTGCTTCAGGCACACTGCTGTGAGCCCAGAACAACAAATCATAGAAACAATCAATAACTTCATCCAAGAGAATAACAATAATGAGACAACACACCAAAACATATGGGATTTAGCCAAAGCAGTGCCTAGGGGAAATTTTTTATCTCTAAATGCTTACATAAATAAAAAAGAGAAAGAGGAGATAGATGAATTAGGCATACAACTAAAAAAGCTAGAAAAATAATAAATTAGAAATCCCTAACTAAATACTAAACTAGAAATCCTTAAAATCAAAGGAGAAGTTAATAAAACTGAAAGCAAAAAAAACCTATAGAATTAATCAATAAAACAAAGAGCTGGTTTTATGAAAAAAACCAATAAAATAGATAAACTTTTGGTTAATTTGATTAAAAAAAGGAAGAAAACCAAATTACCAGTGTCAAAAATGAAAGGGGTGATTTCGCCACCAATGAAGTAGAAATTAAAGCAATAATTAGGAGCTATTTTGCCCAACTGTATGTCAATACAGTTAACAATCTAAATGAAATGGATAAATATTTACACAAATAAAAATTGCCCAGGATAACTGAAGAGGAAATAAAATCATTAAATAGGCCCATTTTAGAAAAAGAAATTGAGCAAGCCATCAGTGAACTCCCTAAGAAAAAATCTCCAGGGCTATATGGGTTTACAAGTGAATTCTACCAAACATTTAATGAATAATTAATTATAATACTATACAAATTATTTTGAAAAATGGGTGAAGAAGGAATCCTACCAAATTCCTTTTATGACACAAATATGGTGTGGATACCTAAACCAGGCAGAAGCAAAACAGAGAAAGAAAATTACAGACTAATTTCCCTAATGGATATTGATGCAAAAATCTTAAATAAAATATTAGCAAGGAGATTATAGCAAGTGATCACCAGGATAATAAACTATGACCAGATGGGATTTATACCAGGAATGCAAGGCTGTTTCAACATCAGGAAAACTATAAACGTAATCAACCACATCATTAACATAACTAACCAAAATCATGATTACCTCAATAGATGAAGAGAAAGCATTTGACAAAATACAACACTCATTCCCATTAAAAACGTTAGAGAGCATAGGAATACTGTGGAGCTTTCCTTAAATTAATAAGCATTATTAGGGGCATCCTGGTGGCCAGTGGATAAAGCTCTGGTCCTGGATTCAGGACATGAGTTCAAATCTGGTCTCAGACAATTGACACTTACACTTACACTTATTATTATAATAATTACAATAATAATAAAAAGAAGAAGAAGAAGAAGCAGCAATATCTACCTAAAACCATCAGCAAACTTTATATGTAACAGGGATCAGTTAGAGGCATTCCCAATAAGATCAGGGGTGAAACAGGTATGTCCATTATCAACTCTACTATTTAATATTGTGCTGTAAATGTTAGCTCTTGCAATAAGAGAAGAAAAAGGAATTAAAAGAATTAGAATAGGCAAAGAGGAAACAGAACTTTCACTTTTTGCAGATGATATGATGGTATACTTAGAGAATCCCAAAGAATCAACTGAAAAACTACTTGAAACAATGAATAACTTTACCAAAGTTGCAGGATATAAAATAAATCCACATAAATCATCAGCATTTCTTTACACGACCAAAAAGCTCAGCATCAAGAGATAGAGAAATTCTATTTAAAGTAACATTAGACTATATAAAATACTTGGCAATCTACCTGCCAAGATAAACCCAGGAAGTCTATGAACACAATTACAAAAGACTTTACACACACATAAAAAAAATCAGATCTGTATAATTGGAAAAATATCAGTTGCTCATGGATAGGCTGAGCTAATATAACAAAAATAACAATTCTGCCTAAATTAATATATTTATTCAATGCCATACCAATAGAGTTAGAAAAAATAACACAATTTATCTGGAAGAATTAAAAGTCAAGAATATCAAGGGAACTAGTGAAAAAAATGCACAGGAATGTGGGCTAAATGTACCAAATTTGAAGCTATAATATAAAGTGGCAGTCATCAAAACTACTTGGTACTGGCTAAGAAATAGAGTAGTGGATCAGTGGAATAGGTTAGACACAGAAGACATAGTAGTGAATGACTATAGTAATGTACTGTTTGACAAATTCATAGACTGCAGCTTCTGGCATAGGAAATCAGTATTTGATAAAAACTGCTGGGAAAACTGGAAGATAGTATGGCAGACACTAGGCATAGACCAATATCATACACTGTATACCAAAATAAGGTCAAAATGGGTCCAAGATTTAGACATAAAGGGTGATACCATAGGTTAATTAGGAGAGGAAGGGGTAGTTTAACTCTCAGATCTATGAAGAGAAAAACAATTTATGTCCAAACAAGAGATAGAGAATATTATGAAATACAAGATGGTTGACTTTGATTACATTAAATTTAAAAATTTTTGTACGAACAGAAGCAATGCAACTAAAATTAGAAGGGAGGCAGAAAACTGGGAAACAATTTTTGCAGTATTTCTGGTAAAGGCCTCATTTCTAAAATATATCAGGAAATAAATCAATTTTGTAAGAATGTAAGTCATTCCCCAATTGAGAAATGGTCAAAGGATATGAACAGGCAGTTTTCTGATGAAGAAATCAAAGATGTCTATTGCAACATGGAAAAAATGCTCTAAATCACTATTGATTACAGAAATGGAAATTAAAACAACTCTGAGGTACCACCTCACATCTATCAGATTGGCTAATATGACAAAAAAGGAAAATAATAAATGTTGGAGAAGTTGTGGAAAAATTGGAACACTAATGCATTGTTGCTGGAGCTGTGAACTGATCCAACACTTCTGGAGAGCAATTTGGAACTATGCCCAAAAGGGCTATAGGACTATTCATACCCTTTGTCCCAGTGGTACTACAGCTGGGTCTTAATCACAAGAGATCATAGAGGAGGGAAAAGGATGCACCTGTAGAAAAACATTCATAGCAGCTCTCTGTGGTGGCAAAGTATTGTAAATCAAGGGAATGCCCTTTGATTGGGGAATAGCTAAACAATTGTGGTATATAAATGTAATCGAATACTATTGTGCTATAAGAGACTATGGAGCAGGAGGAGTTCAGAGAAACCTGGAAGGACTTACATGAACTGATGCTGACTGAAAGGAGCAGAACCAGGAGAACATTGTACACAGTTACAGCAACATTGTGTGATGAACAATGGTGATAGACTTGGCTTGTTTTAGCACGCAATGCTGCTTTTACTGTATACAATGATGAAGCATACTATCCACCTCCAGAGAAAGAACTGATATTGATTGAACAGAGACTGAAGCTTGCTATTTTGTGTTCTTTTTTTTTTTACTTGAGTCTTTTTATGTAAAATGACTAAAACGGTCATATTTTAGATAATTGCACATGCAAAACCTATACTGATTCCTGGCAAGCTTGAGGAGGGGAGAGAGTGGAGAGGGAGGGAATGAGAGAGGGATAGAATTTGGAACTCAAAACAAATAAGGGGGCAGCTAGGCAGCACAGTGGATAAAGCACTGGGCCTGGATTCAGGAGGACCTGAGTTCAAATCCAGCCTCAGACACTTGACACTTACTAGCTGTGTGACCCTGGGCAAGTCACTCATCCCTCATTGCCTTGCAAAACAAAACAAAACAAACAAAACAAATAAGCAAACAAATAAATATACAAACAAACAAAGGAATGAATGGATAGATAGATAAATGAATGCATAGATAGATAAATAAATGAATGGATGGATGGATGGATGAATGGATGAATGAATAAATAAATAAAAAGAAATCAAAGGCTGTATCATCTTCCTTCCAGTTAATCAAGTTCACACTCTTCATATCATCCTGAACATCATAGTTTCCCTTATCTTTCATGTCCTATTAATTGTCAAATCTTTCTGAGTTTTATTAATTGCTTAAGACTCTGTCTCTTTGAATCCTTACTTTCTTTAATCCTCTAGTAGACTTTTCTTCATTTACCCAGTTACTGTTGCTATTCCATTTCAGGTTACCTTCTGATTATTCTGTATATACCTTCAAAATTTTTATTTATGTTATTTTATCCTCCTATTAGATTGTAAACTCCTTGAGTGCAGGTCCTTTGTATACTTTGTTTATTAAAACAAGAATAAAACTAAATAAAAGAGAAAAAACATAAGAATAACTTTGAGTGAATGTCATTTTCAATAATGTAAATACCCAAAGTAACTACAGAGGACATATGAAGAATGACACTATATGTACCCTGAGAAAAAACTGACAAATGGGATGTATAGAGTAATTTTACATGTATATATGTATATAGGCATGTATGTATGTATATAAATTATTTATATATATATATGTACATATATATACACACACATATATATATACATATATATATACACACATATATACACACATATATATACATATATATGTTTGTGTAAAATTTGTGTGTAATTATAGCCATCTCTGGTGGTGAGAAGAAATTGATATGATAATATTGTATATTTGAAAGAAATAGCAAGTTGTACATAGTAGATTTGCAGTTCCATGTGCAATCATCTAAAAAAGAAAACAACAAAGGATTTAGTGATCAGAAAAAGGAATTAGTAAATTAGTAGTCTCTGGGCACCCTGAAAATCACATATACAATACAAAAAAATGAAAAAGAGTGGATTTTAATGAACACGATAAAAGTGATAGTTATTAAATGACAGTTATTCCTGAATTGGCTGGCTGTGCACAGTCAATTGATTTGTCACAACTAGGAAAAGAATTTATAATAAAGAAGAAATAATAGTAATAAAAAAGAGGCGTGGAGTGCAATTAAGAAAATTCGACCTTGAATTAAACAGAAATTGGGAAACTGATAATAGAAATGACATCAACTCTGATTATAATAATATCCTTTAGATGCTAAACTGGTATCAATTAATTGTTACAACAAAAATATAACAAAAAGGGAATTAAAATCCTTTTGTTAGCAAACACGTGACATTTCCCAAACAGAAAGATGGCTATAGACAAGAATACTCATTAACTAATCTCCATTCCTACATGAACTTGTTTCTAATATCTAAGAAGAATAATGATAAACAATTATGAAGCAATTATTTCATAAATCAGAGAAAAGCAACAGCAAGTAAAACTGGGTCTTGGGAAAGATCTATAATCATTCATTACCCAGATGTCAATAATTATCTGAAGAAAACTTGTCTAAAGTTATGTATATCTGGGAAAGACAGGACCAATAGAAAATTAGTTAGGCCCATATTAGAAAAGGAAGAAGAGAGCAGCTTAAATTGCTTTTGGGAAATTTCAATGCACTTATACTGACTAAAACCATACCATAGCAACAAAGGTCTATCTTTTAAAATCAAACAGTTTACTGGCATTACTATAAGGTAGTGAGACCTGGAACAACAGTGCCCCCTGAAGAATTAAAGACAAGTATCACCCAGAGAGCAATAGAAAGATAGAAAGGCAAATTGAAAATTAATTATATATAACAATTAGGTGGCTCAGTGGATAGACTGCTGGACCTGGAGTCAGGAAATTCTGAGTTAAAATCTGTCCTCAGCTACTTACTAGCTGTGTGACCCTGGGAAAGTCATTTAACCTCTATTTGACTTAATGTCATAGAGAAGGAAAACACTTTAGTATCATTGCCAATAAAATTCAAATGGCATAGTCAGAAATGACTGAACAACTGAAGAACAAATATTTTTATTTGTGGGCATAATGTACATGTATATACATTTATATGCATTTTTGTGTATATATAGATATTATATGTGTTTTTACATATACATGCATCCATACACACACACACACACACACACACAAACTGCTAAGTAGCACAGTGTGTAGAACACTAGGCTGGATTCAGGAGATCTGCGTTCAAATACAACTTTAGACACTTCCTAGCTGCGTGACCCTAGGTAAGTCCCTTAACTTCTGTTTGCCTCAGTTTCTTCATATGCAAAATAAAGATAATTATAAATACCTCGTGGGTTATTATGAAGATCAAATGAGATAATAATTGTAAAGAACTTAGCACAATGCCTGTCAATAACAAGTTCTATACAAATGTTAGCAAGATACACACATACTGGGAAGTTATTTGGCCCAGCGGATAGACCACCAGGCCAGGTATGGGGAATACCTCAGTTCAAATCTAGCCTAAGTTATTTAGTAATACTGTGACCTTGGGCAAGTAAATTAACCCTCTTTGCCCCAGTTTTCTCATCTATAAGATGAACTGGAGAAGGAAATATCAAACTATTTCATTATATTTATGAAGAAAATCCCAGATGGTATCACAGAAAGTTGGACAGAATGAACAACAATAATAAATAACATACAAACACACACACATGCACACACATATAAGAAACTGAGAATAAGAGTAAAGGAAGTCAAGTAACAGTGTGATAGAAAGAGAAGGTAAAATGGTACAATAGTAAGAGTAAAGAATGACAGTTGGATAGCCTGAGTAACCTATTGACACCCTTATGATATGGGGAGAAAGTGAGGAAGGCCTCAAGTACATTTGAGAGATTGAGTACCCATGGCAAACTTTTAAGAGCACTTGGATAACAGTTGTACACATGAGGCAAAAACATGGGTGGGTGGCTACCTAAATCATTAGAGGGAATTCCTAAATTAAAAAGATGCCAAATCCATGTGAATGTTTGGGTACTAAATACATCATTTATAAACCTAATGCAAAATAATAATAATTATAAACACAAGCAAAAGATAGACATAAATGGAGAATTTAAAATGATATTCTGAATAGTCAAAGTCATAAAAGTAATTAATGGGGCAGCTAGGTGGTACAATGGATAAAGTACCCGCCCTAGAATCAGGAGGACCTGAGCTCAAATCCTGCCTCAGACACTTGACACTTATTAGCTGTGTGACCCTGGGCAAGTCACTTAACCGCTATTGCCCTTCCCCCCCCCCCAAAAAAAAAGTAATTAATGTCTATGTGGAAAAAAATGAGAATGGGAAGATAATGGCACTTTCTAGATTAGGTAACTAAACATATGTCAGAAAAAAAAATATATCTCTGAAATCTAACTCCCAAAATAGGAAAATGAAGGAATAATGAATAGAATCTGCTATTTTAAAAATTGGAAAACTAGCAAATAATTTTGAAATAAGAACAAAGGAATAAATATTTAAAGTTAAAGCAAATATAGAGAAATTTGAAAAAACAACGTTAGAATCAATAAGTAAAATTCAAAGGTGGTGCTTTGAAAAGAATAACAAAATCAATAAATTTTAGCTCATGGAGTTGAAAAGAAGAGGGAAACAAATCAAATTACTAATTTTTTTAAAGAAAAGAAGCAAAAGTAAAACACACACAAATCAAAAAGAATTGTCATTGCTGACTATACACAATTTACATTAGAAACTGAAAATGTTTTTCCTCAGCACATTTCAGATTCTGACAACAAGAAATACTGATAAGTACACCTGTGGCTCAAATCTGGCTACTTGACAGTAGGGTTCAGGTTTCTCAATATTAAGTGAAGGAGTGGCTATGGCTTACAAAGAAAGAAGAGTTAAAAATGACCAGTGGGACAGTTCATTTATGAAGCAGAAGTTGGCCACTGGCATCATGCCAGGCTAGCAGACTCTCACTTTTGGGGAAGCATTAAGAAATTAATTTCTTACATATAGCAATTCCGTATAGCTGGATGGGAAGTACAGAAGACTGTTCTTTCTCATGTATCTCTTCCTCACTGCTATCTCACAAAGGAGTTCTCTGTGTGTGTGTGTATTTATGTGTTTATGTATATGTATGTATAGATAGATGATATTGAGAGAGAGAGGACCCTTTTGAAACTCTGATGAAAATTGTGCATTCCTTTCCTGAAAAGGCTTTTTTAAGCATAAAATAAAATACATAAAATTGCAAAAGAACCATGGTTTAATAAAAAATAATAAAGATGATTTTTTTTCCAATTTAAGTTCATGGACCCTCTGAAATCTGTGTATGGACAACAAATTAAGAATCTCTACTAAATGATCCTCTTTAGATCTAATCTAACCAGAAACTGTACCTTAAATGTTTTAATCTTGTTATTTCCAGAAGTTTTGCCTAGAGGACATGCTGTCCTAATTAGTGGCTGCCTCACTTAGGCAATTATTTTAGGTCAGATATTTTACTTCACCAACTATACACCCTGACTAGCTTCTAAAAAGTCTTGCCAGCTGTGTACCCTTTTCCTCTGACACTCTAGGTCTGGATCCATGATCAAATAAACTGTGCTATTGTTTCCAAAAGGAATGTGTCATTCTACCCCCTCCCCACCCTCCATGACCTTACTCACAAATCCCTGAAACTTTCCAGAGCAAAAGTAACTTTTCTTGATATCACTTCCCAGTTTCTGTTGTCTCCCCTAATTAGAATGCAAGTTTCTTAATGGTATGGTTCGCATTATCTTTGTATTTTATAGCCAGAATTTAATCAGTACATGTCACATAGTAAATATCTTAATTATTCGTATTAATTAATTAGCAATGTGGATGAATTGGCCTAGAGAATCCATTTATTAACGAATTCGCGAATATTCCCTGCCTATTCTCAGTCTACTATGTAAGCTTTTGGAGAGGCTACTTCCTTTCATGCACACAGTGGCTTGTATTATACCATGATAAAGGATCTCCTAAGTGGCTAGTATTCTTTCATTTATAGCAGTAAGTTGAGGTAGGACGGCTTTGAGTTGCATTCTAGCTGTCATCCAGTTTCCATGCATGTGGAACACATGGCAACTACATGTGCCCTACCTAAGAAAGCTTGAGATAATTTTAGGCTATTACTTTTGTGTTTATTTTCCTGAATAGGGGACCATGGAGAAACCTTAACATTGACTTGTTTTTGGAAGTGACCTTCTGAATTTTGACAGATATGGAAGTTTGCATCTATGGCAACATTAATGAAATCAAATGGAATAAAATGACTGACAGCAAAGAAAGTATCTGTATTAGGAACAAAGAGGCTTCCCAAGAACAGAAAAGTGAGCAAAACAATCATCCCAGGAAGGAGGCAGCTTGGAGGATTGTAATCCCTAGCATCACAGAAAAATAATATAATTTGACAAAGGTCTGCCAGGATAGAAAGTACCAGGAGTTGTGAATTTCTATCACATTCATAGTTTGAGCCCATAATTTTCAGACACAGAATGAGCAAAATCTAGGAAAAATGCTCCCCAGGCCTTTAAAAAAAGTTTTATAACAATTTTACTTTCTATATGCCACTTGAAGAAATGTTTTTTAATAAAAATTAATTGTGTATACTATCTGATTGGTAATGGGAAGTGCACTAGAAGAAAATTAATCTGAAATAACTATACTTGAAATACCAACTTTGGGAATGAATTTGGTCCAGGAGGATTTGCAGATGAAGTTTTCGAAATGCTTAGAAACTATTAAAATCTATACTATAAATTTTTTCTCAATAATTGAGTAATAAAATACTCACCAAACTGTAATAATACAAATAGAGTCCTAATATCTAAACGAGAGAAGGATAAAACAGAGAAAAAAACTATAAACTGAGCTCGAATTCATATTTTTAAATACAATTCTGTCATAAAGGCTGCCAGAATCTAATAAAATATGTTGAAAGAATTGTTATTTGAGGCTTTTATGTCCCCATCTTTTGGCTAGAATTTGAAAGAAAAACCTTGGTGTGCACTGGCCTGGGGCTCTGCAAACTGCACAGTGCTCCACCCACTGGTTGTAGCTGTTGCCATGATGCTGGCACCTCACATCATCACCACTTGCCGAAGCCTACATAGGCCTGGCAAAATTATAATGATTGGAAGCATAGTGAGGACAGTCATGTGACTGCCAGTGTGGCCAGCCAATTGGCTGGGGACTGTGTGGGGTGTGCCAGGAAGAAGGGAGGGTTTTTTTGTTTTTGTTTTTTTTGTTTTTCCGACATTCTAGCTGGAAACTGGAAGGCACTGGAAGACACTGCTGTGTATTCTCAAATGATTCCTGAGCGATGGTTTCAAGTTGTATAATTTCCCTTTCCCCATTTTATTTCCTTTACCTTAATCCTACTGATCCTGTTTATGTTTTTTTAAGTTCATTCTTGTTAAATAAATCCTGCTCTGTTTTAAGGGAGGCTGCTGGTCTCCTTCCTTGCCCCAATATTGCAGCGAGCTGTTTAGCTAACACGCCCCATTTAAAAATTTGTCCCCACATGTGATTAAGTGGGATTTATACCAGGGGTGAAATGATGGTTCAATATTAATGTAATAACTAACATAATCATACAAAATACATGATTATATCAAAAGCTGTCAAAAATCTTTAGCAAAGTACAATATTTATTTCTACTCCCATCCCTTATTTCATAATTCCAATGATTTTAAACCTTGTAAGTCATCATCCAAACCCAATTTCCCACCACTACCACCTAATTCTTTGTTCCCAACCTCCTTACCTCTCTCAGCTCAAAGTATCAACCAAACATCACCTGGCCTTTCCATTGTTGTCTGTGGAAAACCTTTTCCACAGGCAACAAACTTCTCTTCATACTATTTGTTTTCTCTTCCCCTCCTAACTACAAGTTATTTTTGAAACATGGTCTAAATGCACACAGCCCTGCTGGCTACCCTTTGCAATACTAGATGCACCTTTAATCTTCCAGGTTCTCCCCCTATCTCTCTCACTCTGTAATCTTTCTTCCTTTGAGACTGGCAAAGATGATAAAATATTCAACAATTAAAGGATAGAAAGATATATAGTGATACCTATGAATTGATCTAGCCATTTTTAAAAGCAATGTTAAATTGTTGTAAGAAAATGATTAAAATAATGATATTCTTTGACACAGAGCTCCCACTGCTAGGTATATATGCAAGATGGTCAGAGACAGAAATATTCTGTAAATAAAAAACTATTCATAGAAGCACTTTTGGTGGTACCAAAGCACTAGAAACAAATTAGATTCCTCTTTAATGGTGAATAGCTTAACAAATTGTGGTACATGAATGAAATAGACTATTACTGACCATAAAAAATAGTGAATAGAAATAATTCAGAAATATATGGGAAGAATTTTATGAAATGAGGCAGACTGAAAAAAGAACTAGACAAAATAATATACTCAATGACAACACTGCAAATAGAAAGAAAAGAAAAAACTTAAGAAAGGAAAACTATATAAGTAGGTTGGCAGAGTTAATGGTTGTGGAATATTGAATGTATTTTCAAACTTGATTGATATGTCAGTTAGGTTTGCTAAACTGATTTTGTTCTCTATTTTTAAAAATGTTATAAAGCATAGCTTTTTAGAGGACATTAAATGTGTATATTCTGAAATGAAGCCAATTTAAAATACATTTTTTTAACAAAACATCCAAAGAAGCCTACAAATAAATATCCAAATGAACTCCATGGTTATACAATAAAGGAGTGAAGAGGATGCTGATGACATTCATGGTCAATATAGAAAGTAGCAATCTCCTTACTGGTATTATATTTCAAATATGGTTATTTAAAGGGAGGGGGTGGAGTAGGCAAGAAGATTGTTCATTATATATGCAAATATCTATCAATCCACTGAAAGGGAGGAACTGTCTTATCTTTCTTGGTGCCTTGAGTGCTTAGTACAACTATTTTTTGCCTGTCACATAGTAGGCACTTATAGACTTATAAAATTTAAACATTCATGTAATCCTTATATTATTAATATAATATTAATTTGGAGATGCCCTTTCACTGTCTTCTTAATTTCTTATAATCCAGGTACCAGAATCATAATTACACTAAAACTGCTTTCTTAAGGGATGTCAAAAAAATAGGTTCTCTAGTTCACTGTTGGTGGAGCTTTAAACTAGTTTAACCATTCAAGAGGACAATTAGGAACTGTGTCCAGAGGGTTATAGAACTTCACATATCCTTTGTCTTAACAATACTGTTACTAGGTATAAACTCCAAGGAGTTTTGAAAAACAAAAAAAGAAAAGAAAAATTACCTATATATACAGAAATCTTGGAAGCTTTATAGAAACTGATGCAAAGTGAAATGAGCAAATTCAGGAGAATAATTTTCATAGTAAAACCAATATTGTAAAGATAATCAACTATGAATGACTAAGAACTTTAGTCAATATAATTATTAGAACTTAAAGTAAGCTAGGAAAGGTGATAAGTGGAGTTGAAGAGGACTATGTCCAGCATGGGGGACAGCCAGAGGAAATCCCTAGAGCCAGCAGATGAAATGTATTATTTGTCGAACAGCAAGGGTGCCAGTATCATTGGATTGACCCTTCCAGTAAATGTATAATACGTTAGCTTCATTTTGTCCTTCATGAGTTGGAAAAGAGCTACATTTACTTCTGAATTTGGGGTATGGAAAGAAATAGAAAAGATGCCCTGTACCATTTAGGTTTACTAATAAAATAATAGAACCACAGATTATTGGAACAGGAAGGGTCCATTCATTTTCTGTGATTCAGCCCCTTAATTTTACAGATGAGGAAACTAAGGTCAAAAAGAGAGAAATTAATTGGCCAAAGTTAGTGTGCAACAATAGGCTATAACAAGAATTATATGTGTGTATTGATAGATGATAGAAACATATATATATATATATATATATATATATATATATATGTCAATGGTAAGGAGACAGAATGTACATATATCTATTTGTGTATGTATATATGTAAACAATTTATCACAGTAAGTTTTTTTAAATTTCATTCATTTCAACTAGAATTTACAAGGAATGTCTATTACAAGGAAGCCAGTATACTGTGGCATTTAAAATTATATGTGGTTGCCAAATTTCTTTCCCAAGTTTTTGGGAAACTTAGCTGGAGTCCCTAATATAGTGCTACTTATAAATTAAGGGCATTAGCACAAGTTTGGGGCATTAAGCATTTATCAAAGCATATTAAATATTAGTAAAGAGAGAACATGTGGCTCAGAAAGTTCAGAAGGGCCTAGCTAGGAGACAAGAGAGGTAGAGCTCAGCGTGGCTGCCTCCTCCTCCAAGTCCCCCACCAAGAGTTCATCTCCAAGTGTACTCCCTTCCTTCTAGTCCACAGGGGAAGTGGCTCTTCCACACTGCTCAAAGCTAATTGGCTAGGATCATTCAAATCTATTGGTTTACTGGACTTGAGTGTGGTCCATGAGCAGAACGTCAGAGTTCAGAGGACAGACCCTCTGACAGGCAAGGCTTTCAGGTAGGTATGATTTTAAGTGAGTTAACTTTAAGTGAGTTAATCAATCAGCAAAGTCAATCTACATTTCTTTTGAAATTCTCCTGACTCTAGGGTGGCCTTAAGAAAAGTCAGGCAAGGCTCTCTCGGTTAGGCCCTCTTGCTCGGCCTCTGGGAGTCCCAAAACCCATTATTTTCTCACAATAACAAGCACTGAACAAGCTACAAAAGACAATAAAAATGGTGTCATTTAAGGACCTTATATTTTAATAAATGGGATAAGGCATATATCACACTAACTCCTAAAGGAGGAAGAATATGCAAGTTCAATGAAAGTGAAAAGTATTATGGGAGTTCAGACATATTACTTCTGATTAGGGGGGCAACAGAGAAAGTTTCTTGCTGAAAGATATATTTGATGTAGGCCTTGATGTATGAAAAGGATTTTGACGGCTAAGACCAAGGGTTGGGAGGAGGAATTCGAGGTAGAGAACATGGAATGCCAAAGCAAAAGCTGAGAGATGGAAAAGCATAGCATTCAGAAAATGTTGAGTAATACAGTTTAGATGGAGCAATTTTAAAAGTAGTTGGTAATGAGACCAGAAGAGAAGGTATGATTTCTAGATAGTAGACTAGACTTCCAGAATCCAAACTTCTTTTGTTAAGTGATAAAATGATTAAATATACTTTATTATTTTTCCATAAACATTTGTTTTTATAAGATTTATAGTTTCAAATTTTTCTCCCTCCTTCCCCTCCCTTCCCCCTCTCCAAGACATCAAGCAATCTGATATAGATTATATATGTACAATCACATTAAACATATTTTTGCATTAGTCATGCTATGCAAGAAAAATCAGAACAAAGAACAAACCTCAAAAAAGAAAAAAATAGAAATAGTATGGTTTGATCTGCATCTACACTCCATATTTCTCTTTTTTTCTGGATTTGGAGAGCATTTTCCATCATGAGTGCCCTGGAATTATCGTGGAATATTGTACTGCTGAGAAGAGTCAAGTCTATCACAATTGATCAACACACAATGTTGTTGATACTGTATGCAACGTTTTTCTGGTTCTGCTCATCTCACTCAGCATCAGTTCATGTAAGTCCTTCCAGGTTTCTCTGAAATCCTCCTGCTCATCATTTCTTACAGCACAATAAAATTCCATTACATTCATATACCACAACTTGTTCAGCCATTCCCCAATTGATGGACATCCCCTCAATTTCCAATTCATTGCCACCACAAAAAGAACAGCTATAAATATTTTTGTACATGTGGGTCCTTTTTCCTTTTTTATGATCCCTTTGGGAATAAGACCCAAAAGTGGTATTGCTGGGTCAAAGGCTATGCACAGCTTTATAGTCCTTTGGGCATGATTCCGAACTGCTATCCAGAATGGTTGGATCAGTTCACAGCTCCACCAACAATGCATTAGTGTTCCAATGTTCCCACAGCTTCTCCAACATTTATTATTTTCCTTTTTTGTCATTTTAGCCAATCTGATAGGTGTCAGGTGGTACCTCAGAGTTGTTTTAATTTGCATCTCTCTAATCAATAGTGATTTAGAGCATTTTTTCATATGGGAATAGATAGCTTTGATTTCTTCATCAGAAAACTGCCTGTTCATATCTTTTAACCATTTCTCAATGGGGGCAAAATCCAAACTTCTGATACCATCTCTCATGATATCTACACATAGGACATATTCTCTAAAGAGCTCAACTTTCTTTCCTATAAAAATAATGGAATTAGAATTATGATTCCTGGGAGCCTTTATATTCATCCCCAAGTTCTTTGGCTGAGAAGCATCATTAGGTATTAGAAGGAACACTAAATTCAGAATCATACATCATGCACAAATCCAGAGTCCCAGATATATCCCCTTATTTTGATTTTTTTTTTTTTGGCGGGGCAATTGGGGTTAAGTGACTTGCCCAGGGTCACACAGTTAGTAAGTGTTAAGTGTCCAAGGCTAGATTTGAACTCAGGTACTCCTGAATCCAGGGTCAGTGCTCTTTCCCCTGTACCATCTAGCTGCCCCTATCCCCTTATTTTGGAAGGTGACTTCATTTCTCTGAGCTTCAGTTTTCTCAACTGAAAAATAGATGTGCTTCTGTTTGATTGGCATGCCTACTTCACAGAATTGTTAGGATGATAAAATGAGATATTGTTGGTTAGGCATTTCAGGCATATCCAATTTTTCCTGACCCCATCTGATATTTTCTTGACAAACATTATGGAATGGTTTGCCATTTCTTCCTCCAGCTTCTTTAACAAATGGGGAAATTGAGGCAAACAGGGTTGTGTGACTTTCTTAGGGTCACACACCTAGTAAGGATCTCAAGCCAGATTTTAACTCAGGTCTTCCTGAATCCAGGTGTAGTATTCTATGCACTAGGCCAACTAGCTGCCCAAAAATGTTAATAAGGTATATGAAAATCCTTTACCACCTGTAAAGGTTTAGAATGGCAACATGATATCACTCCTGCGTGATAGGGCAAGAGGCTTGAATATTATTGTGTAAATAACATGGAAACTATGAATTCTGCTTTTTTTAAATTAGGAACTGACATGATCAGAGCAGCATTTTACATGAGAAGAAAAACAACATCCCTGCGAAAATCTTTATAAGCATTATAATGGCACTAAAAAGTTATATTCAGATGTTTTCACAGCATAGCTTTCAAAACACATTTTTAAAAATCGACTCCTTTCTCCTGAGTCATTTCAATTCAACAAGCACCTACTATATGTCAGTCTAGGCACTGGGGAATGCAGTCAGAAATACAATTAGTGTGTCCTCAAGGAGTTTGCTCTCTAAACAATTGACTAAAAGTATCAATGGTGACTTCACCTGAACCTCAAAACAAATTTCTAGGAAATACTTATCATTTGGCAAGAAATATATTGCTTGGATGCAATTTGAGGATATATATATAGGTGTGTGCATATAATGCATCTGAGTGTATATATACATGTATAACCTACGTACAGGTGTTTATATGTTCTTAATTTATATCATATATATTCACATGCATAAGTTCCCATGTATGGAAATATCTTTTTATGCCTGCATATATCTGTGTATCGAGGTTTCAGGAAAAGTTCTAAGAAGCAGAAGGAAAATGGCAAATAAAACATTTGAAACAATTTGAGGAAATATCACTTCCAATGATCAGTGGCTTCCAGGTCTTTCTCGTGCATCCATGCTGAAAACTAAGTATTAGAGAATCTAGCACAGAGCCTTGTTATGCAGATGTTTTACTCTAACAAGGAACACTTAATTTAAGTATAATGCTATTTGCAATGTGCAAAACTGAAACTGAAACGTTTGTAAAGGTTTCTTTGTACTGTTTCTAATCTATAATTTAACACATTTGTTCCACTAGAACAAACATTTGCTGAATGTCATGGAAATGGTTTTGAAAAGTATGGTGTCAGCAAGATTGCTGAACATAACATTTGAACAAGGCCGCACCTGTATTCTGAAATGCACACATACACACACACACACACACACAATTAGCAATATGTACAGACAGTCCACTTCTTAGATGAGTAGAATATGGTCCATTTAAATATTTCTTTTCTGTCTTGAGGATATGTTCTCAGATTCTCTCCTCATATTCTGCACAGGGACAGAGTATTAATCACAAATGCCTCCATGATTCCTTGTTCAGAATTGTAGCCTGTGAACCATCTTTTCAATAACTGATCACCCCTGACCTTTGTGATCAATAAAATAAATGGGAAAGCCAAGATGTGTGACTCATATCTTCTTAGAAGTTGCTATCTCCTCTGAGTAGTTACATTGAACCATTCCTATACATACTATTTATGTATTGCCTCCTATAAATGATGCACACACATGTGTACCAGTGTGTTATGTGATGTACTCTATCTCCTTACCTTTGATGTTAGGTCTTGTTTAGGGGCTGCTCTTTTGACAAGCTTTCAAAAGCCCCCTACTATGAGTGTCGAATTAAGTGTCCTTATGAATATGCATGAATATAAAACTCCTGTACTCATTTCAGTGGCTACTCACTGTGCTGGGTTGCCCTAGAAGCCATTCCAAATGGTTTTGATTTTGCGTTTGAGATTCTTAATGGTAGTAATTATCTGTTGCAGCCATGCAGTACCAAACATGATGGGTGTTAGAGATACTTTAAAAAATAATAATAAAAAAACCTAAAGATGCTAATTCCCACATTTTAGTTCCTACAGGGCAATTAGCCCCTACTAATGATGTTTATATTTATATGCAAATGTTCCAGCAAAAAAAAAATGAATCTTAACAGAGACTTCATACTATTACTACTGGGATATGAGAGCATTCCATCTGTCTGTAGGAAATGTCTGCCATTAGCTCTACATGCAGCCTATTTCTGTAATAGGAACTATTTAATCTTAAGTAATTCATTCTTCATTTTATATGGTTTTTCCCCTTTTCCTTATGTTCTTTTATCAAGACCCTTAACTAATGTACAGTATTCAATAGCTCTTCAGGGCATAAGCATAGGTACTTGCCACATTTCCTGCTCAGCATCATGTGCTTCTCTGAATTATTACCTAATATATCATATTATCTTGCCACTCCTCACTTTGGGCTAATAACTGAATAACTAAAGCAGGTTTCTCAGAGGCACTTATTTGTTAGTACCTCATATTCCAGGGATTGCTACAATATGCAAAAAGATATAATGATAAAGTTGAGCACTGAGGAACTATCTTTGCAGACCAGTTGAGCTCCTAACAAATCATTTTGCTTAAAGTGAGGGCTTTGCTGAAGGCACCAGGAGAGCACCCAAATAAATCCCATTCCCCTCTCTTTTCTGGTAGATAATTGCTCTCATCTGCCATTTTTTTAAAAAAGGAAAAGAAAAAAAAGTAAAGCTTCATTTCACAGGGATGTATTATTTTGATGAAGGGATGAAAGGGAAATAATCAATGTACCTTAAATAAACAAAAAAGCAAATTTGTCTGAAATTACCTTAAATAACTGAATGTGCAGATTTGTCTCAAATTACATTTGCCCCACAGATGTCTTATAGTATCTATACTAGTTCAGTCCAACTGATGCCAATTAAATTATTTAGGTAAGCTCATTGAATGCACTACTTATTTGAACTATAGTTATTTCATTTCTCTAGAACAATAAAATAAAATCCATTATGTTATTTAAGAATCATTATTAGCTCATCTTGAGAGGTCAGCAAACCCTCCAACATAACCTTATCTAATTTCTAGTTTTCCCCTTAAGAAAAACAGAATCTTGAAATTTATTACTCAAATATAATAAATTTCTTATCACTATAATACATTATAGGAATTTCGTTAGGTCTGGTAGCTTTACATTACCTTCAAGATCAAATATAAAATCCACTGTTTGGTTTTAAAAGTTCTTCAGAACCTGGCCTATTCCCACTTGTCCTGTCTTTTTTTGTGTGTGTGAGGCAATTGGGGTTAAGTGACTTGTCCAGGGTCACAAAGCTTGTAAGTTTTAAGTGTATGAGGCTGGATTTGAACTTGGGTCCTCCTGAGTCCAGGGCCAGTTCTTCATCTCCACTGCACCTCCTGGTTGCCCCTCTTTTCCTGTCTTCTTACAAATTACTCTGTGCCTCCCATTAACTACCATATTTTGTGAAACTGTTCTCCTTGAATAGGACATTCTATCACCTGACTTGGGTCATATTCATGTGCTGTCTACCATGCCTGAACTCTGTGCCTCCTGTCTTCTCTGGTCTCCTTCAAGTCTTTAGTGAAGTCCTAGCTTTTACAAGAAGCCTTTCCCTGTCTTTGTTACTGTTAGTGTCTTGCCTTTGAGATTTTCTCTAATATATCTTGTTTGTACCTGATTTTTTGTGTATTGTCTACCCCATCTGACTGAGTTCCTTGAGAGTATGGATGTTTTTAAAATGTTTTTTTTTTTTTAATCCCCAGAGTTTATCTCAGTGTCTGGCATATAGTAGCCATTTAATAAAATTTTGATGACTTGCTGAGGACCCCTAAAATTCACGAGTTACTTTAGAAAAAAGAAACTAGTAGAGTAAGAAGATTAGATTCTAATGGTGTTGGTTCTATAATAGCAATTCCAATAGAAACAATGGCAAGGACAAGGTATTTAGTTGAATAGCCATTGATGTTTCACCACATTTCTGAACAAAAGTCAATTTTGTTTTGACATTTCAATATGGTCATATATAGCTAAACACTCCTGAACACTTAAACACTAAATCTTAGAAAACTAACTGAATACAGACAAAACTGAATCACATTCTAAGTACTTATCAACTCAAGCAAAATATTCCACAAGGAAGATCATATCTGGAATACACTCATAATCTTTAATCAATCATTCAAACCCCAAAGAGGCAGGGAGGTGAAAAGAGTTGGAATTCAACTTAAAAATTATATTCAATGAAAAAAATCTCATTATAAAATTGAGCTTTATTCATCACTTCTGACACCATAATTTAATATTAAATTCCATCACTGCTATCTACCCCTAAGTTTTAAATTTTAAATGGAAAAAGGTGACTTCTTGTTCTCCTAAGGTAAAAATAATGGAATCCTATACATCAAAATCAATCATATTACTAATTAGAATTGACAGGAAAACATTCCAAAGTTTCAAGTTTGAGGAGGATAGAAGTGGCAGTGTTTCCTATACCTTAGCTACCTGGAATTAAACCCATTAGAAAGTTTCTCCTACTGTTCCTGAACTGAGTTTAATCACTTATCTTTTTTTTTCCTTTTTTATCAGTGAAATACATAAATGTAAAAATCTTTCTGACAGGACCTCTTTTGGAGGAGCAAAAGATAACCAAAACTTCCAGCAAAATCCACTCAAAGTATTATTTTAAGATTTTTTTTTGTCTTATACTAGAAAGTTTTTCATTTGGGACACATGAAACATGCACAAATGCCATATCTGTTCATTTATTTCTAGATCCAGGTAGAGAGCCAAGTAATGTGGGCACAGAGAACATAACCAAAAAAACCTAGGCAAATGCTTGTTCCCCACACTTCACAATTAAATGTTGGCAATATCTTACTATGTACAGTCAGAGGCAGGACTTCTTGCACATCAATGCTTGCTGCCTTCAGTGTCATATTTGCATATTGTATCTATGACTTCCTGCTATCCCAGTTCCATAGTACACCTCTCACAGCCATTTTAAAAGAACAGAAATCCATTCCTAACTCTATTGAACCAAGTACCATTTTAAGTGCCATATTTCATATCGTCAGGTGACCCATAACATACACTTTCAAAATATTGAAATTTTGAAAGATTGAGGACTTAATGTCATCTAGCTTGTTAGTGAATCAGGTCCACAAAAGGTGAAGAACTGAATTTTTTAATATCAAGTTGGAAGTCAGCAACTGCTCTCTCTTACCCTCTTCACTTAGCAGACTATCCTATGATTGGCTAAACTTCCAATAAAGTTTCCTTTCTTAGCCTTTACTTTCAGTTTGGGGAGCTATTTTTCTTCCTTTCCCAGAATCCACTCTATCATTTTTTATGGCTTAAGGTGAAGGCTTTCCCTTCAACTTTTTTTTTTCTGGCTAAAGAGATTACAATAAAAAAACTCTTTTCATAATTATCATAACAACCTGAGAGCATTGAGGCAGTTTCCTGTGAAACAGGCCATTTATGAAAATACTCTTATTCTTAAGAGAACCTTAAAATATAATTTAAAAATCCTTCATCATTAATCTACTTTGGGATATTCTGACATTGCCAACAGGAACACCACAACATCAGGTCATTTAAAAAAACAATAGTTAAACTAATGGCCCAGTATCAAAAAGACACCACCTTAATATTCTGTTTTCTTCAGGGGTATATAACTTGTGTTATACTCACACATGGACACACATGCATATATGTATATTGTAATGATTGGAATGATGTCACCTGCTGGAGACTTACTGTAGGAAAGCTCCACCATGAGGAGAAGGCCTCTGAGGGCAAGGCTATGCAGCTTTTCTTTGGCGTCAGGAAGTGACGTTTGCTTGTGGGAGGAAGAGGGGGTGAGGCTGGCTCTCGCTCTCTTTTTCCTCAGGACTCCCGTGGAGAAGGGAGCTGGAAATGCACTCTCCCTTTAATAGATAGATGAATCTAGGCCTTTCTTTTTCTTTTCACCAAATTCTTATTCTCCTTAATAAATGCCTTAAAAGTGTAAGTTTTGCTAAAGCTTATAATTTATTGGTGACAACTCATTAGATATTTTAGACAGACTAGCTAGAATTTTTGCCCCTTACAATATAGACATATGCATATATGTGCATATATTATGTTTTTCATAAAATGGTAGCACAGAACATGATATAACATAACACAAAGCAACTAGGCAGAGACATCACAATTCCAATACAATAATATTATCTGCTTCTTATGTTAACAGTTATGCATAGGAAAAGCTAGCCATCATCTTTTAGATGATTGCTTTCTGTTTATTATCCAGATTTTAGAAGCTTAAGAAAAGCACTTACCTTACAAAGTGATTCAGGGCCCTCTTCCAACAACTGACCAATCAGGATGCATGACTAATTCGTATTAAGCACAGGGGCTTTAGTTGCAATTCTCCACCTGTTGAAAAGTTTAAGATTGAGATTTTTATTAACTCTTAGAGTGCAGAAAAACAGCATCTTCTAATGCTTTATGTTTATTAACTGATTTTAAAAGCTTTTAAAAGAATAATATTTATATTCAAGTGTTTCAATGATAAATCATTCCACTTTCCCCTCCTATTCAGGTCACATATAACAACACAGAGAACAAAGAAAATGTTCCAGGAAAAGAATCTTCCATAAAGACATACATTTTTATAATGCTTTTTTTTTTCAGTGATGTTCTGCTCTGAGGTTCATAAACAGACTCTTCAAAGATTTCACCTTCACCTTGAATGTATTGGTGACAAGTTAAGTCAAGGTCCAGTGATTCCAATTAGAGCAGTTTTCTGGGAAAGGTATTGTGCTTCTTGACAATATTAGGGCAAAAATATCGCGAACAGGTTTATCTTTAAGGAGGACAGTACTAGCTATAATCATCTTTATTCCGTGACTTAAACTTTTGACATACAGCAACAGAAAGCACAAAATATCTGTCAAGCTCTATCTGCCTGCCCTAATAGTAGCCTGAAGTAGAGACCACAGAATTCCATATATATATATATTTTTGCCTAAAATAAAGGAGACCATATATGAGTTAGAAAAATCTAGATAGTGTAGGGAATAGTCATTCACTTGCATGTTCATGAGGTTCTGGAATAAAAGAGAACTCCAAGGAGATGACAATGTTTCCTAGTTTGAATGACTGTGGTCAGCAGAATTCTTCTTACAACAGTGATAGCTTCAGTGTTACAGAACAATCTTAAATTTCCCTTAAGGTTCAATATCACTAGCCATTCAATTATGCTTGGCAAAAGACACAAGAATATAGTTGAGAAGCCTAGTCTCATCAGAATAGACAGGAATGATTTTTCAAATAATGCAAAGGTAGTCATATATTCAGGGGTTCTGTATATTTCTCTTTTTTCAGGTCAGTCTCCTCAAGTTGTCATAAAAACATATAGACTGGATTTATCTCTCAACTGATAAATACAGTTAGTTTTTCTGTTCCCTTTCTATCGGAATTCTTGGTACCTACTGACATTGTCATCCATTCCAATCATCCTGGACATATTCATTTTTCTTCTCTCATCTACTAAGTGTGGATATCTCCTAGGTCAGGAGTTCTTAATCAGGGCATCTATAAACTTGGAAGAGAAGAAAATTTACATCTTTATTTTCACTAACTTCTAACAAAGGTTCTTAAACTTTTTTTGCGTCACAGAAACCTCTGGAAGTATGGTGAAAACTATGAACCTCTCTTAGAATAATATTGTTAAATATATGAGATTTCAAAGGAAAACAGTTATATCAAAATATAATCATATACATATGCATATATGTATAGAGTTATGTATGTATACATGATTTATGGAATGATATATGACATATACATCTATAATATGTTTAAAGTTAATGGATCCTAGGTTAAGAATTCATACTTCAGCTGAAATTTAGCATTTCCTTCAATTACTTAAAAACACTATTATGAGAATGGGTACCTGGATTTCTCCAGAGATCCTAGTAGGACCATGACATTAAAATGTAAAGAATTGCTGCCTTAGGGCTTTGTCCTGGTCACCTCTATTCTCTCTCAATATGCTCTCCCACTGTAATCTTATCTTGGGTTCCCAATTATCAAATCTATGCAAATGATTCCCACATCTATATATTTATGTGTAATCTCTCCACTGAAATTCAGTTCAATTTTACCAAGTCTCTGTTTGGTATTTCTACTTGAAATAACTCAGAGGTCTCTTAAACTCAACATACCCCAAAGAAATTCACTCAAACCACTTTAGACACTTCCTGGACTCTTTCCTCTCTCTGGAATTAAAAATATTGGCTAATCTTGTCCCTCTTATTTCCACAACGTTTTTTACATTTCTTCCTTTCTTTCTACTCACATTGTATCAATTTTTAGTTATGATCTTAAATACTGTTTTCCCTGGCCTATTTTAATAACTGCCTCCTGTTTCTATCCTTTGCATCTCATCCTCTACATAGCTGCAAAATTTATATTCCTAAAACATATTTAATGTGTCATCCCCTATCCCCCACAAAAAGAAATATTTTCAATGGTTCTTTATTGCCTATGATAAAAATAGACTCCTCAATTTTGTGGGGTTTTTTTATTATTCATTCATTCATTCATTCATTTATTTTTGCAGGACAATGAAGTTTAAGTGACTTGCCCAGGGTCACACAGCTAGTAAGTGTCAAGTGTCTGAGATTGGATTTGAACTCAGGTACTCCTGAAACCAGGGTCAGTGCTTTATCCACTACGCCACCTAGTTGCCCCCAATTTTGTATTTTTTAAAGCCCATTAGAATGTAGCTCCTGCCTACATTTCTAATCAATTTTATATGACTTCCCTTTATACACATCCCATTCTCAAAGCAATGTTCCATCTCCTGTTTCTTTGTCCTTTTACAAGTGGCCCCTAGACATAGAATCCATCACCTCCTCACCTCTACTTTATAGAATCTTTATCTTTCTTTAAAACACAGCTCAGTTATGACCCCATTATCTCACTCCTTTCATTAAACCTTCTCTCTTCTACTGATTTGTTAGCACTTTTCCTTTTGATATTATTTTGAATTAATTTGTGTATGTTTGTGTACATGACACTACCTTCCCCCCAAATGGCCCTACAGCCTGTATAATCTCCTTGAAGGCAGGGTCTTTTGATTTTGTCTTTATATCTCCAGACCAAACTCAGAGTCTTTCACGTAATAGGTGCATAATTAATATTTGTTAAACTGAATTAGATGTTTCCCATTTCTTTAATTTGTGCAAAAACATTTATATCTGTGTTTTAATATGTAGGCAAATTTTAACATCACAATAACTCATAGCAAGTATAATAGTTTCCTACTTCTAAACATGGCCTGAACTTGTGTCTGCTCTCATGTCATCAATACTTTCATATGGGTTTATGGATTAAGTAAAAATTAAACAGTGGTTAATGTCTACACAAAATCTTGTTGACTTTTTAAGAGTTCCCTCTTTATAAGCATCTGTTTCATTACAACATTAAAATCTGACAAAATATTCTATTACAAAGAACATTGTTTGAATGCCACAGAACACAATTATATTTGTATTTTTAGTTGATTATAAATGAGATGAATATGTTTAGAGTATATTTATGCTGCAATTGAGTAATTATCCTTTGTAAACAATGCATAGGTCCATACAGCAACAACTAACAGCATCATTTCTTAAAATGCGTTGGGGTCTATATGATTTAAAAAAGCAAATATAGAGCCTGACCATTACTTCCTCTCAAGATTTATTCTCTAAAAGGTACTACTTATTGGGTATTTGTTCCTGCCAGGTTCATATTTTCACAGCTAATATTTGGTAAATATAATCAATGAAACATCCACTCTGGGTATTATTTGCTGATGCTAAACTCGGCTGGATGGAGTGAGTCACATAATTATAACAAACACTCCACTTGATAGCACATGCTGGACGTGAAGCTCTAATATAAATATAAACTGTATTTGACCAACATTATGGGGAAATGTAAAGACTCTAGCAGGTTCTTTAATATTCTTTTCTACCTTTCTAAATTGCATGGCTATAAATAATGCTCCTAAAACTTCTCACCTCATATGACTTCAAAGGCCAATGCCCACATATGGTCACTTTTGAGTAAGGATTACTAAAAGTCTCCCATTGGAACTAGGGTCTCTTCATTTTCTGTGTAAACCAAGGGGATCCTGAGATGACAGTGGTGTGCCAACACTAACCAAGACAGCTGCTGTACTAAAGCTGCTCTGAGTGCAGGTGGGGAAACAGCTTGTGATATTAACAAGAGTAGATCCTTCTTGTGGCTTTCTATAGCCTTTATTTAAAATACAGAAAAATGCTTTCAAAGACTTATTTATAACTGTATCAAGCACAGATTGCACCAACATTATGCTGCAATAAGCACATGTGTTATTCATATTGATATTAAGTAGTTTCCTTTTTTGAACTAGTAAAAGAAAAAATAGTTTCTTTGCTTAATGGTTTAAGATAGGATCAGCTACACGTATATACCAATTAAAGCACCTTAAAGATTATCTTTTTTACAATTAAAAAAAAGGAAAAACCAAAACCAAGAAGAATTGTGTAGTATAAATGGAGGTTAGGGAAAAAAGCCTATATCATATGTCTGTATATGTAAGATATGACTATAACAATTTTGTTGTTATACCATATAGCCCCATAGTGTTGAGATACTCAACTCATATTTTCTTAAATCATCTTCCAAAGCTATGTCACCATAATTTTTGTCACATACACACATTTGGCATATTGAAGTAACCAATAAAATTGTGGCTTTTCATAATTAAAGTACATGTCAACCAACAACAAAGTGCTAAGCATCATATATATATATGCATGTATATATGTATATATGTTTATATATACATGTGTGTATATATATCTCTATCTATACACACATATATCTGTGTGTGACACATTTAGAGGAATCATAGCTGGGGACAATATTTTGGTATTAGAAGTCAAAAGTATTGTGAATAGAATCAAATGGCAATTGAATTCCCAGGTCTTTTACATAAATGAAAATATTGATTTCATTACTATTTTCAGGGGGAAAAGGGTAGAAAAATGATAAGTGATAGGAGTAAGCCATGAAGATGATCAGTTTGCATCATAGCTAGGTTTTTCTTGTCCTGGGACTTATGGTACTCATATATGATAAACTCTCATCTATCAAGGTCACAGGTCTAGACAATGGGAAATGCAGTTTCAGGTCAAAAGAATGCTTAAGATTTGGACAGCTGAGAGAGAAGGAAGGATAGCATTCTAGGAAAGGAGAACACTATGAGTTGGTAATGAGAAAACCATATTTAGGGGCAATGGAAATAGCAGCCTGACATGGGCAGAGGACTATTGTTGGGGAATCATGACAAAGATAAGTAAAAGCTCAGGTTGGGGAAAATGGTGCAGCATGATTTTATAACAGAATAAATAGAAAGAACCCAAGAAAAAAAGGAAGGTATCATGGATAGAAAACATTTAAGAATTTTCCTTCTTTAGTCTACTTTCTCTATACCCCAATTAGCTTTAAATTATTTCTGCTAGTCATATTTTCTTCATTTACCTTGTCATCTCAATTATCAGTTTCTCCATTAAAACTCTGTTGTCTGATTCCTCATTGGATAAGTAGTCAAGAATTGTGTAAAAATAGTTCTCAGAAGAAGATATACAAATTATTAAAAAGTAGCAAAAGATCAATACATTCACTAGTGATAAGAACACAAATCAAAATAATCCTGAGGTTTGAACTCGTATGCAATAAATTGACAA
Organism: Dromiciops gliroides; assembly: GCF_019393635.1. Lineage (NCBI taxonomy): Eukaryota > Metazoa > Chordata > Mammalia > Microbiotheria > Microbiotheriidae > Dromiciops > Dromiciops gliroides. Next base: position 337,939,212 of record NC_057862.1, on the reverse strand, counting down.
TGATGATATTTTAAAATGGAAATAATTGGTTGGAGGGGTTGTAGAAACTAAAAAACTTGATAAATCTATTGTTATTGTGGCTATATATTGGAATTGATATTCTGGAAATCTAGAAACATGTTAAAAGATTATCCGAAGAAGGCTAACAGGTCACTTGACTAAAAAGATTAACAATTAGATATTTTTCTACTACCTATTAACTCAAAAGGGTGGGGAGATTATACATCAAAGGTATATCTATTACAGCAAAATCCTTTAAAATTTCTCCATCTTGACCCCTTAGTTCAAGTATAAAATTGTCCTCTTAAGTCTCTTTAACATCCTCTCCCCTTATCATATTACTGATTTTTGTCCTGCCAAGCTTCTACTTTAGATTACTCCTACCATCTGTTGCCCTTGCTCATACTCACCCACTGCTGAATACAAATGGGGGGGGGGGGGAATGAAACCATGCTGACTGAATTCATTATAAATTTATCTTACATAAAATATGTAAAATATGGCCTCAATACAGAAAGGCAATCCTTTTATAACTTTCTAATTGACTCACTGTACCACTCACCACAGTGGTGATTCCAAACCTTTTCATCCCTCCTAAAAACTCCCACAGCTCCTTCTCCCTAACCTTTCAGATGAGAGCCCTACTTTTAATTTCACTGAAGAAAAATTGAGTCCATTCTCTAATAGCTTCTTTTTCTCTCCTCATCTCACATCATTAAGAAGCCTTCTATCATGTGGTCTTCTTCCACCTCTGTGTGATATGAAGAGGCAGCCCTTACCTCCAAGGCAAACTCCTTTAGATGAACGTGACCCCATTCTATCCTGTCTTCCCTAGCAAATTGATCCCTCTAATCTACCTATTTTGTCAATTATCTTCAATATTTCCCTATCTACAAACTTCTTCACTACTGTCTACAAACAATCCAATATCTCCTCATTCTCAAAACAAAAACCCTCATTTCACCCCTCCATAACTCCATAAATAATCATTTTATATCTCTTCTCCTTTTGGGATCCAAACTCCTTGAGAAAGGGAACTACAAGTGATCCCTCTTTTCTTTGCTCTGATGTGCTTCTTGATCTCTCTGTAGCCTTTGAGACAGGCAGTTAACTCTGTTCTCCTTCTTACTCTCTTCTCTGTAAGTTTCAGTGACACTATTCTCTCTTGGTTTTTCTCCTGTCCATCTGACCACTCCTTCTCAATTTTCTTTGCTACATCTTCAGCCAGGACATACATCTTCAGCCAGGACATACTTGCCAAATGATGATGAAGATGATGGTGGTGATGATGATGAGGGTGATGATGATGAAGATGAAAACAAGAATATTCATATAGCACTGTACAAAACATTGTGCTAAGTGCTTTACAAATATTCTCATTTAATTCTAACATCAACCCTGTGAAGTAGGTGCTATTACTATCCTTATTCTACAGTTGAGGTAATTGAGGCAAAGGGAGGTTATACAACTTGCCCAAGGTCACTAATAGGTATCTGAAGTTGAATTTGAACTCTGATCTTCCAGACTCCAGACCTGGTACTGCATCCACTTTCCCACCTAGTTGCTAACCATGATTGTTTCCAAAGGCTTTACTGTGGGCACTTTTAAAAAATTCTTCCTCTGTATTATTTCATTAGCAATCTCATTACCCTTCTTTCCGGTATTTAACATATTGTGTACATCCAACAATGTTTTCATCTCTATGCTCAAAGGTAAGACTAGTTGATTTGATTTCACCTGTGAATGAGTCTTGTATAATTTCATGGCAACTCTCTGGGATAGCTGAATTATCCCACAGACTGACACAGATCAGTAACTGAGATCCTACATCCATAGGGAGTAGAGAGATAAGGTGGGAAATCATTCCTAAGATGGAGTTGGAGGGTGGCAAAGTTATTGATTCTTGTTTCTCCATAATCTAAGAAAGAAGCCCAGAGATTAATTAGACTCTTCTGATTTTGGAGAACCCACATTCCCAAACTTAGAAACCTGTTGGCCCCTATTTATTGAATCATTTCCAAGTCTGCCTCTTTCAGGTGGAGTCTATAACAAGCTACAGCACTGAAAATGTTAAAGCAAAATCTAAATATAAAATGGGCTATTTAGCAGTCTATCCCATTGGCCCATGATGATTCTGCAGAGCTCTAATTTTTAGAAGTATCTCTCCATAAAAAAAAAAAAGATTGAATGAAGCCTTTGGCAGGCACCAAGGCAAATGGTGGCCAAACTACAGCATTGTTAGGCTCCTGGAAATACAAGTTCCCCAAAGCAGCCACTGACTGTACCATTTACATATATGCACCAAAGAATAGAGCATCACAATTCATAAAGTCAAAGTTAAATGAATTACAGGAGGAAATAAATAGTGAAACTATTCTAGTGGTGGACCTCAATATTCCCCTCTCATAACTAGATAAAACTAACCATAAAATAAATAAGAAAGGAGTTAAGGAGATGAAAATAATCTTTTAAAAATTTAGATATGATAGAGTGCTGGAGAAAATTGAGTGGTAAGAGAAAGAATTATACATTTTTTCCCTCAAATGTAAATGGCACCTACACATAAATTCACCATTTATTAGCACATAAAAACCTCAATAACTCAAAAACACAAAAGCAGAAATTTTCAATGAAGTTGTTCCCAGCCAAATGAAATAAAAATTACATTTAATACATTGTCATTGGACCAAAGATTAAAAAGGAATTGGAAACTAAATAATCTAATCCTAAAGATTGAGTGGATCTAAGAACAAATCACTGAAACTTAATCACTGAAATTTAATGACAATTTCATTAAAGAGGATGACAACAATCAAACAACATGCCAAAATTTGTGGGATGCAGTCAAAGAAAAAGCAGATCAATAAAGTGGGCATGCAACTAAAAATGTTAGAAAAAGAACAAATTAAAAATTCCTAATTAAACACCAAAGTGAAAATCTTGAAAATCAAAGGAGATATTAATAAAACTGGAAGTAAAAAACCCACTAAAATAATAAATTAAATTAGAATCATATTTTATAAAAAAACAAAATAGATAAACCATTGGTTAATTTGATTAATAAAAAGAAAGAATAAAACAAATTACTAATAGCAAAAATGAAGAGGGTGAATGCACCAACAACGAAGATGAAATTAAAGCAATTATTAGGAGTTATTTTGCCAAATTATATGCCAATAAAACTGAAAATCTAAGTGAACTGCATGAATATTTACAAAAAATGTATAGTCCAGGTTAGCAGAAGGGGCAATAAAAACCTTAAATAACCCTATCTTAGAAAAAAAATTAGACAAACCATAAACGGGCTCCTTAAGAAAACACCATGGGGACTCTATGGATTTAAAAGTAAATTCTACAAAATATTTAAGGAACAAATATAATAGTACATAAAGAATTTTTAAAAAATGTATAAAAAGAGTATTACCAAATTCCTTTAGCCACACAAATTTGTATTTTTAATTTTTTTTTTGTGGAGCAATGAGGGTTAAGTGACTTGCCCAGAGTCACACAGCTAATAAGTGTCAACTGTCTGAAGCTGGATTTGAAATTAGGTTCTCCTGAATCCAAGGCCAATGCCTTATCCACTGTGCCACCTAACTGCCCTCCCCAAAATTTGGATTTGATACCTAAACCAGGGAGAGGAAAAACAGGAAAAGAAAATGACAGACTAATTTCTTTAAACTATATTGTGGCATTTTTTAAAATAAAATGCTATCAAGGAGGTTGCAGTACTGTATCAAAAATATCATATACTCTTTTTTGTGGGGGGGGGCAGGGAAATGAGGGTTAAGTGACTTGCTCTGGGTCACACAGCTAGTAAGTGTCAAGTGTCTGAAGCCGGATTTCATATCCTGAATCCAGGGCCGGTGTTCTATCCACCGTACCACCTAGCTGACCCCTGATCATATACTCTTAATAGGTGGGATTTATACCAGGAATACATGGTTGGCTCAATGTTTGGAAAATTATCAGTATAATTGACCATATCAACAACAAAAACTATAAAAATTATATGATTATATAAATAGATGCACAAAAAGCCATTGACAAGATATGATGCCCATTCTTGTTAGAAACACTAGAAAGAGTGTAGCTAGGTGGCCCAATGCATAAAGCACTGGCCCTGGTTTCAGGAGGACCTGAGTTCAAATTTGAGCTTCAGACACTGGACAATAGCTGTGTGACCTTGGGCAAGTCACTTAACCCTCATTGCACCACAAAAAATAAAAAAATATAATAAAAACATTAGAAAGCATAGGAATCAGTGGAGCCTTTTTAGAAATAATAGACAACCTGTATCTCCTTGCCTATTCTAATTCCTTTAATTCCTTTCTCTTCTCTGATTGCTAAAGCTAACATTTCTAGTACAATATTAAATAATAGGGGTGATAATGGATATCCCTGTTTCACCCCTGATCTTATTGGAAAGGCCTCTAATTTATCTCCATTGCATATAATACTTGCTGATGGTTTTAGGTAGATACTTTTTATTATTTTAAGGAAAGCTCCACCTATTCCTAAACTCTCTAGTGACAACATGTATCTAACATCAAAATCAGGAAATACTTGTAACAAGGATAAATCTGAATCCTTCCCAAAAGATTAGGAGTGAAGCAAGAATGCCCATTATTACCACTTTTATTCAATATTGTGCTAGAAAAACTAGATATTGTAATAAGACAACAAAAAAATTGAAAAAATAGGAACAGGCAATGAGGAAACAAAACTATCCCACTTCACAGATGACATGTGTATGCTTAGAGAACCCTAGAGAATCAACTGAAAAACAAGTTGCAACAAAATTAATTTAAGAAAATTGCAGGGTATAAAATAACCCCAGAGAAATTACCAGCATTTTTACACTACCAAAAAAACAGAAACAAAACCCCAGAAAGCAATAAAAAGAGAAATTTTCCACTTAAAATAACAGCAGACAATATAAAATACTTGGGAGTTTACCCTACCAAGACAAAGGGACTCTATGAACAAGAAAAAAATAACAAAATTCATTTGGAAAAACAAAAAGATAAAGAATATCAAGGGAATCAATGAAAAATGTGAAAGAAGGTGATCTAGTAGTACCAGATTTCAAACTATATTACAAAGTGGTAATCATCAAAACAATCTGATACTAGGTAAGAAAAAGAATGGTGGATCAGTGGAATAGATTAAATACACAATACACAGTCAAAGTAATTCAGAATTTGATAAAACCAAAGATTCAAGCTCTTGGGGTTAAGAACCTACAATTTGAGAAAAAAAATGCTGGGAAAGCTCAACAGCAGCTTGGCAAAAATTAGGCATAGATTAACATTTTATACCACACACCAAAATAATGTCAAAATGGATAAGTGAATGAGACATAAAGAGTGATACAATAAGTAAATTGGGGCAGCATAGGAAAAAATGTACCTTTCAGATCTATAGATAAGAGTTTCTGACAGAGATAGTAACAGGAACCAAAATTAATAAATTGATTACATGAAATTAAAAAGCTTTTGTACAAACAAAAGCAATGTGGCCAAAATTACAAGGAAAAAAAGAAACTGGGGAAATTTACAGCAAGTTTCTCTGATAAAGGCCTCATTTCTCACATATAGGGAAACCAAACCACATTTATAAAAATAAGAGACATTTCCCTTTTGATAAATGATCAAAGAATATGAACAGGCAATTTTCAGAGGAATTTAAAGCCATCAATAGTCACATGAAAAAATGAACTAAATCAGTAATGATTAGAGAAATGTATAATAAAACAACTCTGAGGTACCATTTGAGACCTGTCAGATTGGTTAACATGATAGAAAAAGAAAATGACAAATGCTAGAAGGCATGTGGAAAAATAGAAACACCCATGCACTGTTCATAGAGGTGTAAATTAGTCCAACCATTCTGGAAAATAGTTTTGAACTATGCCCAAAGGGCTATAAAAACGTAATACCCTTTGACCCAGCAATGTGCATCCCAAAGAGATCAAAGAAAAGGCAAAAGTACCTATTTGTGCAAAAATATTTGTAGCAGCTCTTTTTGTGGTGACAAAGCACTGGAAATCAAGGGTGGATGAGACAATTTGTTTCCAGACAGGGTTTGAGGAAACAAGGGATGGTATTGTTGGGAGGTTAATAGTTTCCAATTAACATTGAGTTGGGTGAAATTATTGCTATATTGTTATAGTTAATGTGTATTTACTTGGAAGAAAGGGGATCCCTTAGCTGAATTGATGATTCTGAATCTGGGATGGAGGTAAAGTTGCATATTTACTGAGTTCCAGAACAAAAGAGCAGTAAATCCAGAGATGGTCTCTTAGGGTTTGAAGATTTTGCATTATTCTCTCCAAGGGAAAAAAAGAGAATGAATGAATGAATGAGCCTGGTAATACTAAGAGGCTCCTTGTATTGAGGAAGTCTCAGTATCAGTTTAAATTCTGGAACAGGTTGCATGCAAGAGATTGTGACCTTTTAGCCATTTTACTACATTTAAGCTTGAAACATGAAGAAGAATTGTTGACTGTGTTAGAGTTGCCATCACCTCTGCTATGGCCCTTTTTTTCCTGATGATAGTCTTGCTACCTGCAGCCACCTTGAAGCAAATGATTTACTTTGAAAAGTTTGGACATCATCTGCCTCATGGACCAGGTTGTTGAGATCTGAGGTTCAGTTCTTCTGCTGGCAGAGAAGAAGAAAATCATCGATTTCAGACTTTTTTTCCCGTCTGCAATGTTTTATTCTTTTTCCTTTTAATGTCTCCTTCCACAGAAAGGAAGGTACTTTTAATCATTTTTTAAAATGTTCTGCTTTTTCTTGTTCTTGCCTATTCCAAGAGGTCTGTACTATAAAGTTTCTTAAAACATTTATGTAATATAAGGTTTTCTAGAATATTTCTATAATCTCTCTCCCTATGAGGTAATATGTGATAGAAACAGGTATTTTCTTTCATCCCACAACATGAGTAAAGCTAGGTTTTTACTGAAAGACAAAAGACCTGTGCCCATGATTTGACTGACCCAGATGCCGAGGATCAAGCTCTACCTCACTTGACATAACTTCTGGTGGCTTCTGGCTACATTGGCAAGGATTCTTGGTCAACTAAAGTGATAAAAAGGCCCATCGATGTAGAGTCATGATCCTTTATACTTAGTAGATATCCTACAACAGTGAAAGTCACCATATCATGCATAGTGATGAGAGATATTTCCATATGGCATTGAGGAGGGATATGTCTATACAAGCTAAGTTCTAGAATATCTATGCCATGAGTAAAGCTCCTTTTTGTTAAATGGAAAATGACATATGAGGATTGTCTAAGGATTGACTGTGAACTAACAGGACATCAGTCTGAGTCAAGCATGTTCTTATTATTCATATTCCTGACGGACAATTTAAAAGACTAATTATAATGTCCATACACTAGAGCAAAATAAATGATAAATATGAAGAATTCAGAGATGTTTGAGAAAATATATATCAACTTATTAAAAGTGAAGTATTTCTAACCAGGAAAAATATACACACAGTGCCTATGGTAATGTCAATGGAAAGAATAATAACAACAAAGACCCTGAATACTATATAGTTATCTTTGTCCTGGAGAAGAAAAAACGTCTTTTGTGTTCCTCTTTCACAGAGGTAAATAGGTATGGGTCGAGTGTGTGTGGTTTTATGCAGTATCCAACTTGATGGATGTGTTGCATAGTTTGGCTGAATTGTGTTATCTCTTCTTTTTTATTCCTTTTCTGTGATGGAGCTTGCAGGTTTGGAGGAGGGTGTAGAGATAATTTCACAAATGAAGGTGATTTTAAAATGAAAAATATCAATAAATGATTTTAAAGCTTTCATTGGTTGGTCATTATTTTCCCAACTTCATGCAAATTTACACAATGCTTTTATCCTGTTCAATGAGTGTTTTTTTAACTAAACTTAACTTTGCCCTTTCTATTTTCTTCCCTGAAGTCAAATACATGTTTCTGTCTCATTGTACTTAATCTGTCTGTATTGATATATGTATGTATGTGTATACACACACACATTCATTTATTCTGTATCATCTCCTTTCCCTATTTCTGTATTATTCCTTTCTGTCCCCCTTCTCTTCGTATCTACAGGATCTTCCCATTCTCCCTACAAACATTCTTATATTCCCTGATCTTAAAAACAAATGAAAAAGCCTACCCTTTTCTTGACCCATCAAGTTCTCACTCTCCAACTCCCCATAGCTTTTTTTTTTATATAAAAAATCCAAGACTTTAATGGAATAAATGTAACATGACATTCTTTAATACTAAATTCTGAGCAAACTGGAGAGGTGATGCATTTTTTCCATTCAAATTCAAAATGAAATAGTTATGTGACAATTTAAAATACAGATAAAAGTTAGCATGAAGCACAGCTTAAAATATTAAAAACTAAAGAAAGCAAACACCAACACTACAGTAAATCTACATTTTAAATATCACTGAATTTCATTTATAAAGGAAAAAAATGAAAATCCAGTTTGCAGTAAAACAGCTTCAGTAACTGATCATGAGAAAAACTTGTGTGCTCTACAAAGAAAAAGGATATACAAAAAATAAATTCTTTACAAATACCATCCCTTCATATTAATTTCAGACCTGTGTCCTCTGTGTATTCCTTGATGAAAAAAGTTCTTATGAGATGGAGATATTATTTTCTCATGTATGACTGTAAACAGTTTAATCTTTTAATGTCCCTCATGATTTCTTTTTCCTGTTTATCTTTTTATTAATAAAATAAATTCCCCAGGGTCTTGTATTTGAAAGTCAAATTTTCTATTCAGTTCAGGTCTTTTCATGACAAATGCCTGAAAGTCTTCTTTTTCATTGAAATTCCATTTTTCCCCTGAAAAATTATGTTCAGTTTTTCTGGGTACATGATTTTTGGCTGTAGTCCCAATTCCTTTGCCCTCTGGAATATCATATTCCATGCCCTCCAATCCTTTAATGTAAAAGCTGCTAGATCTTGCTTTATCCTTATTGGAGTTCCACAGTATTTGAATTCCTTTTTTCTAGTTGCTTGAAATATTTTCTCCTTGACTTGGGAATTCTGGAATTTGGCTATAATATTCCTGGGGGTTTTCCTTTTGGGATCTCTTTCAGGAGGTGATCAGTGGATTCTTTCAATTTTTATTTTATCTTCTGTTTCTAGAATATCGGTGGAATTTCCTCTCACAATCTCTTGGAGGATGGTGTCTAAGCTCTTGTTTTGGTCATGGTTTTCAGGTAGTCCAATTATTTTCAAATTATCTCTCCTGGGAATATTTTACAGGTCAGCTGTTTTTCCAAGGAGATATTTCACATTGCCCTCTATTTTTTTCATTCAATTGGATTTGCTTTACTGTGTCTTGGTTTCTCACAAAGTCACTAGCTTCCATTTCTTCAATTCTAATTCTTAGGCAACTATTTTCATCAGACAGGTTTTTTTTGTTTGTTTGGGTTTTGTTTTGTTTTGTTTTGTTTTAGTGAGGCAATTGGGGTTAAGTGACTTGCCCAGGGTCACACAGCTAGTAAGTGTTTAGTGTCTGAGGCCGGATTTGAACTCAGGTACTCCTGACTCCAGGGCCGGTGCTCTATCCACTGCGCCACCTAGCTGCCCCATCAGACAGTTTTTTAATCTCCTTTTCCATTCAGTTTTTCAAGCTGTTGGCTTTTTTCTCATGTCTCTGCTGCATTGATCTCATTTCTCTTTCCATTCTTTCTTCCTTCTCTCTATATCTTCCTTCTATCTCTTATATTTTTTCTTCAAAGACCTTTTTGAGAGCTTCCATGGCCTGAGACCATTTCATATGTTCTTGGAAGCTTTGGATATAGGGGTCCTGTGGTTTATTTCCTCATCTGAGGCTGCACCTTGATCTTCCTTGTCACTGAAATACCTTTCTATAGTTTTGAACTTTCTTTTTTGCTCATCTTTTAATTGATAACTCTCCACTGGGGAGGGGGGGAGGTACTGCTTCTTGGCTCCACTCCTGCTCCCAGCTCCAAAGGGTCCCAGGTGCTTTGGTTTGAAGGAGGGCCAGTTTTGCTCTCACCTGGCCTTTTCTCTGGTCATAAGATAACCTCAAGCCTACTTACTAAACAACCAACCAGCAAAGCTTTCTTTGGATGAACCTGTGCACCTCCCCCACCTGAGTCTCCTGCTACTCAGGATTTCTTCCTGGTTCGTCTCTGGGCTGAGACTGCCAAATTGTTCCCCCATCCCACTGGTACCTCTTCAGTTTCTGTCTGACCCCTGTCTAGCCAATCCACCCTCTCACCCAACTGCATGCTCAGCTCCAGAAGACACCAGTGCTGTAGTCAATGCAGAGGCTCTGGGCTAAATTCCTCCAGCGGGGTGTCTGGTATGTCTGTCAGCTCAATCGAGGGGTTAGACTTTACTCATGGTCCATCATGGCCCCCTGAAATCTATCTATAGCTGGAGAATAATCTCAGCCCATATTTCTGCTCCAGGGATTCTTTTGTTGCTCTTTTTGGAGTGATGAGGAGCTCTGTGTGTTTAATGTCTTTCCTCTGGCATCTTGGACTCTGGGATTCCTGAGCCCAGGGCTGGTGCTTTGTCCACTGTGCCATCTCACTAACCCATGATGACATCTTTAAAATAAGGGGTAGAGGTAGGAGGAATAGACTGGGGGAGGGGGAGGGGAGAGATGGAATGATTAAAAGTAGCCTATAGGAAGGAAACAAGAAAAAAGCCTATGGAAGGGAGGGAAAGAGGGGAAGTGAGTGAACTTCACTATCAGAATTGGTTCAAAGAAGGAATAACATACATACTCAAGTGGGAATAGTAATATATTTTTGCCCTGAGGAAAACTGGGAGAAGGAGATGGGGCTGGGTGGGGGGGGGGGAAAGGAGAAGGAGGGAAGGGAAGCATGGGGGAGGGAGCTATAAAAAGCAAAACACTTTAGAGGATGGTGAAGATGCTCTGCATAACACCACATGTATGACATATATTGAATTGCTTGATTTCATAGGGAGAGTTGAGGAGGGAGGAAGGAAGAAAAATTTAGAAAACAGAATTAGCGCAAAGGCCATAACCTCATCAATAGGGAAGAGTAATCTATTTAACCCTTCAGGAAAGTAGGAAGGGAAGAGGATAAGGAGGGAAGTATGAATGAAGGGAAGGTAGAACAGAGGAGGGGGCAGTCAGTAGCAAAACACTTATGAGGAGTATTAGGGCAAAATAAGGTAGTGTTAAGGGCTAAAATTCTAGCTAAACTGTCTAAAATATCTAATGAGTGGTCGCCAATAAATTATAAGCTTTAGCAAGAGTTAGACTTTTAAGCATTTATTAAGGAGAATAAGAATTTGGTAAAGAGAGAGAAAAAGGCCTAGATTCCTATCTATTAAAGGGAGAGCACATTTTTAGCTCCCGTCTCCGCCAGAGTCCAGAGGAAAGAGCGCGAGACTGAGCGCCAGTCTCTTCCTTCCTCCTCCCACTAGTCCGCGTCACTTCCTGACTCCTGAAGAAAAGACTCCTGGTCTTGCCCTCAAAGACCTTCGCCTCATGGGCAGAACTCTTCTACAGTAAGTATCCAGCAGGTGGCGTTATTCCAATCGTTACAGTCCCCCCTGTTGTTCCTCAAGAAACAAAATGTTTCCTTGACGGAACAGTAAAAAGAATATAATAACTATTGCTAACTAATAATATGTGAACAACAATATAGAAAAGGAAGAGAGGAAAGTTTTGTTCAGAGGGGCGATTTTTTTTTTTTTTGTCCTCATGAACCGACGCTTTGACATTAGTCTTGCAAAGGGAGGGCCTCTGCAGAGAGTACATGTTACAGATGGTGTATATTATAACAGAAAGAGAAAAAAACCAACAAAAAGAACAAATCAAAACTGTTCATTTAAAGTCTCTGAAAGTCTTTTCTCAGATGTCCTCTAGGTGTAGTCGTGGAATGGAAGTCTTTTCAGGGGTTGATGTGTGGATGCTGGTAATCAGCCAGGAAAATTTCCTACAAAATTGAGCTTAACACAACTTTAAAATAGCTTTGTCAATAATCAAATCAAACAATGAAAGTTCTCAAAAACATGTCTAAGGGAATTCAGAATCTTAGTTGTTACACATGAAACATATAATAAAACAAAAATTGAACCATTCTTTAAAATTATAATATTACTATAGTCCCCCCCTTATGGAGGGTAATTGAGAAGACAATTGCTGCGATATTAATTATTAAAAATAATTTTTTATCTTTGTTTCATCACTTTTTGCATCATCTGCCTAATTATCCTCATGCCATTATGAGAAATTAAAAAATCTAATATAATTGGTAACAGGTGTCAAGGCCAAATTCAACACTGTATTTATCATGACACCTGAGATAATTATGGGGGTTACCATAAAAGAAGAGAAATGATGGGATATGAGCATTCCCACACTTGAGCAATATGTACTGCCCATACAGTATGCCAGGCTTAAAATAGGTGGATGGAATATATGTCCATGCCACCAAACATATTGGAAGAAACTGAGTCAGACTTAATCAGATGCATGGGATTGAGATGTCCATGGCATCAGGCATATAGGAGGGAGCATAGAAGCCAGGTGTAGAAGTGAGATGGGTGGGATGAATACTTCCAGCCATCTGTACAATATTGTGGGGAAAAAGAGAATAAAATATTAAACCAAGAGAATCCAACCTCAACATTTGTCAAAAGCCGTTCCCTCGGCCATACCTTGACTTCATGCATGTCTCCCCTCATGTGACAGTTCAATGTCTGCTCTTGCATGTATTCCTCTTGTGATTGGATGGCATCTTGGCCAACTGGCATCTGATAACTCAGAATAAAGGCAATTAATGTCTTAAATGATAAGTTCCCATAATCCAAGTCTCATATGGATTTAAAAATTGAGGATAATAAATGATTGCAAAAAATGTGAATACATCTTGACTCAGAATATAATATATAATTATGCAACAATTTCAAATAATACCTTTTTTTTTACTTAGCATACAATTACTTTTTTGAAAAATCTGAACATATTTAAATACAAGTTAAAGCACAACACAATCTCAAAGACAACTTTTACAAATGTTCCCCTCTTTTTTTTTTTTTTTTGGAATATGCTTATCAAAAATAATACTTCTAGAATCAATTTACACTTGCCATGGCAACCAATTTGCCAGGGAAATGCTTTAAAGAGTTTGATCAAATAATCAGTTGAGAAAAACAAAAACAACTCAGAATATGGGAGCACAATACTCCTAGAATTAACATTGTATTATGAAATCAAAACCATCTTGCAATTTTTCAAAATTAGATAGATAAACGAATAGAAGAAAATACACATGGAACAATAAAAAACAATGAAATTCAAACTAGGACTAAATGAATGTGAACTTAATATTAATAAGAGTATTATAAAATATAAACTTGATCACATGACTATAAAAAGCTTTTACAAATATTCTCCTTGTTTTAAAAACTAAGTATAAGACACAATCTCAAAAGCATGAAAATCTCTATGAAAATAAACCCATTACCATTAATTTCAAAATGTAGATGTAATAGCATAGAAATCCTATGTAACCTCTGAACTGATACAATTACTCTGAGTGAATTCAGAACACTTTTGATTCCGATATCTAAAATCCCCAATACTCATATCAATACCTTGCTGCTTACTTCTACATTCCTGTACAATATATACCCTTCCATGCCAAAAGAAGCAGAGTCTTGAACTATGTTGATGATTGTCATTCTTATTCAGCTTAAGTTTTTCTTCTTTAACCCCTCTATATTGTCTGTCGGGCTTTTCACCATACAAATGCTTTATAAGATTACTAATGAAAGACAAAAGCAGGTTAGCAAAATTATGAACAAAACGAGCATATCTGGAATTTAAAGAGTTTTCTAAGATTGTCTCAAAAGCACAGCCAGGCTGGAGAAGGGCTGAGCCTGAAGCTGCAAATGTAGTTACAGAAAGTTGAGCATGCGCATCAGATCTCTGGACTTCCCAGGCAGGGGAAGTAATGGGCTTGGCCATGGGAGGAGTAGAGGGTGGGGTCTGGGGAGGAGGGGAGGGACCAGAGCAATTTGAATCAGACTTGATTTTGAACTCAGGCCTGGATTCCTCTTCTCCCACTTTGCCTCTAGGTGCTAGGGGATTAAAAGCTTCTAGAGGGTGGGTCATTGCCTCCAGGCATGCAAAATTAAAGCAACAATTAGTGTTAGAACTGGGAAAAGCTGCAGGAATCTCTTCAGGCTTCTCTGAAAAAGCATGGTTGGGAGAGGGAGAGATATTTCCTTGTGTGAGTAAGTTGCTGGCTCTTTTAACAAAAATAAAAAGAAAAATAGAAAATCCACAAAAACAAAGCATTAACATGATCTTATCTCCCATTTGTCTGGTTAAACAGACTAAAATCAAAAATAGGGTAATTAGGGAGTTTAAAAGGTCCATTCGAAAAAATTTAAAGGAAAACACAGCCAGTGCGCCAGTACTTAGCAGTTAAAGGGAGAGGGAGGGGAAATTTCTTACCCAACCAGCAGATCAGAAGAAGACTGAGGGTTAGCTTTCCTCTTCGTGGTCAGCCATCTGTTAAGGGCTAAAATTCTAGCTAAACTGTCTAAAATATCTAATGAGTGGTCGCCAATAAATTATAAGCTTTAGCAAGAGTTAGACTTTTAAGCATTTATTAAGGAGAATAAGAATTTGGTAAAGAGAGAGAAAAAGGCCTAGATTCCTATCTATTAAAGGGAGAGCACATTTTTAGCTCCCGTCTCCGCCAGAGTCCAGAGGAAAGAGCGCGAGACTGAGCGCCAGTCTCTTCCTTCCTCCTCCCACTAGTCCGCGTCACTTCCTGACTCCTGAAGAAAAGACTCCTGGTCTTGCCCTCAAAGACCTTCGCCTCATGGGCAGAACTCTTCTACAGTAAGTATCCAGCAGGTGGCGTTATTCCAATCGTTACAGTAGACAATGGAATAAATATCATTGGAAGGGAATGGGATGGAGGGACATAGTTACAGTGATTGACTACAAAGTCAAAATGCATGGTACCTACTCTGCTGGGCTATTGTGAAGAAAATTCTCTGTCAAGTTCACGGTACTATATAGAAATTGTGATGAACAGGATGCTATCAGAAAAACCTGGAAAGACCCACATAAACTGGAGCAGAGAAAAATGTACTGTATACAAAATAACAGCATTTGTGTAAGATGATCTGCTGGGAAGCACGTGGTTATTTTCAGTAAGGCAGCGATCCAATATAACTCTGAAGAACCTAGGAAAATTGCAGTACATCTACAGAGAAAGAACTTATGGTATCTGAAAACAGACTGAAACATTTTTTTGACAATTTCTTAATCTGAAGATTTGTTTTTATTTATTTCCACTCACAACCTAGATAAGGTAGAATTGTTTGCCATGACTTCTCATGTATAATTTATGTGGAATTGTTTGAGTTCTTGAGCTGGGGGTGGGAGGGGAGGGAGGAAGAGAAGTTGGAACACAAAGTTTAAAAAAGATTGATGTCAAAATTTACTTTTACATGTAATTTGGAAATTAAAATTGAAAAAAAAAGAAAAACTTTTGTGTTTATCTAATTTATCAGCTTCTTTTTATTTTGCTATTAGTTCATTTCCTCCACCCAACTCCCTCATAAAGAATCCTTATTCTCCCTTAAATACAATGATTTTGTCATCTCCATACTAATAAAACTCCAAGGCCATAAGAGTTCTGCCTGTGTAAAGAACTGCAAGTGTCTGATGGAGCCCCAGTAGGAGGTGCTATTGGTTAGTGCTGGTGAGGACAAGACCAGTTAAACAGGTAGGAAAGTGGACTGCAGGGTTGTTTTCCTAAAACAACGTGCATGACTTAGCCAGGAAACTTCAGTTTTAACACATAAACATCTCTGTTGTTCTAGGCCCTGAGCTTACCTTCCATTGTGTCAAAATGGATACTTTTGTAATATGTGAAAATATCTAGGAGGCTAGGACTAGGGTGAAACCTAAGAATTTAATTTTGTTTTATAATCTCTAAGCTTTCCAGAAGCAAAAAGATGGATATACCTTT